>NC_138828.1:54329065-54897479 GCF_965183815.1 Platalea leucorodia | reverse complement strand
TAGAAATAAAAAGCTGTCAACATTTCTTATTTTCAACTCTGTGTATTTGTATACCCATTAACACTCATTATTACAGTGTATGCAAATACTTCACCCAACATATTTATTCAGATACAAGCAGTGTCATACAAAAACATTCTGACAACATTCTTAAATAGGTTGAATTTTCACTTGTACATTATTTGATTAAAATTTATTCATTCATGGCAGTAGCACATCCTTGCTCCTGAAGAATTTGTATTTTAATAAGTATGAAGCGATATTAAAGCATATTCCCCAGTGTGTTCCTGTAAGCAGCTGGAAATATGTGCTGAACTGTGCTAAATTGTAGGGGCTTAACAATAGCTACATCCAGAGAATAATTAAACAAGGGTACAGAGTCATACGCACAAAATAAGGAGCTTATTTGACCTAAATTAAGAGGAGAAAAGATTTCAGGTTAAAATCTTATTAAGAAGGTCATCAAGCTATTCCCATTTGTTTCTGAATGTTGAATACAATTAAAAAAATATTGTTTTTTTTTTTTAATTTCCTTCCATTGGAAATAACATAAGTCAGTATCAGCCTGTAAATACCAGTAATGTTCATGAATCTGTACAGAGTTCTGCAATACTTACTTACACTTATGTTACATTTTCAGGGTGTTGAATAAACGATGTAATGAAATTAGGTAAGTAAAGCAGGAAAAACCCATGTCTTCCACTGCCACAAACAGACGAGTTTCCGGCTGCTTAAAGTTTATTTTTTATTCATGGAAGGAGTAAATGAGAGCCAAAGTAAGATCAGTCATTACCTCAGGTGCAGACTATGAACTTTAAGAAGACAGGTAACAAATCAAAATGGCTTTAAGCCCTGCAGATAACAGTACGAAGCTTAGGAAAAGGTGAGTTCCTTAAATACTTGCTAGTGCTTTTTATAAGGTATTGAAGATCAACAAAGCCAACTTAACACCATTATATCACAGTGTTGGCAGTACATGTAAAGAATCTGGGGAGATATGGCATGTATTGTTTTTTTTTTCTACAGGAAGCAAGTATTATTTTATGATAAAATCAGTCGTATGGGCAGAAAAGCAGCGCAGAAGCACTACTAAGCCTCTGCTGGAGAGAAGTGAAGGAGACAAGGCTGCGAAAAATTTGAGGAGAGAAGACCAGATAAAATCCCATACAAAGACTGATGCACAGTCATGTTACCATTCACAGCAGAAGCATTGTAAATGACTGGGATCATCGAAGGAAATACAAGCTGAAAGTAAGCCAAAACAATATAACCCCCCCATCATTGCTAGTTCTCCAGCCCCCAGAGAAAGATTCTGTCATCACTGGGAATTTACACTAAAAGGGACAGAGAGGGAGAATCTCAGAGGCACAGGTGACAACTGCATGGCACGATGCCTGTTTTAATTCACACCCTGACTGATAGAGGAATTGATTACAAAACTAAAATGCAGAAAATTATTATCTTTGTTCTGTAATTTATACGACAAAGGAATGATGTATTTACACACACATACATGCATTGCTGCTTTCAAAGTCCAGTATCATAGACCTGAAATAATTAGGAGTCAAAACACCCACAGAAATAATTTAGATGGAAGAAATGTGGATGGTGTTGCGAAGAATTTAATAATATTCTGATAGAATTACAACTAAAAAAAAGATTACACATGTAAAAACATTCAGCTCAGCTAGGAGTAAATGTGAAAGAACTAAAGCAAGCATAATAAGAAAACTAACAGATGGAAAAAAAGAATTTGATAGCAAACTATAAGCTAGGAATTGGTAAAATGTAGGAAGGAAACAAAGGGACAATCATCGGTCAGTGGAGTGATGGGTAATAAAAAGTACTCTTTCATTTTTCATATCAAGAATAAATGAAATGTTAACAAGTCCACTATTAATACAGCAATGGTGGACTTACCAATAGTATTGCGTAAAAATCCAGCAGCATTCAACAGTGTAAACTCTATGTAAGTATACGTGTATCTTTTATACAGAATAGTGCTCAGTATAGTTCTGTACTTTGAGAAAGATCAAGTATTGATGTCAGAACATGACTGTGATAAAATACTTTCAATTTCAACGGTAACTCAACAGGATATTAAACAGGAGCCAGTAATGTCATATACTTTTAATCAACAGCTCTTGATAACTTTTAACAAATAGATCTCAAAAAAATCTGAGCAGTCTTTTGGACTTTTAATACTGATTTTCAGTAAGCTCTGATATACTTGGAATATCAAAGAAGATAAGAAAAAGACTATTTCTGTGCTTTTTTTTAAAAAAAATGGAAGCAGGAGATATTAGAATATTATATATGTGATAATAAAAGGCACTTCAGTGTAGAAGACATACATGTAAGAAAATCCAACAACAATACAAGATTAGCTATTTGTACTTTTGACAGAGCGTGTGACTGGCCATTTTAACAGTTTAGCTGCAGTGATGATGGGGAAGGATCATGAGACATATGTAAATCAAAATTAAATGGGTTCTAAAAGACATATCTTTATTCAAACAAGAATTAACTCAGAACAAATCAGAGGGCATATATGTCAAGATCTTTTTTCTAGGAGCTCAATATTTTTATGTGTTTGTTTACATCAGGACAGCTACGCTTCTGCACGCCCTCATTGCAGATGTTCTGTAGTGTACTGCTCTAAGACTTTAATCCAGTGGACCTTACTCCAACGCACATTACAATACAATGTAGCTCAGTTATTTTGCTCATTAAATTAAACGATCTTTTTAAGCATAGGTGTGCCTGCTTTTCCACTGGTGCTTACAAATGTCACACTGTGACGTAGATCAATCCAGGTTTTTCTGGTGTAATAATCTCGAGCAGTAGCTATCAGGTCCTGTCCCAGCACTCATCCCAGAACATCTGGTGAGCAATGTGGATACCAGGGTACGGCGTCTGAGAAAAACTGAAGTGGCTTCTTGTGAGGGTGTATCTGCTGCTTTGAGTCTAACAAGCTCTATGCCTTTGCAGAAAGCTGGGAAGGCTGTGCAATTTAAACAGACTCCTATAGCTAATCCCTGGGGAAGCCCAAGATGAAGATTAATAAAGATGGTTTAAAGCCAGCATTAAAATCTACTCTGTACATACGCTGTCAAGGTTATAAATAAAAGACTAAATTTACAGATGCAACCTTGCTATCTATTAGTTAAGCAGGGGTCCAAATATCTCATCATAGTAGTCCAATATGTAAGGAATTTCAGAGGAACATAGTCCGTGTTTGATGATATACCCTCTCCCTTCCTATCATCTACTAAAGACTGAAATTCATGGCCGAAAAGTCCTCCAACATCAGTAAAAGTTAAACTATTTACTGTTTTATGCCTGATGTTATGAGGTGTTTAAAGAGAAGGGAACAAGTGGCAAGACACAAAAACTGAACAGTATTATGTTCCTAGGGAACACTGTTGCTAGATGACCGTAGTTAATGGAAGTGCCTGTATACACAATCTTTCTCTAATCTTTTGTGCTTTGAAAGGTATGAGATAAGCCATTTAATATTTCATATACATCAAGGCCATGCAAGCCCATCATGCTCTTTCGGGAAGAGTCTCACACCTCAGCAGATAAATAGGCAAGGATAAAAACAAAACTTCTATCCATTCTTGAAACATTGTAGGAGACTGACTGAGAGATTACAAAATGGAAAAGGCAGCAGCTACTCAGAGAAATGCTATTTCACAGACAGCAGAGCACTGAGCAGCATCATTCCCTCTAAATATTTAAGGTTTAGAAATACTAGATCACTGCTTTGTATTGTGCATCTTAGTGCCGAGAAAAATATATTAGCCCTATAATATTTAAAAGTAGACCCGATTTCTGACTAATTAAAGTGGTAAACTGAAACAGCCTGTAGGGCGTGTGATAGGAATGGAAAAATTGTACTCTTTTACATACATTTTTTGCTAACAGAGATCTGCAAGTCATCTGCTCATCAGACTGTGTTGTTAATCTGAACAGTGAGAGGAAAAGGGAAAGGAAGACAAGCCAGAAAATATAGATTATCTACAAACCAAAGGACTAAATTGAAAGAGAGAACTTTCAGTGGGCAAGATATAGGCATGAGGTAAAAAATTCCTACAAGCCATTGCATACAGAGATATGAACCTGCTATGTATAGAAGTTCTCCACTGGGTCCTTGACTAAGTCCTCTCGAGAGAGGAGATGATACGCTAAATTGATAAAGACAAATGAAGGAGTTAGGATTTATAAGCATTGAAGAACTTTCTGTATTTGTGTACAGTTTGATTAGACAGGTAATTCTACAGAGCTGCAAAGGCATATTTCAGGGCTAATGTAGATAAGTAATGGCAGGAAACCAGAGGGAATGTGGGAGAAAGAAGGAAAGATGAAAGGTTGGTGTTCATCAACCAGTATGAGGAGACTGTAATGACATCTTACTAAATAAACCTTTTGGATTCCCATAGGCTCTTCAGAATTAGTCTGAATATATCTGAATTATAACAATGCAAGATTTTGTCTAGTCTTTTTGCTCTTCTGCATATGTTATCAGAAGCATACATACAAAGATGATTATAGATTGGGTCACTAGACTCAACTATGTAATTTTCAATGCCGGTATGTTTTAACATTCAAGGTGAAGATGAACTATAGGATAAATTGCAGTACTTTAGTTCACGTGGGCCATTTGGTCTAACTCTTATCTGTGCTTTTGACGTTTATTTTAGAACCATTCACCTAAACCAGCTTTCATTAAATCTGAAAGATAGTTCTGAGAGAAAGAAAAAAAAAAAAAAATCATAATGGAAAATTAAAATACTAACTTGATAGAATACATACTGTAAAATCTAAACATATGCTGGCACAATATCTGGAATCATATCTGTCATAATGATTAATAGTATTGAGGAACAGTTAAACAGTGAAATGAATGTGATGACTGGGATGAAACTGAATATATTAAATATTCAGAGAAGACCAAAAGATCTAGTACAACCTGTGTATTGAAAATGTATTCGCTACAGGAGTAAGATCAATTGACCACAAGACAAATGAGACCTTTAGGCCCAAGTGTGGTCTGGTGTGGTGAATGTTCTTTTTCTAAAGATTATACCCGATACACCTGGACAGAGCCACCCTGGCAAGTTTCTTCTTTTGTTAACATTGCTCCCATTCCCACCTCCATGTTATGCCTGGAACTACTGGCAACTGAAAATGATTTGGAAACTAACATATATATATATATATATGTTAAATATAACATTGCACATTAGTGAAGTGTACAGTTCCTGCCTGATTGGAAGAATTTATGTTTTGACTCTTCAGTACTGAAGTGGTGTTTGTAAGAGTTATATTTCATTTTAAGTACACATTTTTGTAAATTAATGTTAAATAAACACAAACATACATTGTAACTTCGCAGTTATAACCCCAGTGTAATTTATAAGGGTGACTACTGAAGCAAAAACTTTCTGGTATATTTATTTCTATTAAGGAAATAATTTTCAGGGATGATCAAATGGGGTTACTGTGAAGGTTGACCAGTAGAAGTTTACAAGTTCCAGTGCTTATGGAATGCCAATGGTAGTCTCATACAGAAGAATTCCCAGAATCAAATTCTACGTGATATTAGAAGTCTTTGCAAATTCATTCAATCAGGGCAGATGTGACTTCTTTGTGATTTATGTATCCAATCTGGAAATGTATTTGGAATATTTGTGCTTGGTCTACTGAGTACAAAACCTTATTAATTAATTACCATTCAAATCAGAACTAGATTAAAATGTGATATTAATGGAAAAATATTTTATTTATATAATAAATCATTCATTGTCACTTCTTTTTCTCTTTCTAATAAAATGGCTTATGGTGTTGGTCTTCAAAATTTGCCCATGAACAAACAGTTCAAAGATGGGTAATGTCACTTAAACCACTTTGCTTTTGTAGTTTGGGAACACTGTATTTTGACTGTAGATTTCTACATAAAAGTGCTTTTTACTATAAATTAACTTACACATTAATGACTGTTTTAAGTTGAAAATGAAAGGTTTTGTTTAAAAATAACATGGCATTTTAATAACTTTAAATAGCTGTCAAAACATCTTAATAGAATTCTTGAAGCCAATAATTAAAAAAGTACAGAAAAATTTCCCTTCATTTCTGCTAATCTCTTTCCTCCCAGACAACAGTGACAAGTCAACTGGTTAATACCATAAAAAAAGAGCTGTGAAAACAAAATGCAGCACACATTTCTTCGACAATTTCAGTGAATAAACAGTGGATCTTTGAGCTCCAGAGCCTGCTATTGCTTATTTTTTATTGAACTCAATCCATCCATATCATTCATTAATTTTTTTTTTGCAAACATTTAATCTCAGACAAACATAACAGCTGAATTGACCTAATCTAGGAAATGTTGTAGCCTTTGGTCAGCCATTCCTCCGTAGTCATGGCAAGCAGCTTGCAGAACAAGGTAATTCCATTTCCGGGTATTTAGATAATTCAGGAAATTTTTTTTTTTTTTTTCTGTTTCAGAACATAAAAAACATCTGCAAAACCCCCCCCAAATGCAAAGCTTTAAAATGGTACTGTTGGTTGGGCTTACAAGTGGTGATTACTCCAGTCTTACTAAGTATTAATCTCTGTGTTAAATACTTCTCCTGGACTTAGAGAGAGAACTGGATAGGATTATAGATCAAATGTTAGTACTATATGCATTTGTTAGTCTCTACAAAACAATCTTGGGTGTATGCTTCATAAACTGTGTTGTGCTAAAATGGTAAATATAAACTCGTCCTCTTGTTTGCTACACTGATTTTGAGTAAACTTTGTTAAAGAGTGTTGCTCATTTTTAATGTGACAGCTATGTGAAGCCTCACCGAGGCATCAGCCTCATTATGCCAGAAACAACCAAACATAGTCTACAAATGGTGTCCTGAAGGTGTGTAATTTGACAAGAAAATACAGGGCATAAAGAAGTAAATAGAAAAAAGGTCACAGACAGAGTGACTAATATGAATATGTTCGTAAAAATGAGAAGCCTCTGTGCGTCTTTCTCCTTTTATTTACTTGGCCTTTGATAGTCAATGGGATGCAATGAAAGCGCAGAGCCCAGCTTACATAGAAGTTGCTTGCAAAAATACATAGCAGCTGCACAAGACTTGTAAGAGCTGAGTCTAGTTAATAGCCTTCTCCTTCAAAGGGTGATGTATTGTCAAAACCATTAAAATTAGTTTTTAGACCAATGAGTGGACAACATCAAACAATCCTTTAAGCTTGTTATCATTATATGATAATGTGTTTCAGGTTCAATTCTAACATATTTTTATGCCTAGCAAAATCTAGTATCTACAGAATTCAAAATTGGTCTGTACTTTTGCATTGTGTTTATATGTGAAAGAAGCAGTAGTCAACCAGTAGTCATTGTGCTGAATTTCCAGACAAGAAATGTTCTTTTTCTTCTTATGTGAACGAATAGATTCAGCTAGAGCCTGGAGCTTCACATTTCATTTTCCTTGTAAATGACTGCTGCTTTAAACCATTGGTTATGGTTTATTTATAGAATAATACATAGTTCACAACTAAATGCCAAGTTATAATTGAATCAAAGGATTTTGCTGATGCCTCGACTCATAAGGGTGCAGCTCAAGAGCTTTCTAAAGGGCAGCAGAATCTGAGTCTAAATTACAGCCCCCAGTATTCAGTCTGGGATCACGCATTATAATGCGTAATAGGGCTAAAAGGATTATTTTAATACTGCAGTAAATAAAAAGAAAATGTATGAAACAGTGGAATTCAGCATGCTTGCAGAGGCTTTCAGTTTATGATGTGGGAGGCTAGAGATTATACGGCATGAGAAATAAGGCTAGTGGAGAAGTATTTCATAAACACGTTTATGCTCTTAAAAAAATATTCTAAAGTTATTCTTAAATAAAAGGAAAATATATGTTTCATAGATTGCTCCACAGTAAATTTGTAACATTCTGCTACATGGCTATAACTGGTTGATTCCAGATGCCACATAGCTATTTTCTGGCACAATAGCGCAATAATTATACTATAGGAGGAAAATATTAATTCACATTCTTTGATGATCTTTTGAATAAGCTTACAAACATTAAAAAGTTAAATTTAATTAACCAGTATGAGAATAATACAAAAAACTTGTTTTTTTTCCAGTACAAAAGATGTCTTATCACAAAAATGGTTCACAGATCCAAATCACAGAGACAACATTTTTTTTTTTTTTTTTGTGAAAGAAACTTGACTGATAAAGCATACATTTTTAGGCTAAAATGAAGATTATTTTTGACATAGATACTTTGCTTTGGTTTACAATGTATTTTCTTAAAAATGAGTAATGATAAACCCTTTACACTTTTTTCCATACTGTCTGCTAATCTGTGGTGTATCTGTTGGGCTGTAAGCAAGGACACCAATCAATATTTTGTTATGTAGACATTTTATCCATCACATGGTTACCCTGGTTCCTCACACCAGGCTGTAATTAGTACAGCAATTCCCTCATGTGGCCACAGTAACTTTGCACAACAAGTGATGCTGTGGAAGCTCATTGTATGCCTTCCAAAGTGTTTCTGCATTTTTCTCTTACCCTTTCTGGTGTAAAATATGAAATAGTGGACTATAAAGGCATCGGTCAGACCTCAGGATGGAATTTCTCTGTCGATTTAGGGTACAGTTCTTTATAGATCTTACCGGAATTGCAAGTATTCAAGCGATACATAATAAGACAATAACGCACCTTGAACTCAGTCAGATGTAGGTTTACAGAACAGCTCCTTGGAAAAGACTGGGGAAAGGTTGGTACCTTGTTTTCTGATAACTATCAATCTAACATCACCATGGGAAATCACAGATATGCAAAGTCTTACTTACCATGTAGAAGAATATAATGATTTTTAATACGGAGTTCGGCAAAGTCTGCTTTACACTGGCATTTTTTTCCTACAAGCATTTAATACTGAATTGAATTCCAATTCTGAATAATACATAATATAGTCATTACAACTTTTCTTGGGTTCCCATTTTCAAAATCCAGCTGAGGTCATAAGACATTATTTCCAAAACTACTTTGTCAATAAGTTGTAGTAAATACTTCAGAAAAATTAGAAGTCATACAATAAACTCAAAGTGTTGATATAGAGAAAAATGCCTGATGAATCCACAGATTAAATATTTGTACAAAGCACCACAGTGATACACAATACTAAACCAAGACATTGTAGATACAACCATTGCTTCAAGGATCATGGGGGACTGAGGAAAGCTAACAGTCTTTCTGTTGTTTTGATTTTTTTTTTTCATTTTCATTTGAGTATTACTTTTTCCCTCTGGCAATACTATGAAGGGAAAGAACAAAGAAATACATTCTAGGTGAAAAATTTATGTTAATAAATGTAGGAAACATATTAGATTGGGCCAGGTAGGGATTTATGGAGGGGAAGCAAGAAAGGTTACAGGAAGCTGTAGCCCCTGCAATAAAAACGCCCACAGAAAGGACAAGGGTGAGGGAGAACAATATTTAGTATTAAAAGAGGATTAGATTGTCCTTACTGCTAACTTGGCAACTTTAGGAAACAGTAACAAAGACTTCATATTTAGAGAGATGGTAAGTAAACATGAGAGAAACTCAGAAATAAGATGGGACATGTGATATATAAATATTTGAGGCTCTGAATTAGGAAAATACTGTGCTTTAATTATGCAGGACAGATACTTGCATCAGTAGAAAAAATGTTATCAAAGTAGGCCTTTGATGCAGTATATTGGCCAAAAATGTTCCTGTCTGCATTGTAATGCAAAGAGTGTGAATCTCAGGGGATTATCTGTCACAGATGTGAATGCTGGTTTCATTTGTTGCTTATTTGGATAGTTTGTAAAGTATCTTGGAACATTTGGTAGAAAATACAAAATACAAACACAAAAGGCAAAAAAATTCTGAAGAGCTCCATTCCCAATTAGATATTTACATTAAACAACCCATTTTCCAAAAATGCTGTAACGTGGCAAGTCCTACTGAGAACAATTTGAAAATCTATCCATTTCTCCAAAGTGTCTAATAGAAATCTGAGAGCCTTTGATACCCTTGCACAAGATTTTTAATGTTATATCATTTTAAGGATTGAAGATGAAAGGACTCTCATACCGGTAATGCTTCATGCATTTCTGCAATACATGGATTGCCAACCAAACCAGTGACCCAATTTAAAATGGTTTTCATGAGTTCGCACAGGTCTACCCATGAAGAATCTATACCAAAATCTTTTTATGTCGAGCTGATCACTGAAACAAGACACTGATGAAACAGTACAGTGAACATACCGTTGAAGTACTCTGTCTCTCTTACAGAGAGTTCAAGGAAATAAACCACATGTAGAGCAAATTTGTTAAACCTCTTCATCATGGTTTAATGAAGTGTTAATCCAAATTAATCCAGACTTCTCTCTCTTCATTTGTCAGATTCATCCAAAGTAATTTTTTAGCACTATCACTTAGCTGTCTCTGTCCCACAGATATGCTGAAGGACTGGGTAGCTTTTTCCTTGACTCTTAGATCAAAAATAATTCTTATCTACATTAATTTAACTAACATTTTCTTCAGTGTGAATAAAACTTAGCGATTCAAATATTTGCAAAAAGCAAATAAGTATTAATAATTGAGCAAGCTAAACCAAAATTACTTTAACATAGGCAAATGCAGAACACTTCTTGTGATGTTTACCTTGCTGCTGAATAAACTATCCTCACATTGTTTGCATTACGCTGGGCAGAGCTGTAGAACACTTCTCTACTGGCTGAACTTACCTCCCCTTCTGTGGACTGTAAGTGCAGTTCTTTCCTACAGGTAGCCTTTAAGTCTCCTGCAGCTGCATTGACTTGCACTCCCCTGGGTGCTTCCATCACCAAAGATCTAGTAGGAGATTCAAGTCTGAAAGACAAAAACAATCACTGAGAAAAGATGCACTGAATCAAACCACCCAGCCCCAAAACCCACAATGCATGTAGACATAAATGTATTTTGAAAGGTAAAGAAGCAAAAATGAGTTATACGTGTGATTCTCTCACTATTCTTTATGGCCTGGAGAAAGAAAAAAAAAAAAGTATGTTTTTAAATCTATTCCTATTTAAGAGAGCATGTAAGCATATACTGATATAAGCCTGTCTGCTTAGTGATGCTTTCTGACATTAGTACCTAATTTACTTGACTGTACTAATACTGAAATATGGGTACTTAAGAATCCACACGTGTCTGTGAATGCTTCTGTAATGACACGTTGATAACTAAAGTCTGCTTAGTGACTGATGACAAATGTTCAACTAAATAAAAAGAAAGCAAAACACTTAAAAAGTTTTAAACAATGATGTAAAACTGTTTAGAATGACTTTGCCTTCACAGGCTCGTTCATATTTCAGGTAAGTGTAGCAGCATTATGTATGAAGAAGAGAGGAAAAGAAAATCTGTTATGTCTCTATTATTGTGGGTTTTTTGCACGCTTTTTCTGTTCTGCAAAATACTCATTATGCTCTTTAACCCTGTTATAATAGGGTTAAGACGCATATCACTAGGTCTTGGTATCTTTCCTCAAAGCAACTATTGTTCTTCTACTGTCAGTCTTTCCATTTCTCTCTACCCTATTCTCAAGATCCTCCATCAGCCTTAATGCAGAACTATGATACTTTCTTAGCTATGTTATCTCACAGTATTGTACAGGTTTCTCTTGAAAGGGAAGTACTAATGCAAGGATTTCGTAGAAGTCGTGCTCACACACTGAATAGGAAGGATGATTGGATGAAAACTGTATTGAACTAGGAAACAAAAATTTGGATTCAGATGTTGTGTTCACACAACAGTGGTTGTGTTCAGCTCTAGACTTATTGCATAGCCCCGTTAAGAGGGAGACAAAACTTTTAGTCTATTTATATCCCTATAATATAATGACAGAACATAGTTCCACTTTACCTGAACAAAGGCTTTTTGTAAGATGAAATATATTAATGATAGAAATGTCTAGAATGAGTAGCTTGAAGAAAACATTGTATGTCCCTCTTCAACAAATTGTATTTTGAGTATTAGGTCACAACCATCCAGAAATATAATGAGGTACTAGGTGTATAAAGGAAAGAACAGTTTGACAAAGAATTTGCTATCGAAAAGCCAAATGAAAGAACTGTCAAGCAAAGAGAATTTCAGTGTATTTCAACTATTGATTTTTTTTAAGTGTACAGAATAGCGATGGACTATCATTTTGAAACCAAAATGCCACATTTGCATACAAAGTCACTGAGATGGTGTCTGTGAAACACTTCTGCTTGTTACATGTCACTGACACTCAATAGGGAAAGGAGGAAAAAAAAAAAAAAAGAAAGGAATTATTTGGCAACACAAAATGAAGCTATTAAAAGCAAGTGTCCACATAGAGGAAAACACTATTTGTAGCTACCTATATAAAAAAGCATAGATATTAGATAGAAGCACTAGAAAAATCTCTTTTTCTGTTAGTGCTAAGCCATTTTCTTTCATTTTTTTGACTCTCTGTAGGGAGAAATTAATAGAAGGTTCTGCGGTTCTTTGTACCAGGGAAGAATCTAAATATCATGAATTTTTTAATCGTGTACATCAGTGTTTTTCAGGTGGTGGTTTGTGAACTTCTGATGGCTATAAGACAGCAGAAAAAGAGCTTCCAAAACCTTTTAGAAACCATATAAACTATAAAGTTTAGAAATTAGGTTTTTGAAAGTACTCTGTTGCCTTAATGAGGTTTTACCTTGAATTTAAGAGGAAACTGAATTGTATAAATGTTAAATGATTGGATACTTCCATTCCACATTTTTCAGAAGCATATTTTTGCGATTTATAACCTACTTTCCAGGGATATTAACGTTTTGCGGTGGTTTCAGTTGTCATTTCATAATCATGAAGACAAAAGTGCTCTTAACTACATTTATTGCATTGAATTGATGGGTATTAGCAAAGTCACAAATATTTCTTGTTGCATAACATAAAAGCCACTCTCAGACCTGACTGAAATTTTTCAGCAGGTGGACAATAAAAATTTATTTAGGAATAACTTTCAAGAAACTATGATTCTGTTTGAAGAATAAACTTTTTTTTTTTCCTAAAACACATGACAGTGTATAGGTCAGAGTTCTTTTGTCTAGTTTCATCACTGTTTTTCATGAACTACATTAACATAAATGACTTCCAGTTTGTCTAAAATGAATACATTTGGGCAATTAATTTCTGAATTTGAGAAGAAGTTGTTAATATCAGCCATCTACACACTGTGGAGAAGAAATTTCTTTTTTGGACAATAGATTTTTTTTTTTTCAGTTTCCTGAAATCAAATAATGTGGTAGAAATGTCAATGAATGGCTGATGATCTGCAGAGTAGTTTTTAAAACACAACCTATCTATTAGTAAAATTGAATGCCTAAATCTGTTTTACAGTTACTAATTTACTTTTCTTATTATTCTTCAGGTGACCTACATCTGAAAAGTGACTTACCTGAGCAATCTGCAGCATGTTACTGGAAATGCAAAACTCTATACACATAGAGATTACTTCCTCAATGTTTTGAGATAAATTATGTTTGATATGCAGCTGCTTTATAATATTTTTTCTTTGTCATATTTCTGACAGCTTTAATCTCTATTATAAACTTATTCTAACATTCCACATTGTAATACGCATCCCTCCAAGGAAAAGTGCATTATTACAATTGCACATCAAGAATTTGCTTTCCTTTCAGATTTACCAATGGCCTGTCACAGTGGCATTTACATCTATGAGTGAATCCTATTCATATAATTTAATTTTTCTTTCCCAAACAACAAACAGCTCTGATGGAGAAGGTAACTACTGCTATTATTAGAGAGAAACTACAACATTGTAGGAAAGAAAAAGAGGCTTTTAAACAACATAATCTGTCAATTTGCTATATGTGATGTAGACAGATGATCTATCCAGAGCAGAGAAGGGCTTTTTTCTTTTTCATTATCAATGGTTAATTTGTGAAAAAAGCTAAATTTCAGAGGATCAAAGCTATACGAATTTGAGTTGAATTCATTAAAGAATTATTGCTAAAAAAGGAAACTTTTCAAATATCTTGGCTATGTTCCTTTGAAGGTATTAAAATATTTCTCATCAGAAATGCAGAAACGTTTATTCATCATTTGGTATTTTCTGTTTACAAGCTGACCTAGATTGCGTTAGAGAAAAATAATTTTAAAAATTAACCCAAAGATTTCATTTTGTGTTTTAAGAAATATTTTAGATTTACCTCTTGCATATCCCTCATACTCACATGGGATATAATTTATCTATGTTAATTTTGTTCTGTTGGCTAACAGAAGGTATTTCCTAAAATAGAAGGAAATAGAAGATTCCCCTGTGCAGATGTGAATAATTTATTTGCTTCGTGTCTGTTTAAGCAGTGGATCCAACCCATAGTAAAACAACTGATATGAACCTCTACCAATCTGGAATTTGTATTTAAAACAGGGGATTAAAAAATATGCTGTCAACTAGAGATCGCACATGTAAAGCACATATTCATTTCCCCTTTACTAGCATCTTTACACCTGGAGGTCAAGAAATACTTCAATATTTCCAATTATTTAACTTTTATATATCACAGTCTTGCCAACATATGTTGCTGTGGCTTTTTTCAGTTAGCAGAGGAATCCTGTTATTAAAAGTTTTGCAAATGTAAAACCAATGGAAAATCTACATAGTGACTTGGTAACCTTTTTGTAGAATTCTATATATTAAAATAATTGTGACATCGATCTTGCTGCCTGTGCGTAGAGTTGTGGCAATCTGGGGCTGCAGAGAGGTAACATACACAAAGAGGAGAAGGGAAGGCAAATGGATGTGCCAAGCCCCTCTCTATCCCTCTTCCTACTTCTTCCTTGTAAACAAGCACTCCCAACCCGGAAACCCCACAGAACGCAGGGCCTTCCTCTTCCACAAGTGAAACCATTTTGTTCCAAATCAGAATTAAGAATTTTTTAAAATATAATTTTGAAAATGTTGTTTTCTAGAAACCTCAAACAATTTTAAATATATATTCTTTCAAGTTCTATTATTATGAAAAGAATAGCTGGCTGTCCTGACACTCAAGGAAACTGATTTCAAGAGTCCTCCAGTAGAGACCAAGAGTCCTTAAAAGAGTCCACTGAACACTGATAGTGCTAGATAAAATTAGGGTTTCCTTTCAGCCCATTTCCTAAAAGTCAGGTTGCAAACTCAAGTAGTATCCATAAAGAATAACCAGGGACTTTTATGACCATGGTGACAAAAAACCTCCTGGAAGCCTTTTTTTAACGTATTGTAACTATTCAAACAGAGGATTCTTGATTAGCTGCATTTGACATCACAGTGGGAAGGCTATGAAAATAAAATTACTATTCACCCATTTCAGTCTCATTACTTACACTATTTACAAGGGTATACATGCACTTTTTAACATATATATAAAAGTATCTAAAAATCTCTTTTTGATACATTTACATGTACATGTGCACCTCTGCAAGATGCATATGAATCATTGCCAGAATAGTTATTTTTCCTGAAGCTTGTTGTATTCCAGCTGATGTTTTTAACCAAATGCTTATATTTTCAGGATTTTTTTTTTTTTAATTGCAATGCAAGCATAACTGTGCAGGCCTCATGAATCCTTAATATTGTTCACTAATCATCAGATATGTTTTACCAAGAAGCAAAATTCTCATATATTCATGTGAAGGTCTCTGATTTATGTGGGAACCTAACCTTTAAGGGCAGAATTTGTCTCTGTATTTTGCGACTTCACAACACTAGTCTTAAGTAAGATAAAGTTAAGTAAATGTTTTATGGAATAGGTAATGGCCTAAACCAGCAAATATTAACATGACTTTTTTTTTTTTTTCAAATATCCAATTTTACAACTCATGAACAATAACCTTAAATAAAGAGGAAACTTTCTTGACTTAGAACAGTAGAATGGCATTCAGTATAGCATTTCATGTTATGTTCATGCTCTGAATGTCACTGACTTTGGCATGTGTCAGCATGCCCCTATTATATCTCCTGAAATTCTCATTAACCCAGAAATCACCTCACTGGGCTCAAATCTGAGTTCTAATTGCCCTGTACATGCCACTGTTTTCAGTTCAGTGGGTCTGCATTATCATAGCAACACTTGAAACAACTGAGTATTTTAATGTTATTTGACATAGATGA
The DNA here is from genome assembly GCF_965183815.1 of Platalea leucorodia. Taxonomy (NCBI): domain Eukaryota; kingdom Metazoa; phylum Chordata; class Aves; order Pelecaniformes; family Threskiornithidae; genus Platalea; species Platalea leucorodia. The sequence goes on along the minus strand of NC_138828.1, from coordinate 54,881,257 downwards.
TAAATCAGAAAATCAATTTCCCCACATAGGGAAATAAAGGATCTCTTCTGAGAATATAGAAAATATCAGTTACCCAAAAGATTCCCCTTCCCATAATCTTCCTTACTTTTGTTCTGACCTGAAACCCCTTCTACACACGCCCTGTCACTCCGCTAAACATCCTTACATGAAGTTTATTTTTTTTCCAGAAATAGCTCCATTACCTGAGTTGTCTTTCAGAATATATTTTCTTAAAATAGGAATCTATCTTGTCAGAAAGAGATTGAAGCAACATGCCCACAGATAATGCTCAAGTGGCTGTCAAGAGTGAGATCTGAACATAAAGTGCCTGGGGGAGGCTGAAGAGTCAAACTGGGCTCTTTGAATGACTAGAAACACATGAGAACTGGTTGACATAAAATCTCAGTTTTGAAAACCATTAGCTTCCTGTGATTAGGAAGTGATGGTCCAGACTACCCGAAATCTTCTAATGATATTTTCAATATTGTTTCCCTAAAGGTCCTTAAGCTGATATAAACGGATATATTTCAGCTGAGATACACTGCGACATGGTTTTGATCCACATCTTGAGGAAACTGCATCTCGTGGAAAATTATTCTGCTGAAATTCTTTTAACAGGTCTGCTTCAACCTCTGCAGATTAAGCATAGCAGAGAGCTTGGAAAAGAAAACAGCCCATCCAAAAAAAAAAAAAAAAAAAAAATCCAACCCAAAATCAGAAAAGGTTTGGTGAGTTTACTTTCAGTCACTTTTTTTAGGGCAAGCACCATTTCAGAAAGAACTAGAGAGAGATTTTTTTACCTCTGCAATACAAAATAGAGTGGTAGATTATGAAGAAGCCAAATACCTTTTTTCTTTTTTCTTTCTTTTTGGCAGTGAATTCTATCTTGAAATACAACTAAGGATCGAATGAAAATTGCAGGACAAGACATGTAAAATCACTCATTCTTCTCCACTGCTTAGGCTACCTCTGGAGTTCTCTGTATAATTATAGATATAAGCAATAGGAGCTGTTTGGTGGACTGTGGAACTAATAGTTTTTTAAACTCAGGTACTCCCTGTAACTATCCACCACACAACCCCCCATCCTCTGAACCTCCTTTTTCTTATACCCAGATTGTATGAACTTCAGATCCTTCGTCTGGCTCCAACATGGTGCTAGGACAAGAACCCAAACCATACCCTCTGCACCCACAACCACAACACTGCTAGAAACTCCATGTCCTCTGCGCACTATAACCATGTCCTAACCGTGAAGCAACATATGTCAGAAGTTGAGGGTAGTCTGAAGCCATGTGTATACAAATGGGTAAACTGACAGCAGTAAACACTAATAATTTTCTGTTAGCATCTGTACTTAGGTACTTGTTTGCAGAAAACACATAGAAACTTAAGGATCTTTTGCCTTTCTATCAAATACGGATGAAATTGCCCAGCTGCTTCACAAATTATCAGGGAGATGAGAGGAGAGAATAGATAGACAGAAAAGTTAAGAAGCCTTGTTTTCTTGGGAAAGTGACTAAAGAGTGGCATAGAAAATGGAGATACTCCTGGGAAGGGGAAAAAGAACAACTAGAGTGAAAAAATCTCTGGGGAGAAATTTAGTACAAGGAAAGAATACGGAAATTAAATGTTGCTCAAATGAAAAAAAAAATATAAATAGCTTTTTTTATTCTTGCAGTAGTAAGACTATTCACCTAAAATCGTAAGAAAGAAAGGAAATGAAAATATTGTGGATGTTACAGCAGCATTACTTGGCCTTAATGATGTATAGTACAAGTTTTGTGGACTATAAGTAGTGTATCAAATCACATTTCATCAGAAAAACTACACCAAAAAGGAGTATGCAGGTGTGGTGGAACAAGATTGTATTTGATTTAGAGTCCAAAGCATTTCAGAAATGAGTTCTGGCATCAATAACACCAGCCCCTAGGCATCGCGGACTGTTCAATTTCCATTAGGAAGTAGTCAAACACTTCTATCTGGAATATCTGTGCAAATGAAATACTTGAACAAAGCATGTGCTTTCATATCTAGTCCTAGGCTGGAACTACGTGGAACTAGAATTTTTTGAACGCAGAGCAGCAGCTTGAGTCTGGAAGCAGTGTAACAGCCCTGGGGCAACCTCAGTCAGACGCAAGGAGCCCTGCTGGAGCCAAGAGCATGCAGCAGGACACTGTTGAAAACCCTGAGCATCTCTCCGCGGCACTCTGAGCACCTCTGCTGGTCACAGCTGCTGGTAGACCTGAGCAGGCTTCATGTAAAGAAAGATCCTCAGCTGCCTTGACACTAATCTGCAGAGTGTAAAGTTTCCTTGTCTTCCATTAACTCAGCACTGTGCAAATGCTTTCTATTGCTCCAAGCTTCACACAGGTTCTGAGATAGGATTCATAGGATATTATATTTACACTCATAACCCTGTTAGCCTGAGACAGCTATGCTTGGAACCCATCTGTTTGTTCCTGAAACCATGGCATGGCATAATCATAAAGCAAACATAATCCAGTCACTGATAATAAAGAATTTTAGTTGTCCTGTTGTTCCTTTTTAAAGGCTATTCCAGAACCTCTTGCATCTGAGAGGCAGAATGATAATTTCTATCTAATATTTCATCCAATATTCACCATCATACTGTTGAGTTTCACAACATTCTTATTCTAGTGCTCAAGATCTTCTGATTGCCAGTGCTTCCAAACCTGTGTACCTCCGTCTAGCACAAAGAGAGTTATTAAAACTGGAAATAAGATCAGTCCTGAAGAAACTCTCCCTACAATCTCCCTCCAGGCTGAAGGAGGGATTTGAACAATACATGCTTATTATATACCACTTAAAATTACTAGAGCCTTTAAAATTAAATTAATTAAATTAATTAAAATACTAGAGCCTTTTCCCTTCTCCAATGTCAAATATAATGATTGTCACTGAACACTAAAGCAAATTATTCTTTCAGTTTAAGAGCCGTACCTAGTTACCTTTTGTTCCTACTATGTCCTATCTGCATAGTAATTATAACCTTTTATTACTGGCTTTCTTCTCTATTTATTTCAATGTCTTTTATTTTTCAATATATATAAAAGCATATATATATGTAAAAAAAGAAGCTTGACTTTTGGCAATTTCTCCAATTTTTACTACACCCATCTCTATTTTTGTATGAACATGTATGTTAAAAAAAACCAAACAAACATATTTTCAATAGCTAGGGATAAGACTAAGCAAACAAGTTTCTGTCCCTACACATGCCCAAACACTGAAATAACTATTTAAACGCCAAATACAAATTCTGAAAACATAAACAATATTACTTCAGTAACTAGAACCTGACATCATTAAAAGAGCATAGGAAGGAAACTGGGTTTTTTTACTCTACTGTATCTTCTCCCTTTTGATGATGTTTCGTTTGTTATTTGATTTCTGGGTAAAATAGATGAACAGAGTCCCAGTGCTTTTGTTACTCTCAGCTTGCTTAGACAACTAACAAGTTAATGTCAAGATTCGTTTCTGATGCCTCCTCTGGCTCCAGGCTTTAACAGAATAGATATTTTGCCCTATTAGTAAACCAACCCTTCAATGCCACGAAAGATGGCTCTCACAACCATCAGGCAACTCTGAGTGAAACAGCCCCTTTGCGCAAGATCTGTGTATTTTTAATTCTTCTCAGACGTAAAATAGGATCCTACTAGCTTGGGTGGTTCCTTGCTGCTTGATCAATTTTCATCTCATTACGCCCAGCATTAGCTTGCAGGATTAGCTGGTAGTCAATGGTATGCAAGGCTTGACATAGAATAGAAAAAAAACCTATTAAATTTGATCTTGCAGTTATCCCCAGAGAACAACAACAAATTAATTTACCCCCTTATTAAGGAGGTTACTGAGGGCAAAGCTATCTGCATTTCACTACTGTCTGCCTCTTTTGTGCATGGATATTACCTATTAGTGCACCATATTTTAATGCACTATTAGCCTAAAACCAATATTTGGGAACCTATTATATTGGCAATATAGTTTTCCTAACTGTGTTCCTGTGAGAAAAAGTGGTGAGAGAAATATGAAGATTAAATTATTAAGATATAATTAATTTTCCTGATTCTAAGGCATGATTCTTTTATGCTGCTTATCCTAGCTAATGAAGGTCAGCTTTAATTAGTTTTCCGGATTTGACACAAAAGGGTTTACCAGCTTTCACAAAGGATTGTATAAAAACATTTTCTGAAACTAAAACCTCACTAGCTATTATTTGACCATGTAAGACAGGAGAAAGATGTGATCGAAGTGGTTGGGCATATAGGAAGGAATTATTTTAAATCTCAACTAAATTTTATTTTTACACAACGTATTTTTATTAGCAAATATTACAGCTGTTTCTCTGCCTGAAGACCTCAAAATCTGCCTATAGAACAAAGAGTGGCTGAGGCAAAGTTTAGGTATGTGAAGCTAATATGAATCTGACTTTTTCTTTTTGGGTCCCTATCCAGAGTAGATGGAGCTAAAATCCCAAGAGTTTTGGGACAAACACTATGAGCCTTGTGTGTATCAAATTCTTAGTCCAAATTTTATAGTTCAACTTCATTCCCAGTAATCAACGTGTTCAGAATTCCACTTTTTTAAATTCAGTAGTGAATTGCTTTACATATCCAAGGTTACGAATAGTTTTCCAGCATCTTTTTTTTGGAGGGGAAAAACAAAAAAAAAGCATATTATTTAAATATACTCATAGCTTGATGTCTGAAGTTTATTACTTGACCACAAATACATATTCCAACATGAAAAATATGGGATCATTCATATTTTAATTAACAATCTAATGTAAATTCTTTTATCTTTCAGTCCTGTATACAAGTATTCTCATAGCCTAATATATTTGCATTTATGCACTGCAACTTGCTGTCAAACTGCAATCACCTGTGTCCACTGAAAAAAATTAACTTTAATGTCAACTCAGCAAACTCTCTCCTCTCTCATGTTACCGCTAATTTCAGAAGTCCAAAGCTGGAAGGATGTGGCATTTGAAAAATACTCTACATCAGTTTAGGACTGCCAGTATGGTATACTGGACACTTTGTCTAAGTTTATATTAAAACATTAAAAAGTGCTAGGACCCAGGCCAGACCACTGGAACTCAATCATCTATGCAGCTAAACAGTCACTGGCATACTTGAGAGTCAATTGGGATTCAGTTACGATTCTCCCATACAATTTGCAGGCACTATTTGGAGGGTGGCATGAGTCAAAGACGTTCCCCTTCAGCATTTACGATGCAACTATTCTGTTTTAGAGGATAAAATGATTTTACAATGTCAATGGAGTTGTATCAGTTGGGCCTCAGGGCAGAAAATGAGTTCTGGTATTGTTTTGTTTCTGTGACAGAGGTAGCTTCTGAGGCCACAGGGAAATGTCATATTAGGGTTGTTGACCTATTTGTTTGGGCGTATTTAGCAAACAATCATCTAAATGATAAATCACTGCTTTCTGACAACGTTTTTTAAATTAGCAAACAAAAAAGCCAATATTGGGGGGAAAATGAATGCAGGGCTTGAACTTAAAAAAACCAAACAACCTTTTTTCTTAAATCATTTGAAATAAGATTAAAAGGCATATGGTAACTGGAATTTTCAAAGGGATATACATGATCTGAGTGTCTAACTGTATTTTGCTGTCAGAAAATATCTCACAAACCCACAATTATTTATAGTTCTTGCAAGCTACAAGGTTAAAAAGGTTCTGCAGGTTACCTTCTAGAAACATTCATGCCAAAAGCCAAGAAATCTCTGTCCTAATAGTAGTTACCATCATTTTAAAAAGATTAAAATGACTTGAGAGTTTTAAAAAAGGAATATCACTGAATCCTAACTAATATATAGGAGCATATGTGTACAAAAACATGCAGAACACAATATAGACTGAATATAATAATAAATATTATATTATTATTATATTAATATTAATATTATTATATATTATATTATTATATAATATAATAATATATTATTATATTATTATATAATAAAATCACTTACGCATAAGCCAATGCTGCTTGACCAAACAGCAAGAGTTTCCATGTCATCATTTTTTTTAATAAAAAGTTTGGGTTAAGTTCATTATTAATGAGAGGGCAGAAAGTTGAATAAAAAATTGTCATTAATTTAAATTCACCTTGGAAAAATGAGCTGAAGGAAGAGTGGAGTTGGAAAACATTAAGTAACAATGGGCATCATGGCAATGAATAAAGCCAAAAGACAAGAGAGGTGAATGCCAAATATATAAGTTTCACAAACAACATGAGGTGATTTTAACTCTAGTGAAATTAATCCTGAAGACACGGGGTTATCTATCTGTTTTATCACACATTTGCACTCTGTTACTATTATTTAATTATTAGAAAGAAGTAGACAAAGCAGCGCTTCCACTTTCTTTTGAGTGGGACAAGTTCCACCCTCTTACTCAAAATTTTTGGGCCCCTGAAAAAAGAAAAGATTATTATGGTTCCACTTTGATTTCTGCGGAACTCCCTTTGATTAGAGACCATACCACCTTGGTGGCCATCACTAATAAACGCCTTTACAACCACTCTCAACAAAGAACTGATAGGAGTTTTGGCAGGGGATAGAGATTTTTAAGATAAAAATATAATGAGTAGGATTCTCTGGAAGACCCCAAACCATTACATTACTTTAAAATGTTCAGTGTAAATAACCAAAGACAACCATTTACTTCTTACACCCCACATACAATGGTCAAACTTGTCCACACGGGCAGCTTCCTGCACATGATTGCTGCAACGTCATTACTGGTTGATGATCCTAACTGCCTCTGCAAATATAGGGAAGGGCATTTAATAATGCTTTTCTGGAGCAATTCATTGTAAATACTGCTGGGCAGGTAAAGGGATAGATATTTAGGAATCATAGTAGAATTGAATCTATACTGTTTCTCACCAGTTCTGCTGAGAGAAACACAAGAAAGGACCTTTGATTTTCTGGGATTGTCACATATTCTCATTAGTCATCCATATGAATTACAGATTAGTATTTAGCAGTGCACATACCTGCACTTCAGGAAAAAGCTTTTGCTACAATCTAAATTTTCTCTTTCTCAGTCTTTAGGTGCTTTAGTAAGTTTTAGACTTGATCTTTTACTATTTACGTATTTCTCGACTTTTGTGACTATGTACAGAAAACTTTGGATTTTTTTCACTTACAAATGTAGCCTCACTTGGTAATGAATTTTTGAAGTGTGTGTGTGTAGTATTCAAAAAACCCAAGATCCCACAAACACCACTTGAAGAAGAAATCTGGGACTGGCTTATATATTCTGTAACAGCTCATAAAACAATCAAAATCTGTGTCGGATGCTATTAAACAGTAGCGTACTCATTTGACCTTAAAAACACCTGACTATTCCAATCTTTGGGGAAAATATACTTCTCCAGGATTCTGCCACAGAAGGCAAGTAATTTATAAAAAGTCATGTATTTTACATTTTGTGTGATAGTAGTTTGTGGGGTTTTTTTGACTAGTTAGAACAAATTGGAGTATACCAGTGTTTTGGATATGTATGAGTCATTAAGTAGGCAGTATATATTACGATACAGATATTTGGTTTTAATCAAGACTTAATTATTTTTGAGAATACTTGATTTTAAAACAACTTTTTGAACAACACCTACTTGAGATCTTGGGAAGGTTCTGCTCTGATATGGGGTGTCTCCACAGAGTGCCCAAACACTGCCCCTTCTGTGCCTAAAATACATAAATAAAACACAGTACAGTTACTTTGGAAAATAAAAGCACATTGAAATGTATGACCACAAATTGACATTTTTAGGATAAAATATCTGATTGAATCCTTTATTAATGATTATCAATGTTTCTTCAAATTTACGTTCACATTTCTATATCAAAGTCTGGACTCACATCATGTGAAATTTTAGACTTCTGCTTATCAGTAGATGAATTTCCCATACAAATCTGAAAACATTTATAGATCCAAAGTTTTCAGCACTGACTTGCCTGAATGCTCATTTCAACACTTTGGAGATGGATTGTTTTACAGATAAGGAAAAGAATATCACAGGTTGGTTTGACAAAACATGTTAGAAGTGTCTACTATTTTCTGCATGATGCTCATTTTGATTACTTAAATTGAGATGCCAAGCTTTCAAAAGTTTTGAAATAACAGTCTACCACCTGAAGTTGCTAGCCTGAATCTCAATATCTGACAGCTTCAGAGTTTCCTTCCATCAGACCTTTCTCATTGAAAAATTATGTTCTCAAAGAAATTAAAGTGACTTATCTGGAATGTTCTTTGCTTTTAGTGTTTACAGATTTGTCCAATGCCATTATTTTTGTCTTCCACTTATATAAACATTAGCTGTTTGTTTGTTTGTTTGTTCTGTTTTAACAATATCCATATGCCTGTAAGCTTTTACTTTCCTTCTCTGAAGATGGTGTACTGGGCACTGTGTAATGAAAATAGCCTAGAACTATTGTGTGAAAGTCTTTCCAACAAAGAATCGCCAATAAAGATGAAAGAACTGAATAAAAACACATGTAAAACAGGTAATGTATTTACCTTCTATCACTAGAAATAAGATTAAGGAAACTGTCTGGGACAATTACAGTTGATTACTAAATATTCTGGGATTAATTGCCATATTTAAACAACAGAAGTTTTCTTGTGTTCTGAGCCTTGAATTCTGAGTAAACTTAAAAATATACCAACAATATCTCACAGTAGCTGTGCAAGAAGTGTTCAACAGAACAGAGGCCCCACTCCAATTGTTACAATATTTTAAATACAATAAATTACTTTCAATTATTTACATATTTTATTTTTACATATTTTATTTTATTTATTTACATATTTTATTTAAATATTTCACAAGTATTTTCAGAAATTTTGCCTGTTAATGGAGATAGATATTTAGATATTGTGGTGATGAATGGAGTCAAATCCAGTTGGCGGCTGGTCACGAGTGGTGTTCCCCAGGGCTCAGTGTTGGGGCTGGTCCTGTTCAATATCTTCATTGATGATCTGGATGAGGGGATCGAGTGCACCCTCAGTAAGTTTGCAGATGACACCAAGTTGGGTGGAAGCGTTGATCTGCTGGAGAGTAGGAAGGCCCTACAGAGGGACCTGGACAGGCTGGATCGTTGGGCCAGGGCCAATTGTATGAAATTGAACAAGGCTAAGTGCTGGGTCCTGCACTTGGGTCACAACAACCCCATGCAACACTACAGGCTGGGGGAGGAGCGGCTGGAGAGCTGCCTGGCGGAAAAAGACCTGGGGGTGTTGGTTGACAGCCACCTGAACATGAGCCAGCAGTGTGCTCAGGTGGCCAAGAGGGCCAATGGCATCCTGGCTTGTATCAGGCATAGTGTGGCCAGCAGGACCAGGGAGGTGATAGTGCCCCTGTACTTGGCACTGGTGAGGCCACACCTCGAGTACTGTGTTCAGTTTTGGGTCCCTCACTACAAGAAGGACATCGAGGTGCTGAAGCGTGTCCAAAGAAGGGCAACGTAGTTGGTGAAGGGTTTAGAGAACAAGTCTTACAAGGAGCGGCTGAGGGAGCTGGGGTTGTTTAGTTTGGAGGAGAGGAGGCTGAGGGGAGACCTTATTGCTCTCTACAACTACCTGAAAGGAGGTTGTAGTGAGGTGGGGGTCGGTCTTTTCTCCCTAGGAGGAGATAGGACGAGAGGAAACAGCCTCAAGCTGCACCAGGGGAGGTTTAGGTTGGATATTAGGAAAAACTTCTTCACTGAAAGGGTAGTCAGGCATTGCAACAGGCCGCCCAGGGAAGTGGTTGAGTCTCCATCCCTGGAGGTGTTTAAAAGACGGGTAGATGTGGTGCTTGAGGACATGGTTTAGTGGTGGACTTGGCAGCGATAGGTTAACGGTTGGACTCGATGATCTTAAGGGTCTTTTCCAACCTTAACGATTCTATGATTCTATGATTTTTTTGCAGTTAACCAATAACATTTAGTAAATTAATCTTACCAGGATTTGAATGCAGAATGAGGCTATAGAATGTTTAATTGATAATACCATTTTACAGTGTTAAAGAGAAAATGTCCTGAGCAAGAAGGCAAAAAAAGCTAATTAAATGTTAAACCAAATTACTGTCAGAAAATCATCGTTGGTCACCTTTGAAACTCCACTTTCATTTAAAAAAAAAAAAAAAAAAAGGGAAAAAAAACCCCTTCATTGTAAAACACTCTACTGGTATGGAGTATCCAAGAGAGTAAGAGGGGATTTCTGAGAGTAATGAAGTAAAGTCCTAGCTTTTTATCTCCAGAAATCTATAAGTTTTACAAATATCTTGGCAAAGCATACTGAAAACAATTTCATTACAACTGCTGCTTTGATGATCTCACAAGAAAACAACCAAATCCACTTTCTATAACCAAACTTTTCTGAGTGTTATGGAGAACCATAGGAGGGAATAAACAGCATATCTTTGTACCTAGAAGTATTCACAGAGATGCTGTGCAGCATCTGCTTTTTAGACCTGACATCGCCTTGCAATTCTGCTACCTTTAAGAGACAGGAATAGCATGTCTGTATAGCCAGGCTTTCTGTCACTCAAAAAAATCTCATCCCCATTTATAATAGCATGCAAAAAACTGTATGGGAGCTGAATATCAGAAATCAAAGAGTGTGCTTCCAGATGCTGTTCAACTTTTTCATCAGCAAAATTTAATACTTTCAAGGCCAAGGGCTTTTTGTATTTTTGAAGGTGGCAATAGGATATGAAGATGTAAATACCTGAGCAGGATGCAGAATTGTCAGCCTTTACTTATACTTTACTATAAGAAGACCACAGCTGTAATATTTGAAAGAGCAGAATTAATGCAAAGATATATAAAACATCACTGTAGTATGGGTCAGACACTAAATCAATCAGAAGTGCCAAAGATAATATTAGGCAAAGACTGATAACAAAAGAGAAATTACAGCTGGTTCTAAGCCAGCATTAGTATTTCCTCACTTTCAGCAACATTTGTTTAAAAGATGAGATGGCGTTTCTCCCCTAACAAAATAGAAATTTGGAAAAACCGACCAAGTTTGTCCAAGCAGACTGAAAATCCAGGCAGGTAGAATTAAGGACAAACTGATAGAATTAAATAAAATATAATTAAAACTCATAACAAACCAAATGTGTTCCTCTTGTTATTTGAAAATATAATCCCACATATTTTTTTTGCTTCCCATAAGGCCTCAAAAGTGAAAGTATAACAGTTCTTGTGGTAAATGTTTTATCCTCAAAAAACACGCTGTCAGCAAGTTCAAGAATATCTCCAATTCCTTTTATTTTATACTGCAAGAAAAGCAGGCACTTACAATTATCTTGTTTTTAGTAAGAAAGGTTAAAAAGATCAGCCAGCCAGAATTTACTGATGTGTTTCCAGCAGTTAAACAGCAGGATCAAGAAAAATGCAAAGGGATTGTGCAGCAAATAGAAGACATGGATCAGCATTACTTAAAAATACAGAACAGAGGAGAAACTATAGGAAGGTATTCTTTATTTTTTAATTTACTATATGTAAATCTGCAGTGCTTTGATGGGAAGTTAGATCATGTAGTTCAGTAGTGCTTAGGAAATGGTGCTACAAACATACCTTTCTATGAATAATAAATATAACAATATAAATGAGGATTCAAAGTGAATAGCATGATTTTTTAAATGAAATAAATATACTTTAGGTATTTAATAATTTACAATGTTAAAACACTTTTTTTTTAACAGAAATAAGACAAGAATCTATTAACAGAAATAAGACAAGAATCTATTAACAGATTCTGACTTACAGAATCATAACCAAGACCTACTTGAGATAAGTGAAATTCTAGAGAGGGATGAATGAATACAAAAAAAGAATAAAAAGAAAAGACTTGAACCTTCAAGCCCTTTCAAGTACCACTCAAAAGGAAGTAGTTAGGGAACTGAATTCAAAGGAACATGAGTTAGAACGGATAGCTATAAAAAGTGAACCTTTCAGAGGAAATAAAATAGCAAGGGCACGGAGTATGTGCAAAGGATGTAAAATCAAAATTGTAAGTGTAACTGAATAAAATTACTCCCACCTCCAACTTCCAGTGGAAGAGAATGAGTTAAGTAAAGACTTTGCTAAGAAAGAAGCATCTGTGAAGGCAAACTGCTGGTCAAAGGATACCAGTCACTATAGAGGTTGCTGGAGAAAACTCAGTAAATAGCACGAATCAGGCAAAAAGGCCATAAGTCCAATTCTGTATTTATAGAGAAATCTCATTATGCATAGCAGATTTATAAACAGCAGACCTTTAAAACACAGTTTTTTGACATAGAGCAAATCAAAGTGACCCTTTCGCTACAAGCAAAACTAATCACACCTTCCTGCTGAAACTAAATATTCGGAATCCAGAGAGACTAGCGTAAATTACTCATTTCTGCTCAGTTTACTGGTTCCTGATACTCAGCCTTAGGGAGATGACAAGTTTCATAAAAACAATGGAAGTACAATGTTGGTATTTGGTGCTGGATTATATTTACTTATGTATGTTCACGATGAGGGTTTTTTGTCATTTATTTAACCAGCAAATAATCCTCTAGTAATTTATGAGTTAGCTCACACAACACCACTGGTACCTTTTAGTGACCTAATAACCGACTAGTATGAAAAGACCAACACCTGAGCATATTGATTAGTAGAGCTGATTTTTTTGTGAAAAGAATGCCAGCTGAAGAGTTGATGAGCCAAGAATAAAAAACTAATAAATTATTTTGCTGTGAAAAATGAGCCATATATTAACATTATCCCACTCCTTCACATCATTCTTGTAAGCAAATCACCTCAAATGTACTGACAGTGGAATTGTGTAGCATTTTGATGTGTACAAATTATATGGCATTGCAGTGTCACAGGCACAGCTGAATCTTACTGCCTTGATCTTTCTCTAGGTTTTTCAGAAACGTCAAATAACAATATGATGAACTACTAAGATTATGCAAGTATTAGACTGTAATGCCAATTTGTCATCTGAGTTAGAGTTTAAAGAAGAGTTTGTAAAATATTTATCATTTTTGAAGCTTGCAATTTTATTCATTGAAAACTCATTATTAAGTTAAAGCATCCACAGGTTTCATACAGAAATATGAGTAATTTATCAAGATTGCTTTACCATTGAAGAGACCTTCAAAACATAGACTTTATGTTCTAAAAGTTTAACTGCAACAACAACAAAAAAAAATCTTAATTCTTTTATCATGTGTACCAATCTAAAATTTAAAAGTGCCTTTGTGAGATTAGCTAGCTGTTGTTCAACACTAAGACCTTGGAAGAGCTGATCACTGCCAGACTGAAAAAAACAGATATATTCAAGTAGGTGTATCAAGGATCATAAAAATACCACAGAAAATGCTTGTTGCTTCTTTTTTAAAAGCCCAGTTATTACAATTTATCTTGGGCTGATTAGAAACCCAAAGAAGCCAGAATGCAGCTTCTGGATCACATGTTGGTTGTGCAGCTCTTCAAGACTTTCAATTTTAATAAATGGCTTGAAATGTAATTTAGCTAGGTACTTGTACTGAAAAAGCATGATGCAACTGGATTTTTGTTATGGAGGTGTACATAACTAAAATGAAACTAAGTAGGTTATTTTATGAAAACATGAATGGTGTGATTGCTGGGATTTCAATCTTGCAGAGTGTCTCAGGAGCAAAACTGACTAATGCTACATAGTGAAGGTTTCAGGTATGATACTGTTGTGGCCATATTAGACGTATATTATAGGTAGGAAGCTGTAGTATGGCCTGACTAGATGCAGCTGTTCGCTTGTAAACTAAAGCATGACCATCGAAGTCTTCAGAGGTAAGCCATTATTAAAAAGTAAATTCTAAAATGAATGATTTAGATTCATTACTCAAGGCCCTTGAACATGACTAATGTTTGATTCATATTTTCTGTATGGCAACCTTGCTGAAGCAAGACTTCTACTAAGCCTTTCATTTAGGTAAGAAGAATGAACTCCCCAATAAATTAAAATTCAGCATCTTCAGTGTGATAAATTTTGATCAAAGCAAATTGCAACTCCAGGAAATACTTGCAAAATTGCAACAGTCAGTATTTATTTTCTTAAATATCATCTTAACTTCTATTGAGTACAAACATTTGAAACATTGCTTCCTAATGGTGGGCAGTTAAGACACCTTTTGTCTTGCAATGCAAATGAAACTGGATTATGTATTCAGTTGCTCATCCACATACTTGTTTGAAGGTTCATATCCAAAATCTATGTCTGGCCACCACTTGGTTTACTCTGCTGAAAAAGTGAACCTACTTGAATAAAATTTGGACTGAGCGTAGTAGTAACATAATTCAATTAATAATTGGAAATGGCTATTCTAAATGCTACTTCTGGGATGGAAAAAGTCAATATATTTCATGAAACTGCTGAGAAGTTACATTAAAATTGAATATTTCTTCAAAACATGAATGAAATTGAAAAATATATAACAAGTTTACATAGAACAATTTTTCTTAAATGATGATTTTCGTAACAACTTTCACCTTTTTCCCCTATAATGTATGACAGATGGAGATATACATGACAATAAAAATTATTAACTACAACCATTTTCTGCTTTAATTGATACAGCCTCCTTGAAAAGTTACAACAGCTAGATATATGAATATATTTAAAGCTTACATTTAGATTTCACACTAAATAATTCCTAAAAAACAAAAAAAATCTTCTTTTCCTAGATATATATAATAGTCTGGATTTGCATTTTTCTTAAAATTGTGTAAACGATTCTGGGTTCACAATAGTGGAACACAGAGCAAAAACCGTCCTTGTCTACATTCAAAAAAATGAATTTTAATGGGATTATTTTTGCATTTAACCGATCAAAAAGACACTATTTTCACTTTGTTGTAGAAGATAACCTTAGGATTTGGAACACTCAGGCTCTAATGAATAGTTAATCAGTTACAAAACAGAATTGATGATTCCTTGATGAAAAATGAATGAATCAATGAATGAGAGGACTATCAAACAACAGTCAAGGGCTTCATACCCAGGGGACTCACTTTGGGTGTAAAAGAATGGGACATGAACTTGGTATCCCGAGTACAAAATGAAGGCTTTAACTTCAAGGCTAATTAAATTACCTTATAATCTTACCTTGATTTTTACTAAAAGCAAAGTGTCATGTATTTGTACAGAATACTATGGAAAAATGTTAGAATCTGAAGGAGGAAAAATGTGAGAATGAAAAAATTGTTTCTTACCTAGTTTCAAGAACAATCAGCGATAATTTCCCATTTCAAAGCTTTCTGAAAATTCTATAATGTACTGCTGCCTACCTACAAAACCTATCTAGGAATATTTGCTTCAAATTTGCTCTAAAACAAAAGAATTAATTATTAGCTTCTGATAAAGGAAAAGGGCATTTGCCCTTCATTTAAAATATTCCATAAATAGATGGTTTGATTTTGAAAAGTCAAAAGCTCAGAGGAACTTATCAGCAGTTTCTCCATTAAGTCTAGACATCTCATTAGTTGCCCAAGTTAGGAGGTACAGACTATTTATACTTTATCTATACCCAAAAAAGAGAAATTGGCATCTCTAGAGGTTGGTTAACTACTGATACTGGACTGAGACTAGAGCAATAATGCACACAACCTAAGCACCTTGAAGTTTTTGCCTTCAACATCTGGTCAGCAGTTGACACATATGAATTTTATCTAAATTGGGAAAGCTTGTTTGGAAATCTCACTTTAGCTATATCAGAAGTCATCTAAGTTACCCTTAGCATTAAAACTGATTCATAGGGTGCCTTATATAGGTTTTAGCGGCCAGTTCTTTATGCCATATGTAAATGTGCATTTATTTCTGTTCTCTACTTTGCCATTACTGCAGCATACTGAAAAACTGCTATGATTATGTGATAATTACTGCTTCATTTTTACAATTTAGTAAATTGTTTTATTTATGCAAAAGGAAGCCACAAAGCGGCAGGACTATTATCCAGATTTTTGAAATAGGTCTACTGTAGCATTTTTACTCAGTAGGAATTAGCGTGCCATTGATAAATTATAAACAAATATTTAGATAAATGCATTTGTGCACCCTGTAGAGGGCACTAATACACATATAAAAAGTCCATCATATGCAAGTATATAGTATGTATTTAAAAAGTCACAGTAAAAATGCCTTCAAATACTTTTGAATTAATTAAAAAAATGAAAATGTGAGAAGAATCCTCACATGTATTGCTACAATGCTGAAATGGAGATATGTTGATATAACACATTTTGGTGCCTATTAGACCAAAATAAAACAAAAATGTTAGTATCTCCAATTATTGAAAGTCATAATTTTTTTTTTGCAGATATAAGAAATAAAATGAAGCTATAATATCAGTTCCTCACACAGTTGTTAAAAAGTTTTTATTTGATATTATCACTAGTTATCTTGATTATCTCCTATTATGACTGTCTTTTTATTCCTGCTCTTTATTAATGTTCTGGTTTTCTCTCTAGAATTAAATTACACAGATGAATACAGCACATTCAAACCTGGCATTACTGCAATGCAAAAAGGTAAATGACTTAACTTAGATAAGTCTTTACTGCAGTTTTAAACGGAAATTCTGCAGCTGTGAGAGAGAGGGTGAATGTGCAATAGTAATTTTGTCACAATATTCTCACCTTCGAGTCAGCATAGCAGTGAAGCAAGCCTTTTAAGTTAGCAACAAAATGGAAGCAGGTGTATTTCAAATCTGTTAACTGCAATGACTGTAAACCACCAATGGTCATGTTAGCAAATGCATGCCTGTGATCTGTATTAATCACAGGAAAGACAGCATATTTTCTGCAGGAAAGCACAAGATACTAAAGCATACTGCAATATGCTGAAGTTGGCCAAAATATGCATCTTTTGCCAAAATCTCAGATGTTTTTGCAGGCAAGAACCACAAGAGAGTTGCTACATACCTTGCAGAGGGTGTGGGAAGAAGGTTTATGGCAGTAATTTACTGCTAGATCTACCACTCCATTTTCAAGATGGGACTGAGCTGGTCACAGAGTAATTTATCAGTGCTGGTCTCAATACTCCCTTCTATGTCACCAAGGAGCAGTATCAGGACTCAGATTATAACCACAATTCAGATTACCTGGCAAACCTTGTAACAGCCTAGCTCTGCTGTGAGTCTTGTGGCATAACCCTAGTCTAGTCTTTGCTCTTTTACTGTTTGTGAGTCAGGAGAGACTCAAAAATCCCACTCTTGTCACTGCTGCAATACACCTACAATAAATTCACCATAAGACTTTATAGGTTTAAGCACTTTTCATTGCCTTGCTACATACCAAGGCATGTCTGGTTAAAATTAACAAAGCAGGCTTTACTTCTGCATGAAAATTTGGTGTGATCAGCTGCCAGAGAAACCTGTTGTTCACATCCTCTTAGACATTAAACTACATTATATTCAGGCACTTTTAGAACAGAATACTGAACACCAGACATGAGGATTGTCATGTCTAGGGAACAGAACGTTGTACAATTTGACTATCATTGTGAAATCAATTCTTTTGCTTTAACTTTTTTAACTTTAAATTACAGAAAAAATATATTTCCTACATCCAGCTATCAACAAAAGACTTTACCAGGTTCAGAGACGAAAAAGAAAACATTTCTTATTTTGCATTTTCTTCAGATCAACTCTAGAAGGTATGTCTCTATATTATCCAGTTAACAAACTGTCATGATGCTTACCCATCCAGACTTTCGGCTTTCATTGAAGAGAACCTTACTTGGAAAGACCTCTATTCTTATATTCTTAAACCTTCCAAAGGAATTTATTTCTTTTAGATTCAGTCTTCCTTGTCCTTTAGTCTCCCTCTGGCCTCCAGACTTACTCTCATCACTAAGTAATGTGTTCTGTTTTTTCAGCAGGATACTCCCTCTGCTCCTTTCCCTGTTTTGTATTAGAAGTTCCTTTTAATATCTATACTAATTTTTCACATTAATGCTTTTCCAAAATAAAATTGTTTTGAGTTACTGTTAGTTTTGCTGTCATGAAGAAAAAAGAAAGAGTATTTTCATTAAAACTTCAAATTCAGAAACTCTAATTGGTCTTTTGCTTTCATCCTAAATCTAAATATAAATCAGGGAGGCAAGGCCAAGAATGACAGTGAGAAGAAAAAAAAATTACAACTATAAAAAGCCTGAAAACAGTCCTGACAGCTAAAACATGAGACAAATTTGTTGATAAATACTCTTTCTGCACAGTATGCTTTATCTATTGCATTTTCTCTGCTCCACACTGAGAGTGTAAAAACAGATTGAAAAAGTAGTCCATCATTTGGTAATGCTGTTAACATAAAAATAGCAAAAATATTACAACTGTTTTTCTTGATATGAAAATAACTATTTTTTAAAAAGGTATTTCCCTTTGATGTTTAATGAAAAAAGACTTTCAGCTGTAACTACCAATCCCACCTCATGCTTTCGACCATAAATCGGGAAAGGAATTTTTCAAGCGAACCTAGCATTCGGCTACCGCCAGTATTTTGCTTTGCTGATCTTGGATACATCTTGTGTCTTAGTGTGATATCCAGGTACTTTGAAAGCTTTACGTGTTGCTGTATCTAGACCTTTGACCATCATAACATACTTGCTTTGCAGAAAGTGATGCAGAAAAAGGACGTGAAAAAGCACTATTCCTAGTTACACTGTAAGTGGTGTAATCTATAGTACTTCCTGTCACTTCTATCACACTTTATGTACCAGATTGGTTTAGAATGATGATGACTTAAGGGCAAAGTCTCCACTTGAGCTAAATGACATTTTGGCATTTGTAAAGGAATAAGGCTGCCTGGAAGAACTGAAAGGCATTTGTGTCTGCATGATTGTGCGTGTGTGTGTGTGTGTATGTGTGCTTAGATCTATGCTCTAGCAGTCTTTTTCTAGCTTGCTCACAAAATATGTTTCAAATGTTTTACAAACCTGCTATCTAACAGCTTAAATGATAACCAAGATATTTTTATAAAGAACAGTTACCATAAAACTGAATTCTAATGCTTTCTAAGTAGGAACAGCTAGATAAACTTATCCCACTATATATTACTAATATTAGTGTTGACAGGATCAATACAAGTGTTCTTCATATATCAAAACAGTAAAATTTATGGTATGCATATTCACTTCAGTTTATCTATGAATGTAACATATACCATCCAGAAACACTGACATTTAGGTTTTAGTGTAGGCTTCCAACCACAGTACGATGATTTCTGAAAGGAGAGGTCTCTGGTTGCTTTACCTTGCTAAGCTTATTCATCCTATCCCTTCTTGTAGTGAAGTGTGCTTATTCATGCAGCTTTCTCATCTTCCCCTCACCATACAGAATCTGACTTAAAAGTGAAGTTGAAAATACATACCAAAAGTAACTAACTTCTAAAACAGATATATGGGAAATACACTATGCAAAGAGGAACTGTACACAGAAGGAAATAAAGGACAAGAGAATGGTCCCTTTTTATGGCCAAACCCAAATTCTTTTCATTTTCTCTCCAGTAAGATGAAAGGGTAGCTGTATAATGTTATTTTAGAATGTCAATGTGGTTAACCATGGATGCTTTAGTTGGCCAAGATGAAAACCAGCCACATTTGTTGCGCGTTCTCCTGTTCATATAGTTCTAATGCCATTTTGTGAATTAATCTTGTGAAGCAACAGTGTTTTGTAGCGTTGCTCTTTGTTTCAAAACACTGCAGTTTGGCACTTTGCTCAGTATCATACCTAGGAATGCCCACCTCATCAAAGCTTATAGTTTGGACCATTATACTTGATTGTGACAGCATTTATTCAAACAGGAACCAAAAAGTCTACATTCCTAGATTAGCACTGGTCACCTAGGTTTGGAATGGAATATCTCAAAACTCTGTACCTCAATTCAAGAATTCAGATAAAACAAAAGTAGTTAATAAGACCCAAGAGGAGATCACTCAAAGAAAAAAATATGTGATATTAATTACACACTGTGCTATGCACAATTGTACAGTATGAAATAATAATGTAAAAAAAGAATAAAGTTTTAACAATTTTGGAAAAAAAAATAAATAATAAAAATTAGAAATGACAGTCAATGAAACTAATGAGAATGACTTTTAGAAATGCATCAAGCATAAAGTATATGCTAGTGAAAGTAGATTAATTGAAAAGCAGAGAAGGAAAGTGAAAAGATAAATTTTCCCCAAGGAATTTAAATATGAAATACAAAGAGGTCCTTGCTAAATTATTTATAAATGAATAAATGGCAATGCTAATTAGTGCAGAAGGAAAACCAAGTAACTCAATAAAATCTCAGCCATGGTCCATGATCCTAAGAAGTATTTATTACTCCCGTCTTGCAAAATTCTTCATTGTATGTTTTAGCTTCAGTAGTACAACTCACAGGACCAAAAATTCCAGCACACATTTAAATGCTGTGTAGGATTACTGCCAGAATGCTTCACTATTGGCTTTGCCAATTCAAACCCAAAAGATGGGCAATGTAGCTCTGAAAAATGCAAAAGTGCTCAAACCAATGAGACAACTAAAATGACAAACCATGGGTGAGAAAAAAGTATATTTTAACAATCTATACAATTAATAGCTGCTTTTAAAAAACTTTGGTGAACTTAAGCATCAGTTTAAGTTATTCATTCAGGGCTCATTTTTTGCTCCTATACAATTAAAAGGCAAACCTTACACTGATTTCAAGCTCCAGGCTACTAGTTCCAGTTGATGGGGGCTGGCAAGGATAGAGAAGCATCATCATCTGTTTTATATTTGTTTTCAGTAAATTTTCTATAGAATGAATTTACTGACACCAATGTTTGATACCACAATGTTTTGAAAATGAGTATGGAAAATAAATCTTGGTATTTTAATTACAAGTTTTGCACAGGCAAGTAAATGTCAAGGATGAAGGTTATCCAAACAGACATAATTCTGATGTATGTCAAAAAAGCTTGGATTTCAAATCCTAACAAGTCACAAAAATGTAATCATGATCAAATCACCATCACAAATTATTTACTGAAAATCAAACAATTAAATACAAGAGAAATGCAATTTGTTCACAGATGTTTCACAACTGGAAAGTCACCCATTTCTACAGTGGAACTGCTTAACACAGCTTTTAAAAAACATATTAGTTCTGTTCTTAGAAACTTGTCTGAGCCTGCTAACATTCATACATTTGGAGAGGCTAGGATGTCAGGGGCCCTTAGATCAGTCCTATGACTACAAAATTACTGTTGTTGTCGTGTTCAATTTATCTGGACTTAAATAATCAGGTGACACCCAAATTTAGGAATTAAAGTCTAAGAGGTAAGAGGAAGAAAAAAATTAATTCCTTAAAGAAAGAGACTAGCTGAGGTCTGAAGAAATTGAGAGGGATTCACCAAGAATTCACCAAGAAGGATGCTCGCTCTGATCTGGGAAGCCCATTTGAAAAGCTTCAGGGATTGCTTACAACAGAGGACAAAGTAGGAGAAGGTGGTCTGTGGAGGATATGTTTCTAAGCCAGGAATATCTGACCAGATAAACATAGTATCACATAGCTGCTGAGAGTCAAGGAAAATTCAGTCAGACTAGGGTCTACACCAGTGCAATTAGCAATTTCAAGACCATTCATGCTAGATTCTGTCTAGATTTCAAGTAAGGGGAAAACTCTTTTGCATCCGTGTACAACATACTATTTAGACTTACCTTGAGATTCCTGTCCGATGATCAGATCTCAGAAAAAGGAGGCTTCCCCCTGGAGAAGTGCCTGCTGGGAAAAACTGGTTTGGCTGGTAGATAGAAGAATTTTGAATAGGAGTGGTAGTACATAATGAAGTTCTACTCTATCCAAAAGACTTGTGCTCATCTTAATGAAAAGTCTCCCAAGAAACAAAAATATTTGTGGGGTAAAGAAATAAAGCTGTTCACTAGACACTGGTTGACAGAAATGTTCAACCTGTGACTGGTCAACAGCTATGTGGAAGGGATGAGAACTCTGAAGGACTTCCCTGGAACAAGCCAGAGCAAAGGTGTTAAGCGTATGTGAAGAAGTGCAGACAGTAGACCTAGTAAATGGCTTGCCTGTCTCTGAAAGCACATGCTGAAAGGCAGCAGAGAAAGCCAAGAAAGAAGGTGCTGGTTCTATGGCTGTACAAATACTACTTGCTGGACCTTGGTTGGGGATGCATACCCTTCCTTCTATAGCAGAGGGATATTCCACCTCTCTCATAATGCCCCATTGTGCTATGACTTTCTCAAGATTTACAGACAGACTTCAGCGTTCCTCTACCTAATGAAAAGGAAAATCTTAAGAAAGGAATAAAATTATTTGTCATTGTTCTTCTTTTACTTTGTAAAAGAGAAAAAAACGTAGTTTACACTTACCTTGAACAGAAACATTTTTATGCAAAAGTCAAAATGAGAATTTTGTAATTGATAGATTTTATGAGGGGTTAAAGATACAAATGGAGAGCTAAGTGCAAATGCATATACTGATCTCTTTTTTTTTTTTTTTTTTTTTTTGGTCATGCTACCCACCTGTTTTTTCATACTAAACACTGTATTATAGCCAAAAAAAACCCCTTAAAGAATATAAATAAAACTACAGTGACAATGACTGTATCTAACACATGCTAGTAAGAATTATTCTAGTGTAAAGTTCTGCCAGAATTCTGACTCTTTTATCAGTGTTGCATGTAGAACAACAACAGTGTGTTGTTATACTGGCACCTTCTAGACATTATTCAAACCTGATTGACCTTGTTAAATTGTCTGCAATCTCCATCTAGTCTTGCTAAGTGTTTTACATTAAAACCTCATATAATCTACTAATTTCACATTTTCTATAAGGTCTTAGAAAGTGATATGCGCATTACATTTATCAACTTTAAATGATTCGCCCACAAAAATATTCCTTTTTTTTATGGAAAGAAACTTTTTATAATTTCTGGTATAAATTCAAGTATGAAGTAGGGTTCCTTCAGTGACTGATTGTTCTCATAAATAAAAGCTCAAAAAAGCCCAAAATATTAGTCATAAAGTATTAAAATGCAATAATAAATAATATGAAACATTTAATATTATTTAAAATAATAAACAATTCTATGCGAATAATACAGCGACATGCGACATTTAGAATAAAATACAAAGAAGTCTTCTTTTAAACAAGAAGAAACTTAGGAGAAGTGTGCCTGCCTATAATAGTGACAGCTGCAAAGATTAGGACATTACTCCTAAGGTTAGAAAGAACAAATTTTATTGAATTTGCATTAGTTGGCTTGTGACTAGAGATAAAAAGAAAATATCTGATCTCCCCTAAGGCTCATTCCTTGCTGTGATCATTAAGTTCAAAACGAGATCAGGATCAACCAGCTCATCTTCAACAGATGTTGTTATAATTTGTTCTGTAGAAGAAAATGAAGGAAATTCTACATTTTCTACAGCCAAATTCTTCCATTGTTTCATTATTCTTTCCATTAAAAAGTCTTGGTTTTCTTTTTTTTTTTTTTTTTTTTTTTTTTTTACAACTGATAGAGAGCATCCCTTTTTTTTCAAAAGGCTGTTTCTCAAGGGCTCAAGACTCATATCACATTCCCTTTGATATTTTTTTCTTCAAGCTAAACAGCACCATCTTTCTCTCTCTTCCCTCAGAGATCATTCTTCTGGACAACTAATCAATCTCATGGCTCTGGATTCTATCCAGCTGTTTACTGAACAATGGTACACCAAACTGGGCTAAGCACTTTGGAGAGGACCTTGCCAGTGTTGAACAGAGCAGATCTGCAGGCTCTACTCCTGTTTACACATTCTAGCTTCATATTTGACTTTCTTGCATCACATGATGCTCTTCAGCTTGTGATTCAAAATTCTTCCTAACTCTTTTTCTGAGGACACCTGTGAGTCTTGCTTATGAATTCTCTGAGGTTTTAAAATTGAACTCTGAAAGTCAATTTGATTTTGTTTTGCTGTTGTCTTTCCCTGTAACTTTCAAACAGGGGATGTTCTCATTACATGGTGGTTGCCCTCTCTCAGATTTCCTTCCACTTTCACATTCTCAGTTCCTCCCCCACTGATCGGCAGCACTCCTTTAGTTACTTTTTCAACACTGTGTCTTCCTTATAATCTATAAATCTTTTGTACAGTCTGCATCTTGATTTTTTTTTTCCTCTAACAGATGTCTGTCTCTGTAGTTAAAAGAAACAAGAGGCCCCCAAACATTCTAAAATGCTGTCACCAGGCCCTGTGCATTAGATGATTCTTTTTGTTTATAAAAAGCTTCATCTGTATAATCTTTTTGGTTTGGTGGTCAACGTTACCACATAGGTTCTTTGCCCTTTCATCTGTACCCATGAAGTATAAATCCATTTGCATTTTGAATCTTAGAGCAGTTATACATTCTTCAGATGCATCCATTCCTGCCTGGATATTGAGATTTTTTTGCTTCATTCTCTTTTTATGAAATGATTCTTACCACATAAAATTTCATTTCTTTTAAAGACTATATGTTGATTTTTGCCACTCTCCTTCTGGAATTTACATTACCCATTCTGAATTCTTATACATTTCTATCTACACTTCTTAATCTTCATACACATATACACACATCCATACTTTCTGAACCTTGAGCAAAGCTGCATTTTTATATAGTTTTAATTCAAACACCTATATACATTAACGATATTTTTCTAGAGCCAAAATGATGGCTTATTATGTTTGTGCCTTGGTGTGCTGAATTTAATGCTGTCAGACACTGAAATGTAAACTTGTCATTAGCCACAATGAGGATAGGAATTTAAATTCACAATGTAGGCTTAAGGCTGCAGGCCCATATTTTCGTGGGTGATATAATTTTTTTTCTGGAGTGGCTTCCTGTGGGTGAAATTATTCCTAGCTTACAGGAGTCTGCTATGAATAAGCTTTGAGATGCATTGCAGAGCAGAAATTATTTAAATCTATGTTTTTCACAGCTTTGACTGCATACCTGCTTTATAAATAGATGTACGGAGAACAGTGAAGTCCAAGATGTTGCTGGTGCAAATCTGCTAACTTTTTGTCTGAGTAAAGCTTTGTTTCAAACTGTGACTGCCATGGACTCAAACAGTACCTCCCTGTGAGGATTTCTGTATTTATTCTTTCTGCTACTTAATACTTAAATTCAGAGTCAAGATCTTCCTGTTCTTTCACACAGGTTTTGAAAGTATGATGTATGTCATGACATATTCTTGTATAATCTCACCATGCAGTTTACGGCCAGTAAATATATTAGCTTGTACTGAAAGCTGGGTAAAAAAATTGTCTTAAGATCAGATAAAAATAAAGCCACTTTGTAGTGGTTTCAGATAGGGTTCAGAGAAAACAAAGTGCAGTTCTGACATGTATTAAATGTCTCACGGTAAGAGGTACATCTGTATATTTTTTGAGAAAAGTCAGATGCTTGCAATATTTCCTAAAAATACAATAGTATTCCTCCTATTCTGAAGGCTTTACAAATTGAAATCCAAATGATCTCATTTTCTAGCATCTAATGAGAATACTGTTCCAGGACAAAGCAAGATATTTTTGGCCTGTAATATCATCATTATAGGACAAGAATTTGGAGCCAAATACTCTTTTCGTTGAACCTAAATCCTGTAACGCTTTGCAGCCTGACCCTTATCTCCAACAATAGAATTTTGTTTCCAGGCAGAAATAAATCACAAGCAAGTACTTTAAGGCAAAAAAAGAAAATGGGAATGTTGGAGCTCCTTTATGATTCACCTTTCCCTCCTGTGAGTAGCTATATCTTAAAAATAGAGACGGGTCTGACTGCTGTAATTTAAATGTGCATTTTCAAAACTACCAAAGCCTGAGGGCATGTGAGTGTCAGGCTTAACAGTGTCGGGTTTAGACTTTTACTACAAAATCTGAACCCAACTCATATCCAGTTGCTGTATCAAAACCTTCTGAATGTTTAGTGTGTGTTTTCCAAACAAGCTGGTTTGGTTTAAGAGTTATCTCAGCTTACTAATAATGTGGCAATTTTCCACTGGGCTTTGACCCTTACATAGGCCATGTGGATTTGCCTGATATCATGCAATTCAGACCCTTCAAAACTAGAACTCCTTTAAATTGCTTCTCTAGACTCCGCACAGTTCTTCAATAGGGAATATGAAATATTATTGGGAATATGATGCAGATATTGGTAGTTTTTCCTAAAAATATTCATTCTTACATTGGTCACAAATATCCAATAACTTAATCTTGGTGTCAAAGGTTTAACCTGAAAACCAGATTCAATCTGGAAGTTAGAATCAGTCTCTGGATCAATACTGCCCTGTACCAGAACAGAGCAAATAGTCTCTTCACTAACTTTGGGAAGCTGCTGGCTGTGTTCTGCAAAGGAAGAGCTCAGACAAGTACAGAATCAGCTCAAAAACATAAGTCCTATTTAACAGAATTAAATAGATTACAGCCCAGGAGAAGAAAGGATTAAAATCTGTCTTCTGTTATAACTGATGTTATCATGAAAAAAGGAAGAATGTCAAGTAGTTGAATATAGAAGGAGAAGCATTAGGAAAGCATGGATTATAGAACGGTTGACTCTCAAGGCAGAGGATGATTTTCCTCTACTTAAACATCAAAAGAGTGTCATTTTGCTGTTTTTTTTCACTTCCTTTTCCTTTCTCCTGCCTGACTATATGCTGGCTCCTTCTATGCCTCTGTCTATAGAAGAGCCTTGTTGAGTATTTGTCAGTGGAATGGCCGTAAGAAATTGAACATATTTTCCTGGGCTGGGAGAACTGCTTGCACATTTGTCTGCTTTTGGGTCTATTCTCTTTTCAGAAAAACTTCTTTTATCAAGGCTTCTTTCTCTTTACATACATTCCTGAGACCAATCATTCTGTTCCTTGGCATGTTTACGCTCAAGCACCAAAAATCAAAATCTTGCTTTTGCAAACAAACTGTTATTATCCTTAGGTCAATGTAGTCCTTCAACAATCTACATAGTCATGTGCAGGCTGGTGTAAGTACACACTGCTTGTAATCTCAGCTGGCTAGATGTATTCTACCCTTAACTAGAAGATATAAATTTATTTGTGCAATGTCCTGGATAAGAAATTTATTTATTTAGTCTCAGCACTTTTAGCCTGCTTATAAAACTTCCAGTTTACAGACAGCTTGGAGTTCACATATATATGCTTGTAATCAGCTCTATAGTTGTACCTCAAGAGTAGTGCTCTGACAGGTTGCTTTGTTGCCAAGTGGTTACACTCCTGCAATAATATTATCTTTCAATCAGAGCTCTCATACAGACAAGTCTGGACATTAAGTGCTTCCTTGAGATCTAAATAAGCTTATCAGAAACCTTGTTCATCCAGTACATTTTGGGGTACATATTGACGTAGTCATTACTGAGGAAACACAGAAATTCTATATATGTAACGCATTTTTGTTACTGACAGATGATGATAAAGGAATTCTGGTTCATTTAGTGTTTAGGGTACTGAGTCTGGCATATCTACTTAAAGGTTTAACTTTGTACTACAACATCAAATACAGTAGTTTTACTGTGGTCACATAATTTGGTTGCATAAGCCAGTTTAAAGTGATTAAGTGCTTCCCTTCATCTTGTGTCAATTTACTCTCCAAACTCCATCTATCCTGAATGACAATCTACCAACTGAACATGGTAAATCCAAGATCTTCTTTCCCATTCATACTGAAATTCCTATTCAGTCTCTGAAGACACTAGACATACGCCTACTGTAATAACAACATACATCAAATAATCATTTATTTTTCTACATTTCAGTACTTGTTATAAATATTTTATTTCTACTTTTCCAACCTAATTTGCATTTCACATATATTTCCTCATATTTCTGTCATATTTCCTTTTTATAGCCATAAGCCATATTTCTACTTTATCATTTCCTTTTAACTAGTCTGGAAGACCTATTTCAATTACCTGCAGACTCACAGTCCTACACCATAATCTTAAAATCAAAACTGAGGTACTGATGCACTCCTCTGCATGTTAATTCTGGATATTATTATAATATTATTAGAAAATAAGTATGTAGGTATCTTCTGAAGTTTCCTTGATACAACAAGGCTCTCATCTTTCATCTAGTGAAGTAAATGGCTTTGATCAAAGCCATACTGAGCCCACTATAAGCATATACTTTAGTGTAATGAAAAAGATACTTGCAGCCCTTCACAGATTTTTCCCTAACACTGTTCTGGTGTCAAAGTAGATTTGACCTACACATGTCCTGCTATTAATCTGAGAAAGTTTCCATTAAAACTGAAGTATGCTACCTCTTGTCCTTCTCGACTTCCATCTTTCTACCTAACTTTGCTATTTGACAAGGAAGAAGGCTCACAGAAGGTCATAATGATCTGCAAAGTTTTTATGCCTCTTCTTTTTGTTTCTCCTACTGCTGCTAGCAACCATGTGCAAGTCTTATTACAATTGCAATTCCCACGATGAGATCTATTACTATGTTTGAAATATGGAAACAAAGTGATCTTCAGCTAATTATATCAGCTCACACAATACAGACATGGAGCTCCATATATCTGAAAATTTTTGTGTTTCAATAAATTATGGAAGTAGTTGAACTCTATAGAACTACTACTTAACTGTCTACTTTACTACTACTACCACTTAACATTTACTGTCAAGTTTTTAAAGATTTTATTTATTTTTAGAGGAAAAATATTACTGTTAACATTAATTATCATTATAACAAAATTAAGTTTTATCCAGAAAGGACTTCATGTCCTGTGCCAAAACAGATTATACCACACAGACATGCAGCAATAAGGGATGAAAGAAAATAAGCCAGCAGTTAAGAAAGTAATAGGAAACAAAGTAAATTACTTCTCCATAAAGGTGAGTAATATTTTCCAAACGATCTAGACTGGGTTATTTAGAAAAAGTGATAGAGCTTATTTGCTGCATCTAGAAAACATAATTGGATTTGACTGCAGAACAGCAATGGCTTCTGATGGAAGACCTATGTGGTTTAATTTGCAAATCCATTTTTGCCTTGCCTTTTTTTAAACGTGATTAATAAAAAAGCCACATGTGCAAGTACAACTGATTTAGAAGAAGGTACCTAAACCTGTAACAAATCAAGGTACGCTATTGTTTTTATAGGTCTTGGAAGAAGGGTCAGAGATAAAATCATGGTCAAATAAAGAACACTATAGCCAAGTCTGAATGAAGCATATAGATCAGAAGAACATGTAGGAGACAATAAGAGAATTAAATTGCAATCTCTTCTCCTTCAAAAATCATAAAGAGAGAAATACTCTTTACAAAAAAGCAAAATATTTCCATAATTTGGATAAAACATTGTAAGTTTAATGGAAAAAAAAAAAAGTTTCGGATAACATGCTTTTGGCCTTAACTGAGCAAACCACCTCAAAAGTCAGAGGAGAAAAAAACCTCAGTTACGTTGTTCAAAAAAGTCGGTGTTTTGCTTAGAATATAACTAGATGATCTCCACTTTGCTTAGTACTTCTTATACAGCTGCTAACTACAAGTTTGGTTTAAGAAAAAAGAGGAAGACAGACTGTACTAACAGAGACATACAGTGAAAGCTTTTATAGAAAGGATTACAGCCTTCTTTCATAGTAGTGTGTCAGAAAAATGTATATTGAGCTAGGCCTTCTTAATCTGTTTTCTCAAAAGTACTCTGGCAGGATAAAGCTCAGTTGTGATATATGCTTGTCCTCTCACTGACGAGTGTGACCAACACAGTGTTTTCAAGTTCTGCTACAAGAATATCTTAGAGCAATTGTACTGCAATTAAAAGAAATCTGAAATAAAAGCATAGGGCAGAAAACTTTGTGTTAAGATTTAAATAACAGAAGTAAAAGTCAAACAGATACTTTTGGTCTGTAACTGCAGAGGGAGCGAAGAAGACTCTACGATGCTATAGATGGTGTCCATTCATTGGGACAGGGTGAATATAAGGGGTGGAGAAAGGTTTAATCATGTGCAGAAACGAACCTGTAAGCCCACCAGAAACTCAGCTCCTTATTCCTGCTTGTTTCCTGGCTCTTTGGCAATATGTTTACTTCATCATGCCTTTCTCTTCCCTCCCTACAAAGCTCTGTGACACATGTTAAACTTGGTGGTAGGAGGCATCCCTGTGTAAAGGGGCAATAGTCAGCTGCAATTCTAACAGCTCTGTCTAACAAAGCAAAAGTTGTACCTTTTTTGCTCTTTCTTTCTTTCTTGTCATTCATCCTTGAATGATAAAGTAGAAAAGAGCTAACACAGTTAAAAGAAAAAGCAAAAGTAACAATGGAAGTAAGAATAAGAAGTCTAAATTAAATCAGCCAACTGCCTAATTTTAAAGTGAGAGACTCTTAATACAGAAATAAATAGCTGCAATATCTCTAAAACAAAAAGTACTAATTTTGACTCCATATTTTTCTTATCTGGGGAATATATTGATATCTGGATTACTAGCCTGTTTCTACTATAACTTTCTCCCTGGAATAGGCTGCCTAAATAAAAATTTAGAAATTAAAATGCTACAAAAATAATCAATGAGAAGCTACAAATTTAATCTTTCAAGTTTTTATTAATCAAGAATTTCTTATATTGCCTTTTGATAGATTGCTTTTTAAAGTTGTGCATTACAAAAATATTCTTCTGAGTTGAGAAAAAATCATATAAAATAAATCCCACATTGCCATAATGGTTTATAAATGCCCATGAAATAGGCATGCTTTAGAAAATTAATTACCAAAATGCATCATTTATTGGACCCACTCACAGTGAAGTGTTTCCAAAGAGACATTATTCACAGCTAGGCAAGAAAATAAAATCAGGTTTTCATTGCAGTACCACACTTAAATAACTACATGTGAGAATTTCATCTCCAAATAAGCACAGCTTATTTTTGCTTTTGATATTTTTTGTTTTCACTGTTCTTCCATAACTCCTTTCCTATATTCACCCCAAGGCACCATGATTATCAAAACACAGGCTTGAGAAAAATACACTTTAAAAAATTTCTGGTTGATGTTTGACATTATGATGCCTTGCCAGGTTTCATCAGTCATATCATGTCATATAGAGTAATGCAGTCTGATTGATGCAACTCACAGGGACTCATCACCTTTCATGTGTTTGCTGAAGAATTTAAAGGTATCACACAATCTTTGGACAGAATTCAAAGAGCTACTATATGAAAGAAAGATTTTGTTATTTTATTTTTCCATGAAGATAATTTATTTTTTTTTTTATTCTTTGGGAGATTTTTTTTTTTTAATACTTTTCTTGAGGTTGCATGGATCATACAACTTTTAGTCTCCATTGGAAGAGTACAGGGATTTGATTACATTTCTTAATGGCAGGAAATCTAATCCTCAGTGCCATTTGTAAGATGTTTTATTTTTAACTTATGATAGATGGTTTGAAATCTCCTTTGTCAATTGTATATTTAAGATTAACTTTCTCAGTATTTAATATTCTGATCAAGTTTGAACCTTAGCAGGATTCAGTATGATTCTCTTTTTTCTTCTTGTGTTATTTCAGTTATTGTCTTAGGTTTTACTATGGTAAAATTCTTGTACAACTACGATCTATGAAGAATTGCTGCTGACTCAACAAAACACTGATATCTCCTTCTCCTAACCCCAAATTCGGTAAACTGATACAATTTAGCGTATTATATTGGATACTGCAACATCACTAAACCGCCTGCTTGTAAAAGCCTTTTCTTTTGGTTTAGCAGTATTAATACAAATTGCTTGGCTAGAGAAGATGGATACAGGTCAGATAGGAATGAAAGAGGAAGAAAAGTTATCCCACATATACTGGCAAGCAACAATCTTGAGGCTTATGAAGAAAGTTCAATCATAGCTTGACTCTGGACTCCCTGGATGTATTTTAATATTATATCTGGCATTATATGGCAGTAGAACTACCTAATATTTTTTTAAAAAAAAAAGTTGCTAGTAATGCATTTTTAGTTTTACAGACCAGAAAGGGATATCTTATCATAACAATCATAAACCAGAACTATCTTATACTTTCCACGCAATTGAACTTTCAAACTAGTAGGTTGGTTTCAAACTCTGTAAAGCAGGCATTCCCAGATATAGACTGACCTAAAGCTAAACACCACTGACTGGTGAAGCAATTCAAGTTTTGTATCTTATTCTAGATTATGAGTGTATAGATAAAGCCCCGCCTAAGTTCAGATAAGATTTTATTAAGCAGTCAAAGTTAAGGCGTTTATCTAAAACAAACTTAGGTAATGGATTCTTTTTTTATAAGCTAACACATTTCTAATATCACATATTATATCTAATATGTGATATTAGATATAATATCTAGATATCTAATTAGATATCTAATAACACATTTCTAATATCAAATGAGCTGAGAGATATATATAGAGAGAGAGATATCTTGATGACAGTAAAACACCAATGAGAATTATTTTTCTTATTTTATTGAACAAATGTTCAAGTCAAGACAAGTTTTCTACTTACTACACTTCAGCTGAGCCTCCTAAAGTAAAGCAGAATATATACCCTTAATACACATAGAAGTTAGACTTGATACTTTGTATACAGAAAAAACAAAGGTATATAACAATAGTTTTTATCATTGTGAAGGGGCATTACCTAAACAAATGTCATAGGTACTACAAAACAATACTTAATGGTAACATATAAAAGCCAGATCACTGTGGTAAGGGTGATTTGTACCATAGCTGGTCCTGCAGAGCTAAATTCAAATCTACCTTTAGAGGATCACTGATGATGAGAAAACTTTTTCCTCTCCAGTGGATGAAAATTTTGTAGAGGACTGATAGATTAATTACTCTAAGAGTATTAAAAAAAAAAAAAAAAAAAAAAAAAGTTTACATCCATTTAGAAACCTTACTAATACCATACCTGTCACTTTCAGTCTGTCGGCTCCAATGACAATCTCATCTTCATCTGCAGAAAACAATACTTTTCCACCTTCACTTGCCCTCACTTCAAATCTCTTACACTGGGCCTCCACGGCATCAGCTCCTGAAATCAAGGAAGTGAATGCTTCATCTAAGATATTTTGTAAGAATAAAAGTAATCATCAGCATACATGGAATATCCAAAACATATCGAACACATGAGGCTTTTATAAAATACTTGGCTTTCTGTAAGCCAGATCGGTAATTCGTATTATAAAATATTGTTAAATTAATTTACAGAGTAACTATTTCACTATTGCATACCAGGACAGAATTTAAAATAACTACGAAAAATATCTATTTCATTGTCGTGTGTGCATGTCAACACAAGAATTTAGAATGTACTTAAAATCTGAGATCTTAAAGTGCCAATTCGGGCAGAGCTTTCTGGGCTCTGCTCAGCTTAAACTGCAGTTTCTTGCCAATGGAAAAAAAGATAACATATGAGCCTATTTCATAAAGATTAACAAATCAACACAGCAGAAAAGGGTATTTTTCGTTCAGTTCTACCGTAAATTGAACAGCAGAAAAACAAAACAAAAAACCCCAACAAAACAAACAAAAAAGATGAACTGAGATATCACAATTTATCTCATGTTCTATTAAACAAAACTCCCAAATGTTTCAAAGCTCCAAAATCCTAAAATAATTCTGAATCAGACTGATCTATGGAATTGCATCTAACAGTGCAATAAAAGAAGTTTGCAGATACTGAAACTCTGTTAAATTTACTATGCTTTTCAAGGTACAGGTCTTATCCTTATTCTTCAGTGTTTTGTCTGCTAAATTCTTTCTAATTTTTTTTTATTTTATTTTGTTTTATTTTATTTTATTAATAAGTGAAAGCAAAACTTTAATTCTGAAAATGGTATGGAAAATAAATGAACTGCATATAGCACAACCAGCAGTAAGGCAAATTACAAGATTTCAGGGAATAATTATCTGACAATTTTCTCATTGATCCCTAATTGGATTTCTAATGTACACCTGGAATGACCCATCAATCTATATGGGCAAAAACTATGGGGAAGGCATTAAGGACAAAGAAATCCATGTATGTCATTTCAGTTTATCAATCTGGTTTATAGGTTTGCAAAAAAACCACTTGCTTCCATAATGTGGAAGTTTTCAGTTTAATATTCAAATGCACATGATCAAAATATATAATAAGAAATACAAAAGCTGTGATAACTAATTTTAGATGAGGAATTGCCATAACAGCCCTTACTTTGCAGAATCAGCTATAAAATCAAAACAATTCCTCTTTCAGATGAACTTACATTTGTACTGTGAAAAATTTCTGGTTATTCTTAATTCATGAATGTAAAAAGAAAATGAAAAGGAATTATAAAAATACTTGTGGTGTCCCATTTTCTTGAAGGTAGACATGTTTATTCTGTTGTAAAAGTGTAAAATGGTATTTTCTTTCTCTCTCTGTACAATTGAACTTTATTTTAAACATGATAATAAGGTTGTTGGCTTTGTTTTGAAAAAATACTAAATTTTTGTAAAGACAGACAAGGACAGATTTCATATAGCCTAATGTTAGCCATGGGATAAATGCTACATCTCAGAAACATTCCAGGATGCTCACTAATTAAAGGTATAACAAAGTCTAATTGTCCATCAGGATAAATGTAATCACAGTATATATTCACACATAGTTGTCTTACTGCATTCATCCATTACCCTGAAATATTTTCCAAAGGTCAATGGTGGTGGTCCCTGATAGTGTTGTCCCCAGGCACACCTGAATTATTTGTTTAAAATGCTAGCACGTAGCTAGCGATGCACGCTAGCAATAGTTGAGAAGGATACTCCATTCTTCTCATCGCAGGGAAAGATATCTTCTCAACGCAGGGAAAGATATCTTTTCAAAAAGCTGTTAAATACGTATTTATATTTATTTGTTATATGAATGGTCATTTTATGAAAGCCTGTGAAATCTAGGCATTATCAGGCCTCTAGTGAGTCCAACAGACTGTTGTGTATCTGTGCAGTGGCAGAAACACAAAAGGAAATCAGAAGGTCAATTTATCAGTTTTTTTCAATTTTATTTCTTAGGTTGCAAATATGTTAAGCTTATATGTTCTTTTGAAAAACAATTCCATTGCAAAATAAATCATACTGTTGTTGACTATATCCAGTTACTCTATGAAACCCAGATGACCACATAACTCAGATTACTGTAAGAACTGTAATAAAACTGATAATATTACCATTTAATTCATTTGGAAGTGGAAGAAAATATAATAAATTATAGATTAGTTTAAAATACTTGTGAAAATTATAGACGACCTTTTATAGATGACTTTTGAAGATTCTATGATCCACTGATTATTTACACACAGACATGATTTAATGCTTAAAATGACATGTAATAGTCATGAACAAACACTGTTCACAATAGTAAAAGCAAGGTGTAATCCTCTTTAGATAGCACTGCACAAAACTGTTTATTGTAGAATGCTTCTTATGATTCAGAATGGGAAGACCTGTAGAGGCTAAAAAGATCAATGCTTTCTTGTTGAATATAAGTGCTTCCAGAAACCTTGTGGTTTGAAGGAAGATGTCTGAGATAACATCAAAGTCATTGCTAAAATTATTGATGACAAAATAAGTGGTAGCTTCATATTTGAAATAAGAATGCATGCTACTATTTAGCCATTTCATTATAATTGAAGAAAAATTGTGCCCTCTTTCTGTACCATTGATATTTTGCCACTGTGTTCTCTGGAGGGAGAAAAAACAGGCCTGTTACTAAGTTGTTTAGGTTGCCCTAATAAAATCGTACACTGAAAAGTTCAAAATCAAATAGACTTACTATGGTAAACAGAGAAATGATTCAAATTTTACATAAGCCTTTTACAATGTCTAGCTTTTATTCATTGATATATATTTTCTTACTGCTTCTGTTGAAATTTTTTTCAGAATTGAAAAAAATTCTGACACTATCAAAACATTCCATTTTGATACACTTTTGGAGTAGTGTTTACTTTCAGTTTGGAAATGTTTGTTCTTCATTTTGAAATGTTTAAAAAGCATACAATTAAAAGGCATTAATTGAATGCAAAATTTATGAAAGCCATATTATAATTGACCTAAAATACATTCCTTTCAGGAAAAATTGGAAGCAATCATTTTTCCTGTTTTAGTCACAAGTTTGATTTCAAAATCTCAAAGCCCTTCTGGAATTGCATATTTTTTTTTCTGCACAAGTCTAGTTTTCAATAATTTTGTAAATTTCATTCTATTTTAAGATTGGTGTTAGAATAGAATATATTACACTTCACGAGGGCTGGAAAGCACAGGTAAGAATTCTGTTGTATAAGTAAATTTCAGTTAACAAGAAATATTAATTGTATTTTAAAACAATAAGCTCATGGTTTCAGATTGCTTAACAACTACTGTAATGTTCTGTGTGAAACTCTTGCATACCATAACATATTATCAAATATAGCACTTGATAGAATATCACAATAATCAAGAAGATCACATGCTTTAAAGTCTTTAAATGCCACTATATAGAAGCATAGTATTCTTATTTCCCCTAGTTGGCAGAAGGAAAAAAAAACGCACAAGACATAAGGGTACCACCAGTCCCTAAAATGCAGACAGTTCCTACTGGTTAGTGCATTCATGGTGCTCAGTATCTTGTCGCCCTGGATGTGCCAGAGTGGTGTGGCATGACCTGGACTGGTGTGCCTACCGGGCACCCTGCCTGAGTGCTTGCACTTCCTTTGGAGGGAAACTGCAGCAAGGAGGAGGAGGGCAAGCCCTTGAGTCTCACTTCAACAGTCAGAGAGCATACTTCAGTCAAGTTTTGGGGAAACAATCTGAGGATAAAAAGCTGAAAATCCCGCCTACAACATCTAGATAAAGGTCAGTCAGGATATTTGTGCTATAACAGGTAATAAACCCAGGCAGACTTCACTTTACATGAAGCATTGTCTGGAGAGCTGTTTGTAAAAATACTATGCTCATTTATGGAGACAGTTAATGGGAACATAACAAAGGGGACAAACTTTTTAGCAGGGCCTGTAGCGATAGGACAAGGGGCAATGGTTTTAAACTAAAAGAAGGTAGATTTAGACTAGATATAAGAAAGAAAGTTTTTACAATGAGGGTAGTGAAACACTGGAACAGGTTGCCCAGAGAGGTGGTAGATGCCCCAGCCCTGGAAACATTCAAGGTCAGGTTGGATGGGGATCTGAGCAACCTGATCTAGTTGAAGATGTCCCTGCTCATGGCAGGGGGGGGTTGGAGGTCCCTTCCAACCCAAGCTATTCTATGATTCTATGAAAAACAAAATACTCAACTGATTAGAAAAAAAATAATACAATACAACCAGTGTTTATTGTCATGGCCCAGGAGACTTCCTTTTTTAACAGTGATGGGTTGCAAAACAAGGAGTCCACCAGAGTGTGCTACCTGCCTGACAAAAGCAGCAGCATCCTGCAGGGACAGGAAAGCAAAGCTGAAAAAGGATGGAAGGCTGGACCTGTCCTTGTCCTGCAACCATAGTTATGGGTCAGGAAACCAAAGGATATCACAAATAACTTAATACCAATTAGTTTCATCTTTATTTAAGAGCTGATGATTGCTTAGCTACCTAAAAGTACGTGGCATTATAAGTACTGTGATGCTGTTAATTTACACACATGAAAGTTGCTAGTTCTGTAAAGAAGAAGGATTAACAGAAAATGTGAGAGAAATCAAAGAGAAAAAAGACCTGCCACATTCTTACTCATTAAATATCACTGCAAGTGACAGCCCATGTTTCAGTAACTGCCTTTTAAGACTTGCAATGTATTTAGGATAATATAGCTTTTCATTAAGAATGACTTACAGAACAATGATCTGGAGCTTCTACAAAAAAATGCATATATTCTAGAAGCTCAGCATTTGAGCTTCTTCAACATCACACTGTATAAAAGTAAACCTAGAATTCAGCTAGTCCAAAATATCATTACAGGATAAAACTCTACTTTTTTATTCTAAAAGAAATGGGCTTTTACTTTATGTTGCAGTCAGGACTTAACAGTGCATCACTTAGTATTACTCAGTTATTGCTGAAACAGTGGTTAGTGTATTCAAGCCACTTGAGACATTACTAACAAAACATAATACATGCTAAGTTTGTCTCTGACGTAGAACCAGTTGTGAATGTTATGAAAATGGTTTTGAAAAGTTAAATTGCCTACAGAGTAATCAATGCTATCAAAATGGAATTCTGTTTCATTACATTTTCATTTCCCAGTTGAAATAAGAGTAAGCAGTTGCATGTGCAATGTATTAGTGTATTATCTTCTTAGTTTTAATGCAAATTGCTGTGTTCCAAAAACACTCTACAAACATACACGTCTCATAACCCGTCTGAATCTTTAACAGTACTACTAACAAAAATGATGAGAATCATCTCTTAGAATATCATGCATGAACAAAGCAAATCTTTTGAAATTTTTATCTCAAACTTGTAGAGCAACCACACTATCCACTATGCTTATTTTCATCAAATTGTATCTGGTTGAATAATGCACACTTCAGTCCAGAGAAACATGCAGGAAAAATCTATCTTCCAAATTCTGTTTGGAAAGGTAATTTGCCAAACACATGGATATCTGAAAAGCTTTCTGTCTGTGCTACTTTATACTATACTACTAACCTACTTCATACTAGCAATGCAGTCAGCTTCTTAATAGCTATAATCAGGATGAAGGGATGTCTATGGCAAACTGCCTTGCCATCTTGTGTCTAGGAAAATTATTTACTTGGAAATTCAGTTGTATAATACTGAATTAAATTACTAAGTTTCTGTGAAATTCCATTCATTTAAAGTATATAAATGAAAAATGTACATTTCATATTAACCTATACATCGTATATAATGATGGTTTATAGCATACGCTTGTTGCACAGCAGTTGCATAATCAAAACTATCATTAAACCAGCTATGTTAAAAATGGTACAAAGCATAAAATTATCCATTTTAGCTATAGTGAAAATGTTTTAAATGAAAATGTTGGGCAGTACATACAATATGGACACCAAAAATTATAGTACTGTAACCCAGATTAACACTAATAGAGATTAAATTTCAAGACAAGAACTGTGTCTGTTTTGAATTTGTACAGTGTCTAGCTTGGCTTACTTATTAAGTAATACTATAATAACAGCCATGAAGACTGCATGCTTTTAACATTTTGCCTTTTAAAGTCAATGATGCCTTGTACTACTTTATTATTATTCAGGAAAACAAATTATAACACTACTTGGAATTATAATAAATACTATCCTGTTGATAGTAGATGATAGTAGATGATAAATATTTGATAATTTTTTTTAATGATAAATCCTTTGTTTTCCTGAGTATTTTCCACAAAGTTCATCTCCTTTCCCATTTTTCATAAAATGATATAAATAGAAGTAATAATGCTTGTGTGATACTTGTGAATACAAGAAGTGATGTAGAAAGTCATTACTGTGGAGACAAGATAGACAAACTAAAATTCATAATTTCCCTAATTGCAACACTTTACACCCAAACATTACTTTAGACTTATTTTTTTAGATTTTTAAGAATATCTAATGCTGCTCATTACTCATTTGCCACACAAAATACACTTTAACCCTATATATTAAGAAGATCATGTGTTCTTTCTTTCTCGTCAGTAAAGCGCTCCACTCCTACTCCTATCAACAACAATGAAAGTAACACAAACATTAAAAACAGGGCAAAGCTAACATTTGCTTTGCTTTGTCTTCTGGTCTGATTCCAGCCATCTACAATGCACTTCCATTCATTCTCAACTTACTGAAACATAAGTTGAACCTGAGATGCACGAAGAAAAGTAACTATCGACAATACTAAATACACAAGAAGTTACATTTTTTCTCTTCTGTTGATAAAGACATTTTGTGTGCTTATATCAGATGTAGATGAACACTAGCAGTTGTGTCTGGTTTCTAAATCACCTTCTGTGTCCACCTGGTAGACAACAAATTCAGATATAGAAATAGATAGGAAATCAACCACTTTCAATTAAATATAAGGCCTAGAGTTCAAAAGGAATTACCACAAATTTATGATCAAAACATAATGAAATCCAGTGTACTGTCTTCTGATTCTTCAGTGAGAAATGGGTTATTTAAACATTTATTAAATGCAGGGTATTTTTGGATGACAAAGTAAGTTACTTTTATGAGAATGTGTTGATGCTTCTGAGATGGGAGATAAAAGAGATAAAGCATTTTTAATAAAGATTCAACCCCCAGCTGGGTCTAAAATCAATATTTGTGAAATATACACCCAGATAAAATTTTTGTTAATATTCACAGGAATGTTAAATATTATATTATTTTTGCCACCAGAGGTCTCAGAAATTTTTCAGCAAATGTAAATGCAATAATGCAAATGAAAGACTCATACCAGCTGAATAGAAGCATTGAGGAATTTGAATAAAGAGAGCTTTCAGCTGAGAGCAAGACAACTACACAAGCAAACATTCACAGCAATCATAACATATTCTGTGTTCTGTTTGCTGAGGAAAGGAAGGGACAATCTTCATTATACCAAAAAAGGGTGAAAGTAGCAGCTAAAAAAACCCCTAGCTGGGTCTGTCAATAGTTGATGGCCATGCTATTGAGATGTCAGAAAGCTACTACTTTTAGGAGAGGCTGACCTTTGAGGTTTCCTAGTCTGAATGATTACCTACTCAGACAAGGGAAATTGGAGCAACTGCTAGGCCAGAAGCAGCAGTGCACATATTTGCTACCTTTTTTAGCATCAGACTACAGTGAATAATACCAGCTGTCAACATAAATTATTAACATAGGGATAAGCCACACATTTATATAAGAGAAATATATATGAACAAAGAAAATTAAGTAGAACCATCTGAATCAGACAACAAGTATGGTGGTAGCATGGCTCTTCCTTCTTCATGACCTACAGACCCACTGGTATCCATAAAAGATTAGTGATATTACAGATTTAGGACTTGGTCAAATGGAAGCTCACAGGAAAATTCTGCCCTCCCGAGTAGATTTTACTTCTAGGAACTTTATAAAAAAAAAACCGCCTAAAATATTGCCTGTCACCTTTGCAATGGATAGAATACATCCTTCCTTGGTGCATCTTGATGGTGGAACCCCAACTATGAAAATATAAATGAAAGTTGTACAAAAGTTGCTGCAGACAGCACTCTCCATGTTATTTCTATATGAGGCCACAAAGAGCAAACCTGTGCTTTTCCTCCTACTATCCCTATCACATGGTATTTTCTATTGGAGACTTTCAGAAATTACATGGCTAAACAGACCTTTGGTTTGATCTGATACAGCTGTCCATAGGTTTCATCAGCTGTGAGTAATACATATGGATGAATGAAAGTAAAATGTGCTTCTTGAAGGTTGCTTGAGCTTTAAGTTAACACATTTATTTTGCTTCTGTAATGGCTAAAAGCACATGTATTGTCTTCTCCTGTGGCTCAGCTGACAGGTTGTAACTTTAGCTATAGTATCTGAATTGCTTATATTGGTCCTTAGATAAGAAAGCTAAGCAAGCCAAAGGAAGATATGCCAGGCACCCAGTTGAGTGTGTAAGACTTCAGACTGTATGTTTTGCTCTATTTATAATCTCATTAAGTTTACTTTATTCAAAACATGAGCTAGATAGTTGAATTGAGGCTTGTAGAGAGTATAATGAGTTTCCTATCTGACTGAATTCTCTCATAATACTATAAATATATTATAAACTTATATAAATAATATATAATAGAAATATACTTAAAATGAATAACAATGCATAGAAAAGGGTAAATTTAAAATTAAATTATTAAATTAAATATATTTAAAGTAAATAATAAAAAGATTAAATTATAAATAAATATATATTATTTTTTACCACCAGCCTTACTGCATTATCTATGGATGTTTTCCTCTATTTTCCAGGAATCTTCTTTGTGACATCAGTAAATAGCCACACTACATTACATTCTTCTTATAGCTGCCGTTATCAACTTCGCTTTCACTGACAAGCTCAAATGTCCAGCTCATGCAAATGAATTAATTATAACTCTAATGTATTTTAGAGTACTCTGAAGTGTGAATGGGAATAGAAAGTTTATCAGTTTTTCTTTCTCATGATGAATGCAACCTGAATAGTATTAAATCCTAAGATAGTTTTCCAAGTTTTCAGCATTATCCCCAACCTTGGAATTTTTAGCTTTCTGTGATATGATTAGTTTTTACAACATAATTTACAAAGTGGATCATATACCTTTCAGAAGCTAAGGCTTACTGAAGCAGTCTGTGCATTACATTTCCATACAAAATCAGCGGGAAAGTTTCCATTGTCTTTGTTAGGCGAGTTCGGCTATAAGGTTACTGTTACACTGTTTGGCCACTACACGTTTTATGAAAATCCAAAGTTGCCTACTAAGTAACAGAAGTATATTATTTACAGCATATTCCACTGAAAAGAAATGAGAGTTAAAAAAAGACAGAACAATACATAGTATGAGATACCTGACTACATGCTGTACTTAATGAACAGCGCATTCAAATCAAATAGCAAGAGCACGCACAGGACAGTAAGGGGAGTATGAAATTTCTTCATTATATAGATGAAACTAAAAGACAAAACAGGAATGTTGCATTTCTCCTTGGGAAATATAACATCTTGAAGATCATAAGGTCATTCATTCCTCTCTAAAACTGTTTCTATTTATCACTATATATTTCCTTTAGGTCAGACTTTTAGTCTGACTTTTCTATTGAATGTTCTAAAAATTTCCCAGAAATTCTACTGAAAATCACTTATCTGTAAAACTCTACAACCCTGCTTTTTTCTTTTCTTAAAAACTGATCTGATGTTTGACCTGCTTGCATCCTTTGAGACCTTATCTCTCATCCACGTACTCTCTAAAATAATTGTTAATAGTGCAAGTACCTTTCAGCTGTCTGCTTTATCATTCTGAGGTGAACTGGACTGGAACTGAAATTGAATGAAGTGAAATACATTCATGTCACCTAATGGTTCCTTACCTTTTCTCTTCCTGATTTTACCCTGTGACCTTTTTTACTAACTGTTATGTATCTTGCTTTGTGAAGATCTAAAAATAAAAGCATTTCAGTTTTGTCTTTCTTACTGGTAATATTCTCTGTAGGTATTAGACACAGTCATTCTGAAATTTGTTTCTACTCTGTAGGTATTTTGAACATATTTGGTGGTTTATAAATTAAAAGATTACTTAAATATTTTTACTGGTATTCTCTATATACACTTATTATTCAGAGGTTAGTTTTCAATCTTCCTTTTTTTTTCCCCTACACCACCCCCCACCCCCGATTTCATTAAAAAGATACAAGTTGTTTTTCCAGATGCTCTTGGCAGTTTTCCATGGACTTCAAATATAACCTGTTGTGACTAGAAAATATCGTATAATATTATTCACAATGTATTGAATTAGATCCTTAAAAGGTTTCTGAACGCTAATTAAACTTTTTGAGATAAATAATTGAATTAATCACATTTTCAGAGAAGACTGAAACAAAGGATATGAGCTACCAGAGTACTTAGAA
Source organism: Platalea leucorodia (assembly GCF_965183815.1). Taxonomy (NCBI): domain Eukaryota; kingdom Metazoa; phylum Chordata; class Aves; order Pelecaniformes; family Threskiornithidae; genus Platalea; species Platalea leucorodia. The sequence goes on along the minus strand of NC_138828.1, from coordinate 54,837,674 downwards.
GCTTTATTGGAGAAGATATGTTTTAAAAAAAAAAAAAAAAAAAAAAAAAGTTTTACAGTTTTATAAAATACATTCAACACTGTTGGCTATAACATAGGGAGGACTAGAAAATCTATTCTTTCCACAGTGACTGTTTCTCAGATTATCTGCTTTAGCTAGAGAGTACAAATATGCTGAAGTTATCTATGCAAAAGCTGTTAGCATTTCATATAATCACACTTTATCTGAGAAAGATTTAATTAAAGAATGCACAAAATATTAAAAGATGCACAGGATTCATCTAATAAAAGGCTACCACTGGGTACTACTGGGTAGTAAAACAAGAGTAAAAAATTATAGCCAGATGACCATAAAATGATAATTTTAAACTCTTCTGCTACTTGGTAGACCAGTGAACTGCATTTGCAGATTTCCAAACAACTAGCATCCACTATGATGATAGCACAAGATGATGATGGCTTAGCACAGCTCTCAGGATTTTTGTATTATCCATTTAGTAAATTACTTGTCTCCTTGCCCCTGACAGTGGGACAAGGGCCAGCAAAGCTGCAGAAGCAGGATAAAAGCAGATTTGGACTCTTAGCTTCTGGAAATGTCTCTTCCGATTAAGGTTCTCAATGGAATTCACTGTTGACTTGTAACACAGAAGATGCAATTCAATTCACAGATGAAGGCATCTACCTCAGATTCCTACCCTGCTGACACTTAAATTCTGCATCTTTATCTGTGATTTGAATCATTCCCAGATTGTCTGCCTTTCAAATACACCACTTACAAAATCTATATTGATACCCTTGGGAGTAGGATCTAATGGTAATAGAACAAGTTTACTATCATGGGGAAATCTGAAGTGTCCTCAAGAGAATGTATGATTTTGTATCTGGAAAGAAATCTTAGCTAGATGCAGATGGATGTAGAAATTCAGAGGCAAGACCTGCAGTATAGGTGGAATTTTTGTCTGGACTTGCTGAAAGCTTTTGCTTTGGCAATATGGCAAGCCAACTAGAATCACTCCACCACAGAGAAAAATAGATGTGGTAAATTAGCATCTGGCTTCGTATATAAGTTCCACAGAGAAAAGAAGTTAAAACAAAAACAAACAAACAAAAAAACCCCACAAACCCAAACCAAGCAAACGAAGATGCAGAAAAGACCAAACTAGAGACAGAAGATTAGCAAATTTCCCTTTCCTTCTTAAAAGACAGGTGAGTGTCAGAACCATCCTGTCATCTTCTTCCATAATAGAAAACCACTTTCTCCATTCCAGAAGCAAAATGGGTAGGAAGCTTTTAGTGTCTGACAACTTTAAGGTGGCAAAGAGTCCAGGTGCCTTGGTAATACATCTGAGAGAAGAGCAACAAAATAGCTTCTCCAAACAAAACATCTGTCCAAAACATCACAAAAGGAAACTCATGAAGTTTTGGGACGCTAATGTTGGAATAACTTATTTTAAAGGCTATGTAGTCCTTAATTTTGATTTGGAAACAATGCTCACTGTATTATTTTGATCTAAAACTGATGTTAGTGATTCAGTGAGTGATAACTATTCCCAGTGACTAATTAATTTCAGATTTATGGAATGCTTTTCTTCACAGGAAGAAATCTAGTTGAAATTTTAAAATATTCAGCTAATCATTAGTTCAGTGCCGTCTGTTCATAATTCAGCTGCAAGTGCAATATTTATCACCCTAAGAATAACCTAAGGAAAAAGAAGGTATTTTCAGAGATATATTTATGTATTACAGAAATTTTAAAAATCCATATTAAATATACCTTTAAATATCCTGTACATGCTTGAGACAAATTACATCAAAACAGCTCTGCCCATCTACAAATAGCAGAGTGAAACATCTCTAGCATTGGTATAATATGGAATTTGAAACTCCATACTGTTCTGAATGAAGACAAAATAATTAAAAGACAAATAAAAATTATTATCTTGATAAATAAGCACAACAAAACAGCTATGTTCTAGTTATGGATACTAACTGGTATTTTCCAATGTGTTATTAAAGTTTCAGTGTTATACATTGAAGTTAGTTTTCGAACTGCATATTTTTATAAGACTCGGACAAAGCAGTGCAATAAATAGAAAGTAAAATTTGACATTAGTGTTTTTAAAAAACACAAAAATTTTAACAAGTGAGATGCAATTTCTGATAGTCTAAAGACGTGAGAAGAAATTCTAGAAAACAGGGGTTTTATTTATTTTTTAATACTAGTCATCTAATAGATATGAACTAGAACTTGTGATCTAAGAGGTTCATGATTTTGTATGGACAAATAGTTTTCATGGACAAACAGACAAATGTTTCCAGTATCCACTTGCAAAAATATCTGTCACATATAGAAACAGGCTAATTTCCCATAGCTGGCTCAGTAGGATAACTGATAGAACTCAGACTTTTTAAAAAATAACTTAGCTGAATAAAGACTCTAAGTCTACAAACAAATTACTTCTCACTCATATTTTTGATAAATCTGTTTGCTGTCACTTCAACATATTTAACAGCAGCAGCATGCTGTTGAGTTTCTTCTTCCAAGTTTTCTCTGTAGTTCTGAAGGAGAACATCAGAAAGATCCCACCACTCTTCTCTCTCTCTTTTTTAAAATTATGTTTTTGTATTTAATTAACTTAAAAAATGGCTTCTCATTTATTTGCCCTTATTTTGTCCTTCACCTAAGCCACTCCTATTAGAATATTAATGAGCTGTCTGAACATCAGGGAAAAAAAAAAGGGGGTAAAAATAAAATCTTAATTTCTTGTCAGGGACTTGCTAAAGGTCCAGATGCTGTAGGTAATTTAATAATGCTTAGCACCCAGCAGCAGCCTTGTGAATGTCAAAATGCATGCACAACACCTGCTTTTGCAGTTAAATAAAATATTAGCAGTTAAAGCTAAAGCTAAAGAATTAGAACAATCTTTTGAAGATGTATGTTGTATCCCTCAAACCCTCAGAATAATGTCTATTTCTTTGACTTTTGGAATCTCTCTCCTACAAAAGGAAATCACTGCTCCTTCCCTGCTTTGAACATTTGGGTAGTAGTTATGCTGTCTCTATTGGCCAACAGTGCGTGGGTAACAACAGCAGGACAGATGGCAGTGGATTAATGTTTAAACACTAACACTTATGTACCACCATGCAAACCACTAATGACCTCTTCCCACTCAGACTCTACTTCTATGATTAAATCCAACCACTGCTCATAGTTCCATGTCCTCTGGTATGGTACAGGAAAAAAATTGATATATTTTATTATTGAGGATAAAATATTTGAGAATTGAAACAGAATATCCTTTTTCCTAGTTTTCAGTGCCAATTTTATAGAAACAGTGGAAACATCCAGACTTGCATTTAAAATACAATCAGGTAAAATAAAAAGCCTATACAGCAGAGAAGTAAGCAGAGGACTCCTGTACTGCTGGCAAAATAGCTGTTGATAACTGATATCTACTTCAGCGTATGTCCAATCTCACTACAGATGCTCTGAAGTCAAAGTTAGCATTGAGATGAAATACTAAGGCACTGAGCTGAGGCTCATACCTAGCATATTGGACACCCCTCTGCACAGGGTCACCGCTGTACTCTTGTTCCCCCTCCACAATCACTGCCTGGGAAACACTAATTTAGTGTTCCCTTTCATCCTTTTCCCATCTTCTTTAAAGTGACAGTGGGTATAGAACATTAACCATTGCCCTCTTATGAGAAGAGAGGCCTGTGGCTGCTGCTTTTCAAAAGGTTATCCTGCGGGAAGCCAGCACGTGGCCAGTCCTGCGTGTGCCCAGCTATTCCTGCCAGCACCAACTGTCAGCAGCTGGGACCTGAGGCTTCACTTGAAGCCTGGCTTCCAGAAGGATGCCTGAGGAAGACCTGCTACTCATCCCTCTTCTGCCCCTCCACGGTTTTATTCTGTACCCTTTCGAAAGAATCATAGAATATCTCAAGTTGGAAGGGACCCATAAGGATCATCAAGTCCAACTCCCTGCTCCTTGCAGGACTACCTAAAACTAAACCATATGACTGAGAGCATCATCCAGACACTCCTTGAACTCTTACAGGCTTGGTGCTGTGACTGCTTCCCTGGGGAATCATGTTCCAGTGACCGACAACTCTGACGCAGCTTCATACCTTTTCTATGTGTAAAAGAAAAAACGTCCAATTTCATAACAGCAGCTCAACAAAAATTAAGATTTATAGTGAATATATACAAGAAAATTGGAGCAGCTGAAGAAGAAAAAAGAAAGCACACTGCCCAGTAGCTGCATACGCTTTGGAGGATTTCTAAAGTCCAAACTTAAGAATGTATATTCTGACTTTGAAAAGGCATCTTTTCTTCCATGTGCTTGCCCTTTCGAAATCAGCTCTAGATTAGGGAAAGAAAACCACATCAAAAAACAGGTACTGGACCTCAAAATTCCTTCCAAACATAGATGATGAATCAACTTAGAAAAAGAGAGAGAAAATAACCTGCATGTGTTTTGTCTATGCAGGTTTATAGAGAGAAGTATCAGACTAGTTATAAAAGTACAAAGTATGTTTTTCTTTTTGTCTGTCAGCTACAGACAGCAAAAGGTCCTCTCCATTTTAGATCAACAACTTCAGATATGAACTAACACGAGCTGTACCTTGTATCTGAGGCAGAAATAGTTTTCCTGAGCTCAGACTGAGGGAAATAAAAGAAGAAAAATTGGATCAAGACTTAAATGTTGAAAACTTTTAGAGTCTGAAGAAGGCAGAAAGAAGAAAAAAAACATACTGAATGCAGAAATAAGAGGAAGAGGTCTCAAGAACCCAGCTCTGGAAGTACTGATGTAGTGCTTAAAAAATTTAACAAAAAGTGATTATTTTTAAGATTTAAAGAAGATTATGTATAACATGCTAGAGTCAGGATGATAAAACATAAAGCAAGGACCTTCTTTGCTACGTTGTTTAGAACCAACAAGGCACAAGCACTCTTGCCCTTGAAATAACCACACAGAAATTGCACAGAATTTAATTATTGTCCTTCTGCTGCTTGCATTTGTGTTTTTTCATGGGGGATTTTTTTAATTCCTGACTTATCAACTGACATGATATGCTCTTGTATTTCAGGAAGGAGGTTTCAGGTTAAATAATGGCCATACCTACCAGAAAGAATTACCACTTGGTCCTAATAAGTGACAGAGAAATAGCTTACTACTCTTTATTTTTATAGCACATTTTTCATGTGGCAATTCATAAGGGAGATATAAGATATGTTTTACAGCATAGTATATTTCATATATTGAACAGCAATGTAGCGTTACGTCTGCATATAACATGAGTATCATAAAGATATGAAAGATATTGCTTAAAAATTGAAAATGTACCTAAATGATTAAAACCAATCTGAAGTACTGATGTAAAGTATCTCTCTCTTGCAAAGAGATCTTGTTACCCAAGCACAAAGTGGACTGAAAATGGTTGATGATACCAAGTATATTTAATAGTTTTATGAGTGAGTTATGTAATGGATGTATAAAAAAGTATTCTTTTTCAATCCAGTTAATGCAAGGGCTAGTCACAAGAGCCTAAGTGCACCACTGCTGAATGTCAAATGTACATATGCAGATTAACACAGAGAATGATGTAGCTAATTTACAAGCGAAATAGAAGTAAAAACTAGAAGGGAGTTGTTTGCAATTGTTTTTTACTAGTCCATTAACTATTAGTGCCTCTTGATGCTAATCAAAACAAACAAGTTGAGAGGCTTTGTATTATGGGAAGATGACTTAAACAGAGAATTGAAGAAGAAACATGGATGAATTTCAAATAAATAACATGTTAATTTTTAAAAGGCTACTTTGGCAGACCCATCAAAGTGCTGGCAAAGAGACTGAAGTTTTGACCAGTTTTCAGAGCTTCACATTTTCCTAATACCGCAAGATAATTAATTAATGGGAGTAGATTCTCATGATAGCTTAGCCAAAGTCATTAAGATTATATCTGAATATATTTTATGTGAGCTCCTATTACAAAACCTGTTACAGTGCAGATGGTTTGTAAAAAGACTTTCCCAGGGACTAGACAGACAGAAACAGAGGCAACGTCACATTGCACTGTAAATTATGAGAAGGGATGAGACTCAGATTCCAGCTGGACATTTCAACTGTTATGAGCAACACGGCTTGCTTTCTGACTGCCTCTTGGCTCATGTCGCATGCTTTGCCAGGAGGAGACATAAAGCCATATGGCCTCTCAGGCACCGCTCCGTTGTACCTTCTGCAGTGATTCCTGAAGCTGAAAGAGGTCCTTTAACTCTGCAGTTAAGTACAAGGTAGCTAACCTGTACTTAGAAAGGGCAAGTTATCTCACATTTACCTCCATTTAAAAGATCTGACAATGGAGTTGTACCACAGACTAGCAGATGAGCTGTATTTTCACATCCTGATAAATTGTTTATGTTCCTATACTTCGGAAAGAGTGTTTAGCTGGCCATAAAATTTTGGTAAGAAATACTACATTGTAAAATTTGTATACTCAGAATGTATAATATTTTGGTGTGTAAGCTATCTAAATATTCTCTGAATTGACAAGTAACTGACTTAAAACAAGGGAAAACATTAGACAACAGAGTAATTTTCAACAGAAAATTCCATTTATGGTGCAAAAACATCTGAAAAACTGTAAGCGATGCAAGTCATTTAGCACAGAAATTACAGATACCGTGTTCATTTTTTTGGATTAGAAAAGGAAGAGGGAGTCAATTAACTATAAGTTAGAAAGCTTTGCTACAATGAGAAGAGCCTCATTAATGATAAAATGCCCCAAAAGAAGATTTTAAGCTACTATATATTCAGTCTGAAGTTCAATATCAAATGCTCCCATTCGTACATCACTACTGTACCGCAGTGGTTACAAGAGCAATTGCTTTAATATGAAAACTAGACTAGCAGAATGTTCAATATATATTAGATTTTTGAAATTTCACTGTAGTTTGGGACTACAGATAGGCAAAGCTCTCTGTAAGGGAAGGGAGAAAGGCTTTCTTTTACATGTTCCTGGCAATTAAGTTCTGATCCATATTTGCCCAGTTGAAGGGTAGAAGCAGCTAATGAGGGACTATAAAACATCGTCCCTTCTCTCCTCAGCACCTTACTATCGACAGTACAAGAACAACCATGAAGATGAGAGAGGAGTTGAGCCCATTATGCTTCCCTTTTCCTACTGTGAGGAAGGAGTATATGTGTATGACTGCCCTGAAACTACCCTCTTCCTGCAACACTTAGGAGAAAAGACCTTACATTTGAGGCTACTATGTATGCAAACAAGATGAAAAAATACAGAAGCATTTCTCATCCATTGTTATTTAAGCATGTTTTTACTTCCATTGCCTTAATAGACACTGAGTTCAAGTTCATAATAATCTTAAATAAGTAAATGTCTGACAACAGATATCAAAGATTTAGAGCCACATGTACACGCACATCGTTACAAGTTCTACCACAAGTAATTCTAAAAGCAAGAATGCTTGAAATGTTGTCTCTTGCTTCAGATCTTCTTTGATGTCTAGACCAAACTACAATAAAATGGATTGAGGTATTCGCAATGGGAACATCACAAGCAACATTTAGGTAATGAGTTACCTTGATCACCTCGGAAGTGAAGAGGTAGCGGGATGTGTTACCTGGTAAGGTATCAGTAGATATAGGTAGAGGTGGCTGGCATATGTGATATAGCTAAGAATGATGAAGGGGACTGTTTCCACTCCCACAAGTTTACATACCTGTAGTTTCTAATGTCCAATAATTTCTGCACAATACCCCATGTACTTCTTGGTAAAACACAGCAAGTAAGCAAGCACACTTTTAAGAAAAAAAAATTCTTGAATACATAACAAAGTTTTGTGGTAAATGGATGGAAAGTGTCATTGAGTTTGACAAGTTGTTTAAATAGCTATGTCTTTTAGTACTGTTATCAGCCTTTACCAGTGCTGTAATTGAAAATTACACATCTGCCTGCTATTTTAAAAAAGTAATTGCAAAAGTGTGATATAACTTTCCTTGGTATTCAAATACTTTTTCTTAATTTGCATGGCTGTAGAGATCTGAATGAGTAGAGCTACAGGTTCAGGAGCTCTCTAAAGCTGTGACTTGTAGAGCTCTGGACCTCTATGAGAGTTATGATTCTGTCTTAAAGAGCCCCAAGCTTAGCAAAAATGAAGTGCACGCTTATCTGTACGTCATATTCTAAAAAGGTTTCAGATATCCCTAGGGATCTTTATGAATGGAAAAGGGTCAAGCAATAGCAGAAATACCTGTCAGAAGCAATTATTGCAGCAAGAAAAAAAAAAAAGAAAAAAACACCTCATGTAAAAATGAGGAAGCTGGCAAAGTAATAATCAAATCTGAAGATGACGTTATGGTAAGTGCACATGTGGGCTTCAAATGTCTCCTTTCAGCCATATTTAATTTTGATGCCTGGAGCGCTTGTCAGCCTAATGTCCTCCACAAAAACAGGCAGAGGTATGTATGATCTGCGCATACTGCATGGACAGAACAGACTTCTGGATTGAGGTGAGCAACTGTTGTGTATTTCTAAGATTGGCAGAAAATTAGTAGATTTTTTTACATATTGCTTTACACTATGCAAACATTTACTGACAGAGATAAAAAGTTGTTTCAAGGTAATTCAGTAGAATCCATAATGCAAAGGGTATTGCTAAGTAAGGTTTGGGAGGGGACAGATGTGATTACTTTTCTTTGTCTAGCTTAGATACAAAAATCAACGAATAATCATCTTTACGTCTTTATTCTGTGGATATCCTTTGTGCTACATCTGCTCTGTTGGTCTTAAATGGCACGTCTAAAAACTGAAGGCTGTGGAGTCCTTTTGGAGATCCAGATACAAACTTTGCAGTTTCCTGGCCATATGTCAGAAATAGACTGAAGCACAAAACAACATTTCTAGCTCAGTTGCTATAGATACCAACAGAAAGCATTGCTACACCAATGACTTTCTCTCCTTCCAGTTTTCAGGCTCAGTATAAATACATTGTACTTTAATGATGGATGCACCCTTGGTATTGTAAGACCTGGAGCCATGACTTGGCTTTACACTATTTAAACATGTAACCACTGAATCATCCAGTATTCTTAGATATCTTATTTTTTTAATATACTTTTCCTTCACTCCTTCTAGATTAGGATGTGCTCTAAGATGTCTTAATGTTGCACTTTACAGAAATATTTTGTCTTCTATAGTCACTCACAGAACTGACCACCTCTTATCAAGAGTTTCACTGGAGTTTTTCCCTCTCCCTGGGTGACCATATAATCTTCTTCCTCCCAGCCCCACCCCCATGTTCTTACACTAATCTGTCTTCCATTAACAGTTTTCATTAGGTGCTCTTAAGGCTTAGTCATGCATGGCACAATTCCAAATACCACAGAAAAATATTTTAGTTGTCCCAAAATTTGACATGACCAATGACAGCAATTTAAACCTCAAAGACAAGAGACCAGTCTCTTTATTGCCTTCTAACATCACTTACGTCCTGTGAAATACAGATAAAATGCCAATGATAGCACATGTATAGGAGGTGCATTATCATCCACCTGAATGCATGGGCATCCTTCTTTCTTTTCAGAATGCTCCCGCCATGCACATAAATGTGTAGTCTTTTTATTACTATTCTTCAACTTTTTGAAGGAGTTAACAAATAGGAACACTTCAAAGTTGTTAAATAGATATTTTTTTTCCCCAAAGCATAACAATTTACTTTTTCTGTAGTTTAAAAATATTTCTCCTCAATGCTTCCTCCACTGTTTATTTTCATCCCTGTCACTGGGCAGCCACACATACAGCTGCTTCAGCATGCAGCACCAGTGAAGGGACAAAGAGTACTTTTGAAGAAGGCAGGGACTTTCCAGAGCATATTTACAGCTAACAGGAAAAAATGTTTTCTGATGTCAGAAAACCTGGTATAGGAAAGTCCTCCTTCCTTCTCTCAGCAGACGTTTCCATGGTTTTGCCTACACAAAAATCAAGGATTTGTCTTTATCTGCTCTACCTTGCACAACAAAAATTTTTGGAAGGGAGGGCAGGAATTGACTTTTAGGTGCCTGTTAATTTCTTTCCTTTCCAACAGTAGAATGTTCAGGCTTTTACTGATTGTACTGGTAGATATGAGCACCTATACTAAGTAAGAAATATTAAATAAGAAATAAGAAGATAAGGAATATTTTAATATGTATTTAATACTGTATGAGAAATTTCTAAAAAATAAAGAAGCAGATTTTTATATGACTATAGGAAACAATAAAGGCCATATAGCCATTATGAAAAAGAAGATGATAAAGAATAAGAAATAATGTAAATACAATATTGCAATTTAGCAAACTTCCACTCTCCAGACATGCTGCACCAGCTGCACACCAAGAAGCTTACAGGTGTTCACTCTAATGATGGTAATGTAAGAACACATGTTTTCTTCAGGCCTTTATGTTTTTAAAATATTAACCTCTAGTGTGATGCCTTTAAGTAGGTCAGTCTCAATACAATCACATACATTTTTAGTGCTGGCTTCACTTAGCAGGAATGATGTCAGCAATCAGAATATCATATCTATTTCAGCCAATGTGAATGTTTGCCATGGGCAACTCACCTTTTAGCAATTACTAGCTGAAGTGGAAGGTTTTAATAATACAGTTACTAGATGAAACAGAACTGTGTTCCATAAATGCACTGGGCAAGTACAATATGGCTAGAACAGATGTTAGCTTAATTTTCCTCACCTGTATCTGCTAGCAAGTCTGGTTACCTTTGCACATTCATTTGATGTGGTCATTCAGGAAAAATCAGTGCAGGTGGTGTGTCACTCTGTATGCACTTGCCAAAAATTTTTTACAACTTGAAGCCATGGTAGCCAGCCAGTATGAAAGCTCAGTGTGGATTACAACTAGAGTTTAACTTAAACTATTTGTGACCATATCCTCGGCACACAAGGAAAAGGAGTGGATAAAACACAGCTTAATCCAGAAGTAAAGTGAAAAAAATGAAAAAACATGGAGTCTAAGGGGTGTCTCCTCAAATTTATATATACATTAGTATCTTACATATATATGTTTGTATATTTTTCATCCCATTTCCAGTCAGTATATATCTGTTTTCTAACAGATCTAGAACATTACTTTGTACTGAATTTTTCGGCCAATATTCTTAAAAAGCAATTAATATCTTCAGTACTGTTCTAGTATTGAAAATATAAAAAAAAAATACTTCATGTTTACTAACACAATAAGTATGATTTGTGCTAAAAACACAGTATAGCATGGTAAACTTCATAAAAGCAGGGAAAAAGACATGAAAAGTGGAATAAATAAGTGCAGGATTTTTTATTTCCATTTCAGTTGGAGCTTTGATTTGCTATATTTTATACTTTGCAAAATATCAGACACCATTTTAATGAATGACTGGCAATATGACCACTTTCCATTTAAATTTTGTAGTGACTAGAAAACCATTTGGATTTTTGCTTTGTTCTGTTTTTTTTACATTCTGTTATTCTAACTGTTTTCAATACATGCTGATACAAATACATTGCAAGATTAATGGGGACAAACCAATTCCCACTGAAGTAATGGAAGACTGACAGAACTTGTAAGAAAAGAATGGTTATTTTCCCACTGAAATTGTTGTTGAAACAAGTTTTTCTAAGGGTTTTTTTTTTTTTTAGTTTGTTTTGTACAGCTGTCTCAAAAATAATCATTTTTCATCAGGCTATGTTTTAAATATTTTGAGGCATTTCTACTTTCTTTGCCTTCAGCTAATGCTGAATCATGTTCTTATGATCCATTGTATGCCTTGTTTTTTGTCTGAGTATGGTGATGAGATTTTTTTTTTCCTGACTATTCAGCAATATTTTATCTTCTATGTTAATTAATGAAACCTACTCATAAAGCTAAACTGATATACATAACAGTCAATAAAGAACACTCACCTACTGTCAGTTGTCCAGTTAACTGTCCCAAGTGATTTCTTGCATTCACTGTTACATTTCTGTCAGACTGTAAGACCAGTGGGCTATCCTGGGAAACATGTATAAGACAATAAATGAGAGAACAAAAAATTGAGGTAGAATTAAGCTAGAACTAAATATAAACATGCATGCTGAGAGGGGAGTTGTGTCAAATATAATAGCCTCTTTAATAATTTCATAAAGTATTTTACAAGTCAAATTTTTATATAAAAGAATAACAAGAATACGATTTTAAGCTTAAAACCTTTCTGCATCGAATCCCTGCTTTAAAAATCAGAGTTGAACTTAATTTATATAAATTGGACTTTATTTCCTGAGGATATTACAAACTTACAAATTCAAAAAGCCTTAACACAAAACTGTTTCATTAACCTTTTCAATATATTGCTAACATATACTTTTCTAACTACCTAACCAACACTATACTACATTATTCTATTAATTTGTACAACATATAGTATTTGGATTGCACTAAAACCTTACAAACACAGCCATGCATTTCTTTGAAAGTAAAAGTTATTGTTATTCTCAAAAAGTAAAGAAAGAGAGCACTGGAAGGTAAGGTCATATAACAGACAACCCTGACCCACCACCAATAGTACCTGACATGTAATATTAGTGATCAAGCTGATGTAGCACAAAGACAAACACTGTATGATGTTAAATACAGTCTTAACATTTTTGCAGTCAGTTTGCAGCATGACTACATTGCTATCAGCATTCTCCTAGATTTAAGCTTTTGAGGAATGTTTACATATATATGTGTAGGCATATCCTGTGTCCAAAGCCAGCTTACGGAATCTCAGAAATGAAGACACAATTGAATTTTGCTTCTTGAAAAACAAGGAACCAGATCTACTCCTCCAGGGGGAGGACAGATGCACAGGAAACAGGAAGAGCTTCAACAGAGAGCCAAGAGAAACCCAGCCTAAAAAACCCAGAGTTTACTGATCATGCTCTCCTTAGGGAGAGGTGAGTGCATGAGGGGAGGGAAAATTAGGATGGTGGCTGCTGCTGCAGAGAGACACTTTCCTCCCTGAAATCACCTGCTACCACACTGTTCTTCCCCTGAAGCTTGCAGTGATACCATGGGTACATTAATGCTTCTGGCAGTTTGCTAGCACTTACCTATGCTTAGGTAAGTTTATCCAACACCAGTAAGACACCTCACAGAGACAGCTGGGAAAGTGCTTTAGGTAGGAATGACTAAGGGCTTGGAAAATATTTCTGAGAATTATTATATACCTGTTTTATTCTTAGATTCTTCCCTGGGCATCAATTATTGGTCATTCCTGGATTGAGCATATTAGGTTAGATAGACTTCGTGTGTGTGTGTGTGTGTGTGCGCGCGCGTGTGTGTGTCAATATATTGCTTCTTCCTATTTTCAAAAGTTTTTTAAGAGAATGAAAGGAGTTAAGGAGCCATATATAAAGATTTATTTTTACCTGAATGTTGCATTAGGTTTGCACTTAAATTTTCTATACCTTACAATGCATTCCATTGAATCCAGGGCTTTCCTCTGCAAGAAACACTCTTCCCAGTTGTTTTCACTGTGATTATTAACTTTAAATGATACTCAGCTCCCTGGGAAGTCTGAAATTATTCTGAGCTAATTTCCAAGAGTTCAGGTGAGCTTCATCTCATTGGACCATATTATGACCTCTCTAACATCCTGCCAATTAGCTCTGCATCACAAACTCTGGCAGATGAAAGTCACTGTTTGGCTTGTCCATCTTTCTAGATAAAAAGCTATAATTATCAGTGAGACACAGTGTTCAGTGTGACTGGTTTGAGCTAAACATGTGATGCAATCAAGGGAGCTTCTGGCAACAAAAGCAGCTGCTAAGGTCCTTTTTCTCAACACTTGATTTGATTTCCACTTTGTTTATGGTCCTTTGAAGATCATTAGTCCAGGCAACTGCTGCCCTGGGAAATGAAGTTGTCCTGATAGACAGCTGCATGGCAAAAGTATATTTTTAAGGAGCCCTTTTCACTTTTGCTTTGTCAGTATTTGGAGAAGAGTCTTCTAAGAATAATGTCACCCTTAGCAAGGGAGGGTAATGCCATGCCTGTTTTTGCCTGCTCAGCTAAGGGTTTGGTGACTTGCACTTCCAAAGACTGTTCATAGTCTGATCTGAAGGTTTCTTTCCTTTCACCTTAGGAAAACTTAGGAATCTTAACAAGATTCTCAGGCTAAAATCTCCCTCTCAGGTTTCTCGTGCTCAGGCTCTAATTGTAAATGAAGACCTTGGGTATCAAATTCTCAAGTACAGGATAATGAAAGATTAGGCAAGCTAAACCTTCTTTCTTCTCCTTTCCTTGTCTTACTTAAAAGATAAAAAGAAGGATGAAGAAGTTAAGAACTTAAATCTATATTCCTTAGTTCCTGGATATCAAATATAGAGCTGCAAGTTTAAATTCTGGACCAAAGAAAACCCAGTGGCAAAACTACCAATTTAAGCAGTCCAGTATTTTGTCTACACTGTTTACCTGCACCTTCATTTTCCACAGGAAGTGCTTAAAGACAGAGGTTCAATGTACTCAAAGGTAATCTACTCAGAGGAGTTAGCAACTCAGAGAAGACAGCTGAAATGAGTGGAATTATAGATCTGTAAGATGAGTATAAAGTGAGACGAGTGTTCGTCATATGAATATGAATTAACATATATCTACAGCATAAAAATGTTGGATAATTTTATCTCTGGGTCACCATATCTGCTACTCTCTTGATGTGAACTTCAGCTTGAATTTAATAGACTTGATAATCCACAAAATGCTTTACATTCACATGTGAGAAGGGAGTTAAAAATATGTCATCACAGTTTTCCTGGAAATTGGAAATTAAAAAAAATGTTTTGATGAATATATAAACACAAAGAACATAAAAAAAAAAGAATGATTAAGCTCTCCAAATACTGTGGAAATATTTGGAAGTAAAGAAGATTTGTTCTGAAGTCAGATAAGCCTAGGAACATGCACAGTTATTTTTTTGATATAATTTTCTAGGCTGATGTCACCCAACAGGTGATAAAGTATATAAAAAAAGATTGCTATATTAGTAAATATTTTTTGTATATTTATTTAATGAAAAAAGCTTTAAGGTTATACCTGACAAAACAGACACACATACATGAAAAAATGGGGCAAAGATCTATTACTTCTGTTGCTGACTTTATAAAGCTGTATATCAGATCTTCCATTTAGAGGTGAACATAAAGAACATATTCCCTTACATGTAATAAAGTAATGTAATGCTATAAAATTAGTTCCATGTATTTCTGTAGCTCAGTTTTATGAATATCAGGAATGGACATGTTCCACATTTAGAATACAATCATATAAATGCAGTGTAAAAGTTATCGTGAGCAACTCCAAGGAACATCCTTGAAGAAGTTCTTCATCACCTAATATTATTTCTTGTAACCCAGTTAATTTGAATGCATGAGAAAAAGAAATAAAATGCAGGTCTCTCTTGCCCATCCCAAACTTTCTGCCCCTGGAAAAGGCCATGCCATACTTGCTGCCCCAGTCCCCTGAGTTCAGAAGCTGTTCTTGCTGCCTGAACTTGCGGTATGGGACACCGGAACAGGGAGTTTTCTGAGGTACAGGGAACTTAGACCACTTTCGGATTACCAGTATTATTCAATCTTGGAGCAAAGTAGTCCCTAAAATCCAATACTACAATCTGAAATCTGTATTATGAAAACTTCCTCCATAAAAAGCACATGCAAAAAAATTGTAAGTGGAGAGTTGGCCTTTTTCCTCCGCCTTTCTGTCATGGAATTTCAGATCTTGTCCTCCTGTTTCTTCATTTTGCATAGCATACATACAACCATGGTTTCTTTCCCACTCCTCATAATTTGAACTTGAACTGCAAGAATGTGTGATGAATTAAGCATAAGCAGTTAGTGTGCTATATATATTTGCTCTGAGTTTACCTGTATTTCTTAAGCATTTACTGGAATAGTTTCACATATACTGCAAAGCCAGTGAAAAACCTTTAAGTGGAACAAGTCGTACTGTTCATGTGATGATTTTGTAAGTAGTCTTCATGCACACTAATGGCAGCTAGTTCCTTAGTGGAAAGTTGCTTTCCTTCAGCTATACTACCCATTTACAGGACAATGACAAGCTTGCTTTGCAAACACGTGAAAAAAACCAAAACCAACAAAGAATTTCAGATAGTGAGATTATGTCAGTTTTTTTTTTTCTGGAAATGATTTCTGAACTTAGTTATCTTACTAGGGAACATTTTTCAGCTGTGCAAAATAAAATACTGAATATTATGTCTTGAAAAGGTCTATTTTTTTTTTAAGCTAAACCTTTTAAATGAAAACATCTGAGGCAAAAGATTTTATTTGGGGAACACAACTTTCTGTGGTTTTCCCCAATCCTTAATGATTTACACATATCAGAGTAAGAACATTTCACCTCAAATAAAATTTCTCCTGATTTAAATTCTGTACTGAAGTACAATCCTTTATATCTGATGCATGACACATTGACACAGAAATGTCTTTGATGTTACTAATTTGTTAATAATTTCTTAAAAAAACAGATATAATTTTATATGAAGCGTCGTAGGCTATATATACACCTTCTCATTAACAGAACACTTGAACTTTTTATTTCTGCACTGCTACGTAAATGTGGTCTTCAGAAAAGAGGTAGTAAAGGATTTGTGATGCCATTTCAAAAATTATACTGTAGATAACTAAAAGCAACATAGTAAGGACATTCTTACAGTTACATAGAGCTTTTAATAATAACAATATGCTAACAGGTAAAACATTGTAGAGGGATGCTCTCAGGGCCATGAGAGCACCACCAGCCCTTACTGGCCCTGCCCAACCTCTCTGGGGCCTTCCTCAACCCTGGAGGGGCCCATTTCAGTCCAGCCCCATTTGAACCCCTCCTGGCAGGGTTGCCCTGCTTGGCTCTCCCCCTCCCCTTAGGGATCAGTCAGCCCTTGTTGTTCCCTGACAGATATGAGGACCTTAAGAAGTAGTTGATGCTCATGATACTGTATGAGGTGACTCCTGTTATAAGCCCTGAAATGTTACAACTTCAAGATTTTCAGTAGTGTATTAAAGGCAAACCAGATGAACATGATGTTACTATAGTCACTTCTTATCTGAAACAGGTTTGCAGCCTGGATTCATAAAGGGAAAAATAAACAAATGAATTTAGGGGATATTTTCAAAATGCTTTCTTGAATCTGATGCCAGTTATAAATATAATGAAAATTTTGGGGAAAAAAAAAACAAACTTTTTTTTTTTTCTTTTGGAGTAAGGATCACAGTGCAGTACTAATAAATACCAACTTTTATTTTAGAATTAGATGAGTGGATTACTTTAAGTATATGAAAGACCGATAGATTGCTTTATGAAGTCATTTTACTAAAAAATGTTCTGCATGAGCAATCATAGCAAAACTCTCATTTTTTACAGATGGTTCAATTTTTTTTTACCATGTTTTGGACAAATGTTATGCCTTTTGCACAACATTCAAATAGGCAATCCCAACTAATTAGCTCAGTTTTGAAGAGTATTTTCAAAATGCACCCTTTAAATTAGAAACAGTTTAAATGGAGAAATTTAATTCCAGTTAGTTTAATACAACACTAGTTTACTCTAGGTAAAACGGTACACTGTATAATTAAATATAATCCCAGTATAATTAAATATAATCCCAGACTTATGTTCAGAACACAGTTAATTATGATAACACCACCCACTTTGACACTCTTAGGAATAGTAGCAGTATGTATACCATAGCTTATAGTGCAAGCAGTAGCTCTTATGATATGATTCCTGTGCTTGGGCAAGCACACCACTTCAGGTTTCTGGACCTCCACACAGTGTCATATAGATGTATAAAGTCATGCAATAAGTGGGCAGAATTCTAGATCTGCCAACTCTATCTGTTGGCAGTTTGTGAGAGGATATAAGGTTATATACTACTCTGTTATTTGAGCCCATCGCCAGCATGGGCAGCTAATATAGTTACGGCAGGACATTTCCTTACAGGGCTCTTTTAAAAAAACTTACCCTGATAAAGTGACTAACCTTTCTTAACTAGCGACTCAGAATGACTATTGTATTTGCAAGGTACTTTTGCATTAAAAAAAAAAAAAAAAAAAAAAAAATCAGTGTTAGACTTCGGTTTGCTGAGAAACTCACCATGGCCTTCCCCATATCCAACCACACAGTGGCTGTGCATTGCAAGACTTAAACAAAGTCAGGGAACATGTTTCCCCATTGCTTCATAACACCACAGTTTCTCTACTGCTTTAGAGCCAACGACCCAGACAGAAGCACCAACAGTGTATGAGTTATTTGACCACACCATAGCAAAAAAATGGGAACTGAAAGAAATAGAAATTACTCAGTCCTCTGGTCAGTCCAGCAGCCCAAGGGAGTCAAAAAGCAACTGAGTAGTTTTGAAATAACTACATGGACAACTGCAGCTCAGGCAGATGAGGGATAACAAGCGTGAAGACTGCCTTGGAGGAATTAAGTGCAAAAAGTTTGGAAGGAGAATATGAAGGACACAGTGTCAGTCAAGAAGAGTAGAAAGCAGAGCAAAGAAGCTGTGAGGGGATGGAGTGAGCATTCCTTAGCTGTTTACCCATTGTCCAGAACCAGAACATCAGCATGTTTCTTAGCAGCCTTCCTTGAAAACAGGGAGGTAATAATGGAGGTTGAAGAAAAAGCTCCAGGGACTAAGAAAACACACATCTGTAAGGCTAGGAGTCTCAGAGCCAAACTTTCTATCATTAACATTATTATTAGCATTAAACTAACATGAAGCAACTTGAATAAGGAAAGATTTGGAAAAAATAGACCTACAAATGCCAGCAATTGCTGAGCTCTTGAGTACTTTAAAAATGTTGAAGTCTGTTAAAACTGTCCAAAGCTTGGAAGAACATGGGACTGTCAAAATACAAATTAAAGAAAAATATTTTTCATCAGAATACTTCAAAGATATTCTTTCCAAGAATATTTCCAATATTCTCGTTTATCAATATTTACCAATATTTAATATTTCCAAGAATATTACCAAGAATCTTCCCAAGGTGTCAGGACAGTAGGGTCCCCAACATAGGGGTACTTCAAATAGGGAGAAGTGAATAATTTATTGTCCAAGTTATTCCTGGACAATTCTGAGATGAGAAGAGTTAATATAAGTGTTGATCCAATTAAATTAGATACTTTACCTATTTTCTATATTCCTGCATTCCTAAAATAAAGTTTCACATTAGATTTTAGTTTTGTTCATTCCTGCCCAATTGTCCTTTCTAACCTGAGAGTCACAATTTAATCCCTAATAAGTACACTCAGAATGAGTAAGCTGATTGCAAAATCACAATAAACATCTTTGGACTTCTGCTTTAATGAAACATTCCAGATATCTTAAAAGTTTGACCAAATGTTACTGAAAATCAGTATTTTTTTCACACCAGTTTTGCACATTAGGAAGGTTTGGAAAAGTATTCAAGTAAACTATTAGGTCAATGCATTTAATTTGTCCATGACAAGACCAATTTACATATAATTATAATCAAATGCAAGCAGAAAAAATAATTAACTAACTTTTTTGTATAACACACTGGTAAAATGATTAGCAGATTTGACTTTGTGTCAAAACTGATTTGGTAAAAATACCCCAAATATTGATGTAAGCCACATTTTCAGCAAGATACAAACTCTATTTTTCCAAATTAAGGAGGGACAAATACGTCACTTAATTGACTCACCAAAGAAATGAAAAGCTGTGGAAGACAGATAAACAAAGCACAAGGAAATAGTTTGGAAAAAAAAAAATATATACACCCTAGTGGATACTGAAAGAAATATCATACTTGAGGGTATTGACATGGTTCAAGAAACATACTTTCTAGATAATTCTTGTTCATCAAAGGATGTTATCTCAGTTCCCAACCTCTGCTCCATTTCCATGTCAGCCACCTTATATGCTAAAGGCAATCACAGATATCATCCAGCTTCATGACACAACATATCTGAACCCAAACTTCATTGTACCTACCAAAGTAATATAGGTGTAGCCAACAAGATTCATACACAGCACTCCAGAGAGCCACGTGCACTGGTAAAGCTGCACAGTGATCATGGCTATAACCTCCAGATTGTTTTGCTTCCTCGTGTAATGCACCAAGAAATTTTTATTACTGCAGAATTCAGTCACGCATAGAAAAACTTAGTGATAAAGCAGATATTTAAATAGCAGACAAAAAACATGACTTTTCTGGAATTGATTTAAACATAAAACAAAATTTCAAATGGAGTTTAGATATAAACATCCCAAGTAAAAATAAAACAAGACTACAAATGTACTTGGAGGAAGCTTGTTAAACACCCAAAGCTCACTCCTTAGTCGTTAAACTTGTGACACAGCAAGTAAAATTGTATATTACTGAGCTGCAAAGCTCCCAGAAAACTTTAATTAGGAAAAAAATGTGGAAAACCAATGCAAGTCTTAAAATCTGAAGCCAAAATATTAAGGATGGAATCACTTCACTCCTTTCAAACCATCATTTCTTGCAGTGGGGGTATATCAGTTATTGAATGGACTTTTGCCATTAAAGTTAAGTCCAGCAGTAATCTAACAGTCCATTATGCTATTTCAAATCTTGGAAAGCAGTCTTTCAGTTCCTCTTTGTGTGCAGGTGCTAACACCATGATATACCATTACACTGAAACAAGAGTGTGTTTCTCATGCCTTTTTAAATTAAAGTGCTAAAACTTGAAATATAGCAGCAATTAACTCCAGGAAGAGGTTGAAGACATTACAGGAAAATTTATACAAATCAAAGTACATTCACACATTTAAAAGTATTTTCCTACCATTCCCTATTGAGGGACCATATCTCTATGGAGTTTGAATTACATTTATTTTACACTCACTAGCTGGAGAAAAAAAACAAAACAAAACAAAACAAAAAACAAAAAAAAAACCAACCAACCAACAAACCAACATGCTGTAGTCAGTGATCTGATAACCTGGATATATGTAAACCTTTTAACAGATTCCTAGTTCCTCATATGTCTATGACAGAGAAAAGTGTGTCAGCCCCTACTCACTTGATGTATAACAGGAAATATACATCAGGTTTACATATTGATAAATGAAAAAAATGATAAAATGAAAAAATAGCCAAAATAAACTTATTCCATTATATTTACCTAATCCTATGGAAAATCCGACATAAAAGTTCTGAAAAATGTGAACTCTTCAGCATATCAATAGGTTCTGGGTTCTACTTTTGTGGTGCCTTGCAGACATCCAGCAAAGGACCATACAGAAATAATATTTCCATCACCAGTTTTTATTTCACTATGATTTCTATGACAGAACTTTTCAAATTCTAGAGCTGGAGAAGGATAAACAAATTCTAAAGGAAGGTTAAGGTACAAAATAGAATTTCAGAAATACATAAATTGTAGCAGAAATCTGGAATTAATAATTTAGCTCGGACAAAGCAGCAAAGACTTGCTATTAATAAACAATATTTAAAAGTCTATTTGCTGCATATTCAAATTAATATGGTAAAGAAAAATATAAAGCACAAAAGCAAGGCAAGACTAGTCATTAATTTTAAACATGTTTAGTTACAAAGTTTATTTTAGGTGAATATTAAACTTATTCTTTTATAGAAAATTAAGATTGTGGCAACCTATATGATTAAATGATGCCACTAGTAGTAGCAGCGGCTTCAATAGCAAAAGTCAGAAATGGTTATCTGTATTTTTTGTCTCTTCACCTAGGTATCTTAGTTTTTACAATGCTGTTATTTCCTGGTAAGCCTTCCTTCAAGAAGAATCACTCACTGTTGGATCCTAATTACCTTGGCAATGTTTTCTGCACTGCTAGTTCTCTCTACTATTACTGTATTAAATAAGCAGAAGCACATATATCTCAAATGAACTCTGAAACACCCTACTGAAAAGAAGGGATATTATTATTGTTACTTTACTGAGCCTTCCCCTGTATGCACCCATTTCTTATTATATCAATTGTTAGATGATTTCAGGTTACATTATTGCACTTGCTTGATGCAAGCACTATCAATTCCACGGATGTTTATCATGAAGTATAATGAGGCTTTGATCAAGTCATCAAAAAGAATGAGAATAAGAATGGCAATTACAGGAATTACAGATAATCCACTGATTCTCTTTAGTAATGCCTATTATGAAAAGTATACTTCTTTAAATTTTCAGAAAACATCTTGATCGTGATAGCCCAGGGCTGAGGACTTCAACATTTATGGCAAAGGTCTCAGCATATATTTTATCAGCTGCTAAGCACAGGAATTCAGTCCAAAAATGTCTTTGCAGCATTTCTTTCATTAAAGTAACAACTGTGGCGTTACTGAGAAAATTCACTTTTGGCTGTCTAGCTAGAAGTGTCAGATAACTTTCCACATACTCTGGCTTTAAGAGAGCAGGAGAAGCTAATTTTAAACTCTTCTGTTTTAATTATGGAACCATGACTTACACTTTTCCACAGTCCCTGCAGTCAGTCCCAGTCTTCTTTTCAGGACGAAAAGTATTTGGTTCCAGGAAGTCTCCTTCTCATAAGAAAGGACCAGTCTCATTATTTCTTATCTTTTTCTCTTCTTGGTCATTAGGGTTTCCTAGGTGATACTGCACCTGTAAAACCTCTTCTTCCTCCTCCTTTCTCTACTACACACCATTCCTGATTCTATGATTAAGGCTGATCTGAATTTCCCAGGGGAAACAACATCTGCTGGCAACTTTTCTTCCCACCCGAGAGAGGAGAGTGTGGTTATCTTGAGAGACAACAATAAAATCCTCTATTAACAAAAACTGCTCACATAAAAAGGAATTAAGATGCCTCATATCTATTTGGTTCGTACAGTCTCCTCAATTTGTAAATAGGTATGCGAACAGCTAATATGTAACACAGAATAGTCTTTGCATTCCAGTTCTCCAGGAAGAACCACTGCAAGATCTTCATCTGAATTATTATTTTTCAATAAAGTATATATTTTATCACCATAAGTTATGAAGAATCAATACAAAAACTACATTACCTTGAACACAACAGGTAGAAGGGAGTATTTCAAGATTAGTAAAAAAAGAAGTCCCCTACACATCATGCATTCACCTTTAATTCTGACATACCAACAGCTAGAAAGTAACCTTGAAAAGTATTACCTCAGGTTTTGCTGTTGTACATTCTTTAACCTTGCAAAACATTTAATAAGCTTTGCCATTAGTATGACACAAACTTGGCCAATATCTGAGCTCAGAGTTTGTTTCATGTCTCCTCTAAAACTTGTCATCTGTGGAAAGGAGATATTCATCCCCACCTTTATTGTAGAACATGACTTGGCGCTGCAATAAATTGCCTTTCTGTTAGAAAATTTGCTTTGAGACTTGCCAATCACAGACTAGAAAAAGTCACCAACTCTGTTCTGAAGGTCAAAATTGAGGAAATAAAATTCTGTAGAGGGGATTATCGTTCAGGGAAGGAGACAACACATGCCCCTTCAGGGAAGCATATTATTTTCCAGTAGGAACAGCACTAGTGTCAACTTTGCCATTGTAGATAATTGCCACCTTTTAATAACACAGATGTTTTCCAAAGGATATAATTAACAATTTGTCTTTCTTTTCTACTCTCTAGCTATTCAAAATTTATTTCTGTTTCAGTAACCGGCTAACTTTTCCATACCAAACACTTTTCCACTGCAGCTATTAAAATATTGAAGAAAATTTGCCTCCACTGACAGAGACTACAACAAATATAGTTTCGTGACTTTGCAGTTTTCCACAGATGACATTTAGATTAAAACAGCATGAGAAATGCCACAAACCTCTATCACTTGTGTAACCTGCAGAATTAATGAGTAAAGTTCTAAAGACTGAATTTCTTTTAAATTCAAGATCATAGAGCAATATGGGAAATTAAAAATGGTTGTATTTCCTTACCAACTTTCAAAAAGATCTCATTGAGGCTTGCATTAGTGTTTGAGTACTACTCATACTTCTGCATATGGAAAACAATGCACATGCTGGCATACCAAAAAATTAAGAACTCTTTCTGCATTTTTTTCTTCATTACTGGTACAATACTGGTTTTAATATTTTATGTTGTGTTTCTGGCAACTACTCAAGCTTTACTAAATGTAACAGGATGATCAAACAGTTCCATGTAATTCTGTATCGGAATACTGCAGTAATTGCCAGAAAAAAAACCCCAAAAACAAAACAAAAAAAACCAACAACTTAAGTTTCCGTTATAATCATATTAGTATTCTTCTATAACCTTAGTAAAATCTCTGTAAAATATTTCTAGTGCACCTTAGTTATTTTCAGTGAAACTTAAAACTCTAAACTATTTTTCCCCACATTAATCCTAAAAAGCAGTGAAAAAAGTTCTGGTTTGTGTTTTGAGCTCTGAATTTTGAGCAAAGGTAATAAAAAAATTTAGACTTGGTTCATGCTTGTCACAGAATGTGTCCTCTAAAGAATAAAGTTTTTGGTTTAGAACTGTCAAAGTGTTTGAATATATGAAAATTATGCAAAAGATGTCCAAATGTACTCTAAAAGCTGTATAAGCCACATTATAATAAATTAAAATATTTAACAATGAACTTTTTCACAAAATTCTTCAGGACCCTAAGATGACCATCTAATAACTTTTTTCTTCCCTGAATCTTGTCATCCCTTCCAGGATTCCAGAGCTTTATGCTTATTAAAAACCAATGTGACTTTAAACATTTTATCCTTAAACTCAATCCTATAACTGAAATAAAGAAAATTTGTCATTAGAAATTAGCTGACATTGAACTAAGCAAAGATATTGCTCAGTCTACTAATTCACATTTTAATAAATATTAAAATTAACAAAATTCCTACTCTTAGAATTGCAATTAAATCAATGTATCTTCCTATTTGATTCTAAAAGGCAATGAAAATAATTTACTATTTGTCATATATTCAATTTTAATTTTGTTAAGCTGTTTTTAACACTAAAGAAACAAAGAAACAAAAAAATCTATCAGCTGATCTACATCCTCAGAACCAATTACACAAAGCCTCCTCAGACAAAACCTTTCCTCTCAGTAACAGACTTTCATAGACTATTATTTGTTAAAGAGAGTCACAAAGCAAATACAATGATTACTGATGGGAATGATAAATCTCAATAATTTTAAGGACAAAACAGACTCAAAGGAAGGTGCTATAGAGACAAAAATAAAGATGGAAGTAGTCCTTAGAAACTTAAAGATAATAAAAAACATTAAAAAATTGTACTGAAAATGTTTCAGAGGTTTTTTTATTTATTCAGCTACAAAAATAAAAACGATAAAAGAAAAAAACAGAAAGACATGGCCTTAGAACTAAAATAAGTCATACATTGAACATTTCCTAGCACTGGTTTCAGTGATGTAAGACTGCATTTTCAGCTTCTCCAAGCCCAACTAACAACAATGAAAGGAATAGTGTTTTGTGTTCTCTCAGAACGCAGTCTTGCATTATCTTTTCCTTCTCAGCAAAGAAAAAGCTTGCATTGGTTCTACCTCTAGCCTTCATCCCATTACTCAAATGATTTGACTTACCAAAGAAAAAAAAAAAAGACAATAATAAAAAAAAAATTGAGTTTAAATTGTTTACCTAGATAATTTCATTGTTTTCTAAAATGCAGCTTAGAATCATAGAATCATTTAGATTGGAAAAGACCCTTAAGATCATCGAGTCCAACCGTTAACCTGTCACTGCCAAGTCCACCACTAAACCATGTCCTCAAGCACCACGTCTACCCATCTTTTAAATACCTCCAGGGATGGAGACTCAACCACTTCCCTGGGCAGCCTGTGCCAGTGCCTGACTGCCCTTTTGGTGAAAAAGTTTTTCCTAACATCCAGCCTAAGACTAGCTTGACTAAAACCGTTGAACTGATACAAGTAAGAAGGAAGTCTTGCAGTAGAGGACAGGGTTGACAAACTAGGGGTTGCAAAGAGCAGAGACTTCTTAAACTATGTTTGAGAATAGAGAAATATTTCCCTGCCAAAGGATCTAATGTGAAACTGTGCTTACATTTTCCAATATTTACATTGTTTCTGTCCAAGCAATTTATGGCAAAATGGGAGAAACTAGATCAGAACCTTTCTTTGTTCAGAATGAGACGATGCATTCGTCACGTTCATTAAGGATTTAAACGAACTTCAGATAGTAAGCAATTCAAAGCAGCTGACATCAACAAGCATTGATTTAAAGTGTTCCACTTTCCCTTCATATAACAACTTACAACATCAATTTAAACCAGCGATAATTCTGCGGTTTTATATCAGAGTGACATTTATAGTTAAGTCCTTATAGACCCTATAAAGTACTATTTTGTGCAAAAATGAATTTTAACTAGTGAACTGCAAAGATACTAGGGCTAAACTGCAGCACAGTCTTTATAAGGCAAACTGTCCTGTCAGTCAAACTCAGTCCTCTTGGACTCCAATATGTTTGTAACTGCCTCTTAATTGGTAACCGGCTGCGTGATAATTCCTCCCCTGAAGAGCACATTTCTTTTGTTTTTACTTTATCCATTTTGCCATGGGGGATTATGCAGATGGTTAGCACCCTGAGTACATGGGATCGCCAGGCAATAAAGTGGAAAGCCGTTTAAAGTCAAGTTTTGTAACTGATACTCACTCTACAGTCAAATGTTCTTTCTTATAAAAAATGGCCTGGTAAGTTTTTTACGAAACATCTCTTTGGAACAACTCATTTGACATCACTGGCAAAATTTAACTCTTTTAAAGAGAATCCTAGCTAACTGACACATATACAATATTTCAATTTTTTTCTTTTAATCATCCTTTTTGTCGTATTGTGTCAATGCCATGGAGGTGGGAGAGGAAGGTTAAGTGTATTATTTCAAGAATACAAGAAAATGTCCTCTGCTTAAATGTCAATGTAAAAACAAATTTTAGCTAATTTCAGCTGTATTTCTGCTAACCTATAAGCTTTACATAAGAAAATCTGAATTGTTCAATTTTCATCCTCTGATAATGTTATATTTGTATTATATTTTCAATTTATTAATCTTTTAACCAGGGTGATAACATTTCAGTCAGTGGTAGAAGATATCCTTCAATATTTAGATGATATGGATTTATCAGCCTCCACAGGAGACCTTTGAATGAAAACATATATAATCATGCATATATCTTGACAATTATTTTGATTACTCTAATAGCCTGGCAATAAATCTACACAATAGACTCCAATATGATCTTGATACCTTGAAAAAATAGTATTCTCTTCATATCTCCTATTCAATAACTGTGCTAACAACTATGAAATGCAATGCTTTCATCTATCTGTAATCAAAAATTTAAAAAAATATAGAGCTATGCATCAGATGTGGGAAAACAACACCAGAAATACTTTTGCTTCAACTGGCTAATATTAGCTAGTGGATTTTTTTTTTTCAACCAATGCAATTACAAAAACCACGATGAAACACAGTTGCATTTTCCAATTTCCTGAGCTTGAATTTCATCTAATTTGATTCCTGTACAGCCATAAGCAAATAGTCCTACCTCAGCCAAAGGCTTTGAATGGTAGTTATCTATCAGTTTCACTTTTGAGGGTCTATCATAAAACTGTATTTTAACTTTCTAGGTCAGCACTTCTGAAGTGTCAAACATCCCAAGGGAAAAGGAAGAATTCTAGTTGGGAACAATTTCACCCTGAGTCAGCATTCATGTAGCTTACTGTGAGAAAAGCTCAGGCAAAATTTTTTTAAAATAGAATGCAAAAGGCAAGGAAAAACATAACCTTAACCTACATTATCATCCATATCTTCATGTCTCATAAATTAGACAAAATGAATTCTAGCAATGGAGTCACAAGAACGCTAGTCAAAGCTTATATAGAGGGAAATGGAGATTTTCAAAACCTACAATATTCCCCCTGTGTCACATGTGACACAGTTCCATACTGGTTTCATTTTGACACTAAATCAGGAAGGAGACCTTCAATTTCATTATTTTGCCTAGATTTCTTTTTATATGATATATTGATAAAAGATAATGAAAATCTCATTTCAAAACCAGGAAGGCTGTATTTTCAAAATAACATCCTGCTAACAAAAGGTTGCCCAAATAGAAAATAGCAGCCAAAATAAAAATAAATTAAATGCTCTGCCACATAATTCTCTCAGAACAGAGTACCCAATCTCAAATGCTATCCACAAAACAAATATATTTCTCAGGTTGTAACTTTTTTTTTTTTTTTTAACACAGAAGATTGAAGGTTTTTGCTTCCCCATGTCTTATGCATTTTAGACATCACTTTCGTGTTTTTTCACTAACTGAGGTGCTATACTCAAAAGAATTCACTCCCAGTGTAGCCAGGGCCTAACACAGTTTTTATTAGATATTAACGCAAGAGGCTTAATCTGAGGTGATTTTAAAACAGATTTCCACAGAAGAGGATTGAAATCTAACCCATGTAGGCAGTTTACCTTCTTCTGCACAGCTGTCTTGCATCAACTATTTCAGCCTTTGCTTTAAATTTGTAAGAAGATGCCATAAATGCCACAGTCTCCTTTTAATGTTGAAATATCTTTGTTTTTTATTGTCTCATATCTTCTTTTCCCTAATGTATTTTATAATATATCTACCAGTATTCTTTTATTAATAGACATTTATTTGGAGTCATCCAATTCTACCATATTACCAGTGATTCCTGATATCTGGAGGCTCTTCTAAAGCCATAACTCAGCGGACTGATTAGAATGAAAAATACGATGGAAATTTCACAGAATTTAAATGTAAAATTAAGTTCTGCACAATCTGATTAATTTTGAGGTTTCCCTTCAGAAAACGTAAGTAATCAGTTTCATAGTGTTAATTACAATGGATTACTAAAGTTTAATTTTATTTTCAATTTTAGATTGCTTGAATGAGAAGTCCAGTAACCATGTGATAGACTGCTAATAACTTAAAATGTTTTCTTAAGTCTTTCATTCAGTTCTTGACATAGATTACATCACAAGATATTTTGTCATCTCTGAAAGTGAAAGAAAAAGCACTGGCTTTGCTTTGCTGATGTTAAAGGCACACACACCAATCAGTGAGTAGCTGACTTACAAAAATCTCATAACAGGGTTTTACTAACCAGAGGTTATTTTGTGCTCAAGTATTACACCGCAGTTCTGATAGGTGTAAATAGCTAAAAGCAATAGTAGAAAGACTGGTGCTAGAGATGACATGAGTTTCATTATGCCAATTTAGGTAAAGTGGTCTTGTGTGTACACAGGGATCACTGTGCAAGATATTTCTGATGGTCTCTGCTTACTACAAAATGGCCTTTCAGTATCTGTATGCAGCAATGATCTATCTGTACTATCTACAATTCACTGCCATCTAAATTGAAGAAATCCACAACATCCTTCTCTCGAAATTGAAGAGATATGGATTTGATGGTGGACTCTTCAGTGGATAAGGAATTGGCTACATGGTCACATCCAGAGGGTAGTGGTCAATGGTGCAATGTCCAGATGGAGATCAGTGACAAGTGGTGTCCCTCAGGGGTCCGTATTGGGACCAGTACTGTTTAATGTCTTCATCAATGACATAGTGGGATCGAGTGCACCCTCAGCAAGTTTGCAGATGACACCAAACTGAGTGGTGTGGTTGACACTCCTGAGGGACAGAATGCCATTCAGAGGGACCTGGACAAGCTGGAGAAGTGGGCCTGTGTGAACCTCATGAGGTTCAAAAAGGCCAAGCACAGGGTCCTGGTCGGGGCAACCCCCAGTATCAATACAAGTTGGGGGAAGAAGGGATTGAGAGCAGCCCTCCCAAGAAGGGCGTGGGGGTACTGGTAGATGAAAAGCTGGACATGAGCCGACAATGTGTGCTCGCAGCCCAGAACCGTATCCTGGGCTGCATCAAAAGAAGCGTGGCCAGCAGGTCGAGGGAGGTGATTCTGCGCCTCCACTCTGCTCTGATGAGACCCCACCTGGAGTACTGCATTCAGCTCTGCAGTCCTCAGCACAGGAAAGACATGGACCTTGTGGAGCGGGTCCAGAGGAGGCCCACAAAGATGATCAAAGGGATGGAACACCTCTCCTATGAAGAAAGGCTGAGACGGTTGGGGTTATTCAGCCTGGAGAAGAGAAGGCTGCGGGGAGACCTTATCGTGGCCTTTGAGTACTTACAGGGGGCTTATGAGAAAGATGGGGACAAACTTTTTAGTAGGGACTGTTGCGATAGGACAAGGGGTAATGGTTTAAACTAAAAGAAGGTAGATTTAGACTTGATATAAGGAAGAATTTTTTTTTTTTACTATGAGGGTGGTGAAACCCTGGAACAGCTTGCCCAGAGAGCTGGTAGATGCCTCATCTCCAGAAACATTCAAGGTCAGGTTGGACAGGGCTCTGAGCAACCTGGTCTAGTTGAAGATGTCCCTGCTCATAGCAGGAGGGGGTTGGACTAGATGACCTTTTAAGGTCCCTTCCAACCCAAACTATTCTATGATTCTATGAAATACTTCTGATATAAAACTGTAATTGCAAGATATAGTAAAACCTGAATCTTCTGAACTTTCAGGATCAAAGAACAGAAAAAACAGCATTATTTTTCTAAATGATCTTTTCCATTTTGCCACTATAGCATCAAAGAACCAAAACCTACTGCTTTGACACTGCTGATAATGAACTTGTCTGGTTGAGCTGGGTGCTGGATCTGTGTGGCTCCTCTTCTGTACCACTAACTGATCTTTGGAAAAGGCTGGGATTTTCAACACAAATATGTGTTCTATACCTTTTGTTGACTGAAACCCTAAATTACCTTAAAGTTCTTCATTCACTAATTCAGAAAAGTGGCAGTATCATTTGTAGTTCATTACTAGCTTAAAAAAACAGGTTTGTTTTAAATAATAACAAAAAATAAAAATCAGCAGGCAATACTGGTGTGGTATTAGGAACCAATCTGTGAAACAGTGATTTGGGGTCAGAAACCTGGATTCATACCCTTTTCAAACAGCAAAAGAGTTAAAACTGCAGCCAGATATTAACTCAGTGAATGACCAACACCTTAGTAAATGAACAAATGACCATATTTTAGCTCATTTAGAATTTTCAGGCAACAATAGGGAGAGAACATATATTTGTCTTTAAAACTACAGGTGTCTTGCATTTGAGAAAAAGGACAGGGTGGATAAGGCTGAAGACACAGATATATGGACTTAAAGGAAATTAAGACAAGTACCAAAACATAATGGTCAAGTATAAGGAACTCTGCCTCACTCCTGGAGTACTGAAAATTGTTTATAATTCGTTTTTTTTTGTTAATTTGCTGTCAGGGCTTGCAAAAACATCTCTGAATTAGTAAAATAATTTCACTACTGAGAGTGAGATAATAATGAATTGTATTTCAGACCAGTGTCCCTGATCTGCCATTGCTTCAGCTGTTCTATATGCCCACTTGTACATGGATTTCAAGAGGTTAAGACAAAATTGTATGGCATAATGACAATTCATATTTATTCTAATTGCCACAATTTAGTAGAAAATTATTTTGGCCAATAAATCACTTTCAAGCATTCTTTCTCAAGACAAAGCCAGGCTTTATCACAAGGCCAGCTGTCAGGGATTGTTTGTTCTTTAAAGTTACAAACTTTGGATGTATAAAAGCCCAAACGTCATTGTCAGTGTAAGAGTCTTTTAGAAGAGTAAGATCAGTTGATCTGTCCAACAAAGAAAACAGAAAAATAATACTGAATACTTCAATCCCTATGATTCATATCTGTTTTCACTTTCAAGAACTTGTTTCATTCTATACCTACTGAAACGAAACAATACACATTTCACATCTGTGACACAGAATTGTCTAATTTGGGACTCAAAATTGATATTTTTACATCATGAAATATTATCAGAAACAAAAGATTATGTGGCAATTCAATTTCTTTTATCAGTTAAAGAATGGAAGTAATTTTCTCTATGGTTGATCTGTTCAGAAATTTATTTTAAATGTTGTCTCCTGATCCTCCTGCCTCACTTCTCTTCCTTCAAAAAAAGACTATAAAACCCCTAAAGTAAACAAACTGTTACTCTCTGTTGCACTAACAAGTATATTGAATCCACATTGGCTGTCCTGTCACTTAATTTTCAAATCACTGAGCTTACGAGTCACTATTGCCTAAATGTCAAAACCATTTCAAGGGGGTTTAATGCTCACGTATCTTATATAGACAATAATTTGAATGTCTCTGGGTTCTCTCTGGGTTATGCAATAAATATATAAACTGAAATGTTATGGATTCTTAATTTGTAGTCCACAGACTTTTTTTTTTTTTTTTTTTTAGTCAGGTGTGAGACTATTCCAGAGAGATTAAAAAAAAAAAAATCTGAAAAATCTCATTTTCTTAAAACTTCAGTCCCTGAAAAATCTTGTTCGTTCTTCATCTAGGGTTGTTCCTTTTTAAGAGGTATTCTTGGACTTGTGCTTGGTCCTTAAATCTCTAAAGTATAATTAGCTAAAGGTATTTTTTTCATTTCTCCTAGCTTATTATTTGTAGGATCTCCTGTTAGGCCCAGACCTTCCCAAAACAATTTTGGCATTTATAATATCATTGCTGAATTGAATTTGCTCTACAGGGTCCTGAAGCTGAAACCACAACAGCAGATTGCAGCTTCCCTTCCTTTTATCCTCAGGAACATATTGCATTAATTTTAAATTGGTTTACTCTCATCTTCTGGGCACAATACATGGTATTGTAAAACTATGAAGTTCTATACAATCTGGAGACCAAAATTAAACGTTACATAGTGTAGTCTCTCTTCCTGTAGGTCACAATAACAGCATGCATCACCAAGGATATCCAAGAAAAACAGTGCATTTGTAATCCAGAAGTTATTAAATAGGGAAAGTAATTTCTCTCAACAGTCTGAGACATGCCTGAGTCCAATGATATTTATGAAATTAATGTCTCGCCTCTTTGGCAAGAGACAAAAAGGTTAAATTGCTACATACATAGATTTTCAAACCAGAACAATTAATTAATCTGGCTTTCAGTATAATGTAGACCACAGAGCCTTAAGCCAGTAACTTCTGCATTGGTTTCTCTCTCATATCCCTTAGGCAAACCACCATGTTCTCTCCCAACTAACCAAAATTAATTATATTTATTAAAATATCAATAGAGGCCAAGATTTCTGAAAGAACTAATTTCAAATATAAGAAAACAAAATATAGTCAGAGTCAAAATCCAGAAGATTTCTTTATGAAGAACAAGCTTAGACATATTAGTAGCAATGTGTAACATTCTCGTACACTTTCAAGGATTTGTAAGTTAGTGATAAAATCCAAGAGGCTATCAGGTGAGAGAATCTATGGCTGTTAAGTGGAATACCTATACCACAAATAGCTTGACGGCAAAATTCTCAAATGAGGAAAACTTCCCTTTGCATTTAACAAGATTGCTGTATTCAGAGAAACTGCATAAAATCTGTAGATCAGTTTTACAGTCCAAATTCTTGATGTAACTTCAAGTTTCAATATACTAACTACAGGTACCGCATATGCATGTCATTTTCAACGTCTTTAGGAAGAGAACACATTTCAGGAAATATAGAAGGACTGAAAGTATCAAAGTAATGCAGAGAAGAAAAACAATCTGTATCCTTCCCTGGCATTTCAGAATATACTTACTATGAGCTTTAAAAGTAAGTGTAACAGCTGATATTGCCTTAGCTTAGGGTTTACTGTACATTTAAAGAACTATCAAGCATTAAGTATTACCATTATTATTATTTGATGAGGACAGGGCATAGACTGAATTTTACTGCTGAGGTGGTTGTGTTCCCCATTATTCCAGTCTCTTGAATTGTGTAAAACCCTTCAATCTGTTAAATGACTCCATTTTATATCACAGATTTGCCAACCTCTGCAAGGACAGGGACTGGTTCTTTTCCAAACAAGCCTGAATATCCTTTACAGAAAAACACATGGACAGATGGCCTTCTTCCCTGCTGATGTTACATTAGAAATGTGCTTGGAGGGAAATTCTGTCAACATCTCAAGTCATATTTTTGCCTTATTTATTTTGAAATATTATCTAATGTGGTGAGGTTCATTAATACATTTTATATTAGTGTTCAATGTAATCTTATTTGATTCATAAAGGATGTTCTACATTTCTCTTTATCTTTCTGCGGGGAAAACAAAGCGTGCAACAATCTACCAAAGTAAAAACTTTAGAGGAACATAATTTTTATAAACATTTCTTAATCTATTTTCTTCGATTTAGTTCGCTCTAGAATACCCCCCCCGCTACCCCCAAATACTTAGATGGTATTGAAGGACTGCACTTTCAAAACAGTTTTAGCAACCCCAAGTTGATGAAGTAGCCAGCATGGATTTATGACGAAGAAATGTCTGACCAAACTGACAGCCCTCTACAATGAAATGACTTGATGGATGAGGAGAGATGAGTGGATGTTGTTTATCCTAAGCCTTTTGACCCTGTCTCCCATGACATCTTCATAGACAAACTGATGACCTACATAAAATGACAGTTAAGTGGACTAAACCTGGCTAAACAGCTGGGTTCAAAAAGTTGTGATCAGTGGCACGAAGCCCAGCTGGAGGCCAGTCCACTCGGGGTATACATCAGGAATCTATACTGGGGCCATAAATGTTTAATCCCTTCATTAATGATCTAGAAAATAGCACAGAGTTCATCTTCAGAAACTTTGCATATGACACAAAACTGGGAGGAGTGGTTGATACACCTAATGGTTGTGCTGCCATTCAGAGGGACCTCAACAGGTAAAGAAGGTCAACAGCCTCCTGAGCTGCCTTAAGATGACCATCACCAGCAGGTCAAAGAGGGGAGCTTTCCTTTCTACACTGCCCTCATAAGAACCATCTGGAGTGCTAAGACCAGTTCTGGGCTCCTCAGTACAAGACAGACATCAACATACTGGAGCAAGTCCAGCAAAGAGCCACAAAGATGATAAAAGAATTGAAGCATCTGCCATAAGAAAGGATGCTGAAAGAGCTGGGACTGTTGAGCCTGGAGAAGAGACGGCTCCTCAGGGCAGAGGATCTTAGTAATGTCTATAAATACTTGATGAAAGGGTGTAAGACTGAGCCAGACTCATCTTAGTGAGGTCCAGTGGCAGGAAAAGAGGCAGTTGGTGAAAACTGAGATAGAAGAAATTCCATTCACACATATGAAAAAATAAAAACATAGTCTGAGTGTGGCCAAGCATTGCAACAGGTTGCCCAGAGACCTTTTGGAGTCTCCATCCTTGGAAATATTCAAAACCTGACTGGACTCAATCCTGAACAACCTGTTCTAGCTGACCCTGTTTTGAGCAGGGGAGTTTGACCAGATGACCACCAGAGGTGCGTTCTAGCTGCAGCAATTATGTGATTCTGTGAATGTAAATTAGTACAGAGTGATAGTAAGTTTTGTTCCTTAGGTCCCCACATGACTCCCAATAAAGCTGACAGCATTTTCTTTCCTCAAAAGTAAATTAATAAATAATGTGATAAAAATCAGTCTGGATCAAGAGAAATTCATGTATTTGTTCATGCATAAAGACCTGTCTTGACTTGAAACCTGCTATCTCACCATACCTCAGTGAGAAGCTCTTCAAAAGCATATCCCTTAAAACCTTATGTGATCTCCTTGTGGCAAACATGGAGATAAGTTTTCCTCCAGAACTGCATTAGACACTCTCAGTCAGTATTTGTCAGTGAAAAAAAAAAAGATATGGATTACACTGACATTTACAACTGCACCCAAAAAAAACATTCACATTGTTCTTAAACTTAATAACTTTCATAGAAACAGGCAGTATCTTATTTGGTCTAGTAACACACATATTTTACTTATAAAAGTTGTAGAGTAATGTTGTGGTTTAACCCCAGTTGGCAACTAAGGACCACACAGCCGCTTGCTCACCCTTCCCCCTGCACCCTGTAGGATGGAGGAGAGAATCGGGGGGGGGGAAGTAAAACCCATGGGCTGAGATAAAGACAGTTTAATAGGACAGCAGAGGAATAATAATAATAATAATAATAATAATAATAACAACAACAACAACAACAACAACAACAACAACAATAATAATAATAATAATGATAAAAGAATATACAAAACAAGTGATGCCCAATGCAATTGCTTACCACCCATTAACTGATGCCCAGCCCATCCCTGAGCAGTGATCGCTGTGCCCCAGCCAACTCCCCCCAGTTTATATACTGAGCATGACGTCATATGGTATGGAATAGCCCTTTGGCCGGTTTGGGTCAGCTGTCCTGGCTGTGCCCTGGGGCACGTGCTCGCAGGGCATGAGAAGCTGAAAAGTCCTTGACTAAGCACTACTTAGCAACAACTAAAACATCAGTGTGCTAACAACATTATTCTCATACTAAATCCAAAACACAGCACTATACCAGCTATTAGGAAGAAAATTAACTCTATCCCAGGTGGAACCAGGACAAGTAAAAAAGTACTCGACAAAACTTCACTCTCCTTTTCTGAAGAATACAACAGCCTGGTAATTTAGAATTCTATCATCTATGTCATCATGCTGTCATCTAAATCAATTGACAAGAGTATGTGGCGCTTAGGGACAAGGTTTAGTGGTGGACTTGGCAGTATTAGGTTTACGGTTGGACTTGATGACCTTAAGGGTCTTTTCCAACCTAAATGATTCTATGATTATTAATTAATACTAATAAATTAACTAATATTAAAAATATTAATTTAGTGTAGATAGCCATTAATGCTATATCTGGCTCTTGCTGAAGAAGTTTCAGTAGATTTATTTACCAAAGACTCCTCTAAAATAACTAATACTCATATCTTGGCACTAGTAGCAAATATTCAAAAGATATTCCCCATTCAAGAACAGGGAAACAGTGAGACTAACCTGCAGCGGAAATCAATTCTTTGATTTTCAAAATACCTTTGTCTCTTAGTTCCTTTCATTCTGCAGACTACATGAAACTTTTCCAGTCTTGCTTCAGATCACATATGCTTTAGCTCTGCAGACTGACTGACTGAGGAGACACGTTACTGCACTCACTAGGTGTGTCACCAAGAAGGAGCAAAGGAACACTTCTATGAACAGTCATCCAGTGGCATGGAAACTTTTACACACTGAGGCCAACTACAAAGTAATTTCTTGCTTTCAGTATGGCATAAAAACAGAGACCTTTTTGAAGTAAAAATGGATAAATCCATGTCAAATTAGTCCTGGTACCATATCTGAACCAGACTGACCTACAGCAAATTGCATAAAGAACATCATCTTTAAATCAGTACTGAGAGACCAGATCTCTACAGGCTGTTATCAAAATCACTGGTGTACTAAGGTAGCTCCAGGACCTATTTGTACCTACCATATGTTTTCAGTGCAGATATAAAGCACAGAATTTTGTCTTATACATCTTTTCCAAAACATTGTTTAAAATAGAAAAAGTGCACTGTTCTTATTTCAACATACTCTCCTTCTATAACAGGTGAAACCCAAGCTATATCACATAAACTTTGAGCCATTATTGCAAAAAAGCTTATACAGGGATTTGATGCAACTAAGTTTCCAGCAGGGAATCAGCAGCAGAGATTTATAGAGGCTTTTCCTCTTGCTGAGAAATCTCTACAGTTTTTAGAGAAGAGAAAGGGAACAGAGGCAGAAAGACTGGAATCAAAACTGACATCATGGAGAGTAAAGATAGAAAACAGGATCTGAAAGACTAGCTATGTTCAGATTTTTAATTTTTTTTATTATTATTTTTAAGGCAAATTAACTATCCTACATCTGGCAAGGAAATTGTTTGCTTGTTTGTTTTTCATTAATTTATTCATACACTGCTGATTTATAAGCAGTGATAAACCACCAAGAATTACTATGAAAGCAAGAACTAAAAGAAATTGAGGGAAAAGTCACTTGTTCTAAAGGAGTCAAGTGTGGTTTCTATAGGAATGGTTAGGGAATAAAATACAGTTCTGTTCTTAAACTGGCACCAAACACATTAAAAAAAAAAAAATCATACAATCCTTGACAATCTGTATTCAAATTCATCTAAGGATTTAAAGGTGAGGTGCAAAAAAAAGCACCACGATATCTTATATGAAGGCTAACTTGAAATCAAACCTATCCCATAAATATCTATTTAATCCACTCTGGTACCTCAGATACCTTCAATGTTTTCCTTTTTTTTTTAGAAAAAAAAAAAAAAACAAAACAAAAAAAAACCACGAAAAAAACCCTTAGATGTTGAAAGTTATGGTCCTGTCTGTATACAAAAGTAACACTATCTTGTTTGAATTGAATTATCTAGGCACCTATGTCCTGACAAAAACAATTGGGAATGTTTAACTACTTGTGATTCCTAACATCAACCCACAAATACAGCATTGAGACTACATGTGTTGATTTCATCAGTATTTCCACCCAGTTTTTTTTATAGTTGCTTAATAGCTAGAGCATTTGCCCAAGAAGTAGGAGATATAGTCTAATTCCCTTTTTAGCCTGAGGCACATCAAATGTCTCTCTCTCACCTTCCCATCAACTGTGCCAACCAGGCTATGAGCAAGAAGATAATGATGGTGCTGTACCACTCAAAAATGAAACAAAATGATGCCTCATTGTGGGAGGATGGGAATTGTAATATTATAACCTAACAATTAGAGTGATTTCTGTGTTCCATTGTGTCACGTCCTCAAGCCTCCAGCTGGAAACATCTATGACAAGTCCAACACAATCTCATAAAGACAATCTCATGCAGGCAAACCACATTTAAGTCCTAGACACTTCAGAAAACACCAAACTCCTTTCTCCTTCCAAACCCAACCCTGCTGTGCAGTACTGATAGCTTTCAACTTCCACTAGAGACATGGTTGCTGCATATGCTTAAGACTGGCTTTCTAGCCTCATCCAAAAAAAAAAAAAAAAAAAACAAAAAAACAAACAA
Source organism: Platalea leucorodia (assembly GCF_965183815.1). Classification (NCBI taxonomy): domain Eukaryota; kingdom Metazoa; phylum Chordata; class Aves; order Pelecaniformes; family Threskiornithidae; genus Platalea; species Platalea leucorodia. The sequence goes on along the minus strand of NC_138828.1, from coordinate 54,798,671 downwards.
ACAAAAAAAAAACAAAATACAAAAAAATAATCACAAAGAATGAATGAATGTTTATATTTTTATCAGTTAATTCTTTAGTTAATTGAGATATGCCTAACGGTAACTATTTAAGGCCTACTATTCAGGTGAGTCCTTTTTTTGTTGTTTATACATAACCACCCTGATATTTAATTTAGATGTTCTATTGTGTGCATAAATTATAGTTATAATTAGTAATATCATAGAATCATAGAATGGTTTGGGTTGGACGGGACCTTAAAAGCTCATCTAGTCCAATAACCCCCACCATGAGCAGGGACATCTTCAACTAGACCAGGTTGCTCAGAGCCCTGTCCAACCTGACCTTGAATGTTTCCAAGGATGGGGCATCTACCAGCTCTCTGGGCAAGCTGTTCCAGGGTTTCATCACCCTCACAGTAAAATAAAAAAAAATTTCCTTACATCTAGTCTAAATCTACCTTCTTTTAGTTTAAAACCATTATCCCTTGTCCTATCACAACAAGCCCTACTAAAATGTTTGTCCCCATCTTTCTTGTCAGCCCCCTTTAAGTACTCAAAGGCCACGATAAGGTCTCCCGGGAGCCGCCTTCTCCAGGCTGAACAACTTCAACTCTCTCAGCCTTAAATATCAATTAGTATGTCTATTAACTGCAATTCTGATATTGATTCGACAGTAGCAAACACTGAAGTGTCTCTTTGAAAGTCATGGCCACATGCTATCACCAACCATAAACTTGGTTTTCATAGTAGCTGTATGATTTAAAGGTTGTTACTACAAATATCAATAGTGGACTACCACTTCAAGTTCTGCTCTCTGGGGAAAAAACAATTTGGAGTTCTGATTATACAAATAATATAAAATGAAGATTCAGAGCATTTGGATTTCTGCTCCTATTACCTTGCCTGGCAACATTAATGTTTAAATATCTTTAAAAAAATCTGATTTGAGTAAAGAAAAACTAACAAAACAAAACCCAGACCAATGGATAAAACATTGTTACATTAGTACAAACTAGCAACTCTAGAAATCTCAACTACAATTTTATAATATTCAGAATAGTGGACTGCACAACCGGCAACTGAGTTTATTCATGTGAAATACAGGAAATTCTAGACATGCACAAGTATGTTCTCCTCCATTTCAATCCCTTTGCAACACAAAACTGAAAAAAAAAAAAAAATATTTTTTTCCAGATAAAACCAAGAAGTATTACTTGGCTAAGGCCCTGGAAATGAAGCAGTGTGGTCCACTATGAATTTACTGTCTGGTTGCATTGCAGAATCAGAGCAATCATGGGTGGATACTCTTAAGAAGAAATCAGGAGGCACTTCTACAACCATGGACTAAATAAACTGCCTCCTTCAGTAAAAGCACTGCAGTTCTAAATATGTGCTGGCACTGATGCATAAGACAAAGTAAACATGCTTATGCTGCAAGTGTCCAATAATCTTCAGATACCATGGTGATCACCACAGTAGAGGTAAATTTCCTTTCTTGTTTATTTAATCAAATAAATGGCCAAAAATGGGGGAAAGCACTGATGTGTTGGTTTCATGTTGTTCTTTCTTACAATCTATTCAAAAAGAATTAATATCCCATTAAGGACATTTGTGGGTTTGCTCTGTGGCTTGGGATCTGATGCAATGGATGTGTGCACTGACCTGGAGGGACAGTGTTTGGCAAAATATGTCATTGTGATGCCTGTTCAGTCTTTATCTTTACTTCCAAGACAAGCTCAAGTAACCACTGTGACAGTGTTTAAAATATGGATTAGGAATAATATAGGATTGAAATACTGATGAGTTCAATCCATTAAGGGCTGGGATACTCAGAAAAATTACCTCAGAGGACTGCCCTGAAGATTTTTGTTATGTGCAGCCAGATGGAACATGTCTATAGAATAAAGCAGATCTCTTGAAAGCTGCTTAAGTGGTAAATGATGATGAAACACCACAGGGTACAAAAGCTTGCCTCACAGAGGTCACTGCAACTCTCCAAAAGACGTCAGTTTAGTAGACTTCTCAGTCTGTACTTTGCAAGCACAGAAGAGAATGGGGAAAAGAAAACTAAAGAGAAAGAAGAGTAACTGAAATGAAGACCACTATGGATGTTACCTCATTATCTCTCCCTGGGTTTAATTCCAAGCTTCAAATAACTAACCTCATAGCTTTTGCTCTTTTTGTAAAATAATTATATTTATTTAAAGGCTGCAGCCTTAATCTACATAATCATTTCTTCTTAGTTACTCTATCTAGGAAAGCATATTTCAATTCTCAGCAGATTTCTGTCTGAATCAGTGCACATTTTCCAAGCTATAATGACTCAGTGTAAATGTCCATAGGTTTCTGAGAATCACAGTTTACTGTATGTTTTAGCCAGCCAAATTTTAAAACTGCGATCAACATGTAAATTATATAACAGTATCATCCCTACTGTTCTTGGTCATCATAGAATATCCTCTCTTTTTGAGAAGCAGACTGATGATAGAGTAATAATTAAAACTGCAAGCAAGCCACACACATGCACTTCCAGTTCTGGGGGAAGGAGGGTGTACACACACATCCAAATAAGCTTATGAGCTTAGCAATGTTTGTTAAACATATACTATCTTCCCTGTGAGCAGAAAACATCAAGACATCTAGCCAGTGTTGACTACATAATACTCTAAAATCCTTGGGAAGCACTCCCATTAGCAGGTGTTCGTCCATGAAGGATGTGAACACAAGGTTTTCAAATGACCTGCGAGTTGATCATATGTTTTAGTGGTATTAGCAGGCAGCTGGAAAAGGATAGGCAACTTCAGGAAATCTCTACTACAGTCTTTCCTCTTTTGAAAATTCTCAGGAAAAAAAAAAAAAAAAAAAAAAAGAGGGAGCACTCTAAACATGTTTGGCTTTGAAAAAATTGTCCATGGATACAGGGAAAGGAAGAAGTACCTGCTAGAATCGAGATTACAAAAATAGTATTCTTATTTGGTTGTTTAATGAGCGAAAATATCTGAATCTTAAGATACACTATTTCGTTTAAAATTAGTAAGAACTAGATAATATAGAAATACAGAATTTGAATTCAAGACTGTCATTGAGAGGAGAGCTTGCCCTGAGTTGGGGATGAATTCTGCCACAAGGATGGATGGTACACAAGACATGAAAAAAAAGTTGGTTTTTAGAAGATGTGAGATAACAGAAGACAGATGACCTTTGACCATTAAAAGACATTCCCTCTGAAATGTGAAATAGAACCCTGTGGTGGGTTGACCCTGGCTGGACGCCAGGTGCCCACCAAAGCCACTCTATCACTCCTCTCCTCAGCTGGACAGGGGAGAGAAAATGTAATGAAAGACTCATGGGTTGAGATAAGGACAGGAAGACCACTCTGCAATTACCATCATGGGCAAGAGAGACTTAACTTGGGGAAATTAGTTAAATTTATTACCAATCAAATCAGAATAAGGTAACGAGAAAATAAAAACTAAATCTTAAAACACCTTCCCCCCCAACCCCTCCCTTCTTCCTGGGCTTAACTTTACTCCCAATTTCTCTACCTCCTCCCCTCCAGCTGCGCAGGGGGATGGGGAATGGGGGTTGCAGTCAATTCATCACATGCTGACTCTGCTGCTCCTTCCTCCTCAGGGAGAGGACTCCTCACGCTCTTTCCCTGCTCCAGCGTGGGGTCCCTCCCACAGGAGACAGGCCTCCACCAATTTCTCCATCATGAGTCCTTCCCACAGGCTGCAGTTCTTCACAAACTGCTCCAGCGTGGGTCCCTTCCACAGGGTGCAGTCCTTCAGGAACAGACTGCTCCAGTGTGGGTCCCCCACGTGCCCACAAGTCCTGCCAGCAAACCTGCTCCAGCATGGGCTCCTCTCTCCATGGGTCCACAGGTCCTGCCAGGAGCCTGTTCCAGCATGGGCTTCCTATGGGGTCACAGCTTCCTTTGGGCATCCACCTGCTTCGGCATGGGGTCCTCCATGGGCTGCAGGTGGATATCTGCTCCACTGTGGACCTCCATGGGCTGCAGGGGGACAGTCTCCCTCACCATGGTCTTCACCACGGGCTGCAGGGGAATCTCTGTTCCGGCGCCTGGAGCACCTCCTCCCCCTCCTTCTTCACTGACCTTGGTGTCTGCAGAGTTGTTCCTCTCACATATTCTCACTCCTCTCTCTGGCTGCAGTAGCATAGGTTTGGGGTTTTTTTTCCCCCTTCTTAAATATGTTATCCCAGAGACAGTACCACTGTTGCTGACAGACTCGGCCTTGGCCAGCAGCAGGTCCATGTTGGAGCTGGCTGGCATTGGCTCTATCGGATATGGGAGCAGCTGCTAGCTGAAGCCACCCCTGTAGCCACTCTGCTACCAAAACCTTGCCATGCAAACCCTATACAAACCCAATATTCTAGAGTCTATATAGCAGTGGTACTACTGCTATCATCAAATTACCGGAAGACACACTGACATACAGCTCTTGCTATCTATGTCTACTGTCAGGTCTATAGAGAGGTCAAAAGTTTATTGCATGTATCATTTAATCCTTTTGCTCTAGTGGCAGAAATTGAACTGAGAATCTGAGCTCTATCCCTGACAATGACCTTGCTAAAGTAGGTATGATTTTGTATAATAAAATGTACAGAGCTCTTTTCTCATTTTACTTTTTTGTTTGTTTGTTTAGCTTGGAAACCAAACTAAAGAAGTGAGATAGTGTTAGCATAGTAAAGTCAAGAAATTACGAAATTGTCAAATTATCATGGTTTGTGCAAGTTTAAACCGACATCTTTTTTTACTTTTGCACTCTACTGCAACAATCACTCATTACATGATTTCATGCTTTTTCTCCTATAGGTGTCATTCTTATGAAGTCTATATATAACATATGAAAACTGCACACTAGAAGACTGTTACACTTAGGGTCCATGCTTAATTTCTTGTAATTGTTGGAAGGTACAAAGAATGGTGGAGGTGACCAGGTGAGGATAAAAAATACCCTTAGAACTCTTGATTCACTACATTCATCTGCCAGAGTTTTCTATTTACATTTTGAAGTTAAAACTTATACAATGTTTTTTGGACCTTTTCAATATTCCAGGGTTGTGACGTATTTTCCTCCTCCAGAATCACACTTACATTAAGATACCAGAAAAGTCGGTCTGTATTCTAAATACATTTGCCAAAAGAATGAGAAGTTGGTATATGATAATGTTTTTTTGTATCCAAGTATCTATATCCTCCTTTCTGTTCCACTTCCCTCAAATAAAACCTGCCAGTTCTATTTCTGTTTATACCTAGTCTTGATTTTGTTTAGTTTTTGTTTGAAAAAGCTGTGCTCTTCCTAACACACTTTGAAATCTCAGACTGCTCTGCAAAATTTTAGTCCTAAAGATAGCAACCTGCTGATTATATAAAGTCTGTTCAAAATTTCTCAGCATAATTCCTTTACCTTGCAGGACACCATACTGCGAGCAGACACTGACAATCACAGTGCTATTCTGCTTGAGACAGACTGACTCTCTTTGCAGGATATCAAGAGGAGGCAACATTTTCCTGTGGTAAGAATATCCCATTTGGGGGTTTCTATTGTGTGAGTTTGGGATTATGATTAGATCTACTTGCTTTTTATGAAAGACTGGAAACTGTACTTGATAATTTCAATGGTAATCTAAGGGTTTGTATGAACTGTTAGAGAAAAAGGACAATTATTCCTTTAAGCCTTTTCCCACCCTATATTATCTCTCCCTTCCCTCCACATATTTGGGAAAAATGGAGAGATACCATCTGACTCAACTAGACAAACTACTGCTTTCTATAGTCAGGAAGAGCAAACATAAACCAAATCTCTCCAGTCCAAAACACAGAAGCAGTTTGTGCTTAGTAGGAATTTCTGAGACAGGAGAGGATTAGCATAATTGTGGAGCATGCATTATACAAAGAGAGTACACCATGCAGATGAGAAAATGGAAAGATTTTTCAATGGTGTGAGGAAGCACTTTTAATCATCTGGGAACTGTGTTTGGAGTGAAGATGAGTCATCCTTCATATTACAGGGATTAAGAAACAAATTTTGATGAATGAAATTTATGGGAAGGCATTTATTCTGATGAGTTGAGTGAGAGTTGAGTAAACTCATCTCAGGAAATTTTAAAGGTGGCTGAAAACATTTCAAAGTTCATGTTAAGTCTACAAAATTTTACTTGGATCATGAACTGGAACTGAGGTGCTACTCCTCCAGATGAGTGCTCCAAACACTCACCTGGTCATAGTATCAAATTAATGAGCTCTTAATCATGATTCCTCCTAATCCTCGGGCATATTTAATTATTTATACAAAATGAAACAGACCCAGCAAGGAAAAAAAAACAAACAAACAAACAAACACAAAAAAACCAAAAAAGAACAAAAAAACAAACCAGAAAGAGGTGGGGGAGTAAATAAGAGAGAAAGAGAAACGGGGAGGGGAAGGGAGAGAAAGAAGGTGCGAGAAAGAGTGAAAAAGAGAGAGGGGAAGTGGGGCAGAAAGCTACTGCAAAATGCCTCATAACTAAATAAATATCTTGTTATTCCAATTTCACAGTCACCCTCCCAATCAGAAAGACTGAAAATGCAAGCAAGGTTTCATTTGCTCTTCAGAACAAGGCTATTTTAACCAAAGAGAAATTGGGATCATTTCCAGTGTGAAGAAAAATGTGTTTCAACTATGAGTTTTAGGAGAACTTTAAAACAAGTCAACAACACAAAGATGAGATGTAGATAGTCACCAAGCAACTAATTCTGTCACTCTCACTAATATTGTATAACACCATAACCATCAAATTTTCATTTTCTTTCATTTGTTTTCATTCACTAAAAGAAATACATAGGATAACCTAAAAAGAACAAGACTTACAGGGTAGGACTGAACTTAAAAGGACAAGCTGAGATATATCAGAAAATCACTACAAAGGCACGGCAGTTCTACAAAACCACTATGTGTTCCGTACTAGTTATTACATATAAAAGCTAGTAAAGAAAAAAGTTATTATGTAAAGTATAAATTAGGCAGACTCAAATCATTATTGGTTGTTGGGCAGGTAAGACAGTAGCATTAGCAGATGGGTAAGAAAACAGAAGTGCCCATGTTGTACAGTACTATATGTTGTTTATAAATATTAAAAACTGAAAATACCTAAAAACATAAATTGAAGTTAAAATGTCAGGGAAACTTTACCTGACAAAAACATGCTCTTAGAATACAAAAATCCAGCCTCCACCAATGTCAGACATATTAATAAAATCCATAAAGACTTTTAAAAACTCTGGGAAGGGAACCAAAGGCACACACCTTTAGTTACCTGCAGGTTAATGTTAACTGACTACAGTTTTCACAACAGAATTCGATGTTTTCTGATTGCATTTAAGCCAACCAGAGACAAGATGTTGATGATCAGCTAGTTATCAATTAAAAACAGTATTTGTGAGAGCTTTGAAGTATCACAAAATATTTCAGAACATTTCTTCTACGTCCACAGAAGACTAATATCTTCATTGCTGTTTTGATTGGCTCCACCATCTGTCATAAATACAAATAAAAAATAATGGAAGAAGCAGCTCTAAGGACTAGGTATGCAATGTGTACACTCTGCTATGGAAACAGTGACTCTCTGAAATTTGCTCATGCTATAATAAAGTATATTTGCATAAATGCAGAGTAATTGAACAAGATAACAGGGACAGTGGGCTGAAGTTATGCAAATCAGAGACAGGTTTGGACACATATTTCAACCATTCTCAAAATACCAGCTTAAATGTATTAGAGATCAAAGTTTGTCGGTGATTTAAGTAAAGAGGATGCACAAACAGTGTCCCAACAAGGCTAGCATGTCTAAAGGGCACTGCTTCTATAGTTCAGTAAATCTTTAAAAGCTGCTAGCTATTGATTTTGTTTCAGATAACATTCAACATCAAATTACTAAGGACCTAGCAAAATTAGATGAACCTATATTATTAAGTAAAGGCTCCTGGTTACAATTGCCCTTTGGTGCAGCAGGTGAAATCTCATTGCAGCTTATTTTATAATTAAGAATGACCTTTTTTGAATTAAATATGAAAATATAAATTAAAATCAGAACAACTGCTCTTTTGAATTATACAGCTGATGAATATAAAGTATTTTAAGGTATCAATGGCCTTTCAGCTTTTCAATTTATAAACTTTTTTGTCAATAAATCAGTTACCTCATAGAAATTGACAAAAAGTAAGAGATTGGAGCTGCTGGCTGATAGCTGGGTTTTTCATCTTCGCTGATGGAGACGCATCTGGAATGCTTCAACAGAAGCATTTATTCAAAATAAGCCATCAATAAAAAAAAATAACTGACAATTCAAATGTTCATATTACTGTCTGTAGACTTTAGAGTTAACACCTTGACTTCTGTTTTAGTTGCACTGTGTGAAAGCTCTGATAAAAACCCTGGCTTATACAGGAATCCCATTTTAAAGATTTTAACATAATTATATTAACTAAAAACATTTTAAAATAAAACTAGTGATTTGAAAGTACCTATTTCTGACAGGAGCTAAATTAGATAGACCATTGAGAGTTTTGTTGATTTAAGTGGAAACAGAATCAAGACTATAATGCATAATATATTGAAAAAAAGCTAGGGCTTTTCTTTCCCTTCTGTCCTAATACATTATCAAGAGATAGCTAATAAAGCACAATGTCAACAAATTTAAAACTATTAAGTTTTTTTGGGGGGTTGGGTGGCAGAGGTGTTTGGGGTTTTTTTACAGAACAGGTAATTGACCTAAGAGAATTACTAGGGATACACAGCAGTCTACATAGTTTGAGAAAGGATTAGAGATTATCACAAGGAAACAGAACACCTACTGCTACAATAGATAATGCATATTAAAAAAAAAAAAGAAAACAAGCTATCTAAATCTTCATATTGTGGGCTCTGAATTGGTCATTAAGTGGCAGAAATGAGAAGACTGAAGGAGCATAATAATTAAACATCACACATACTCTGATTCACTCTCAAAGTTTCTGTACTAGACAATTCCAGAGAAAGGAAACTAGAACAGCAGATCTGTTACTAGCATTAACTACAATGGTAATTGTTGTGCCTAAGGGCATTGCCAGTGAATATTATGATAATTAACATTTTTTTGGCATCTTCCAGCTGATAGTTTAAGAAGTTAATTCTGAAAAAAAATAATTTACCCGAGTCTTACATCAGTCTTACATCTATGGAAAATTACTAATTTTCATTTACAAAGGAGGAAGCAATCCTAATCTATTATGGAATTAGCTCAAAACCTCAGTACTTAACAGCAGTTGTATTTTGACCAAAATCTAAGCCTTATCCATTATTTCTTGCTTTCTCCACAGAGGTCTCCTTCTTCTAAAATCCATGAGAAACTACAGAGTTAGCAAATCTACTGAAAAAGAATCCTGTAGCTATATACTACTACTTACCAAAAGCAAACAAAAGCCCCAGAAAGAAACAAAAAACCCCACAAATTCTCCTCAAATACCAGGGTTGGTTTTTCCCCCCCCAACATTTTGCTATTTTTAGTTCCAAACTGAAAAACAGGTGTGACTGAATAAAAAACAAATTCTTAGAAGATAAACCCTAAAAAAGAATCTTTTCCAATTCCTTCCTAATCAGGCACGCAAACATAAGCATAGTTAACTTCTGCAAGTCCTTACAAGTTAGAAAATCTAGCTGAACTTGCTAGCAACACGATACATTTACTAGCAATAGATGTATTTCTCTTAAGTCTTAAACTGATAGTATTTAGATCTGTCAGGATTTGTATTGGGACTGAGCGACACTGAAATATTTTCACTTTATATATTTAAACTGAATCCTTACTTTGTTCAAGTCAAATCAAGCTCCCAGAGATTTTAACAAAAGTACGATTAGCTATTCTATATAGTTGATATAGAAAAAAACCAGGGTCTTTATTTAACAAGATTTTCAACATATTTATCTGCCCCACTGACAGTAACACCTCAGGTTTAGTACACTTTTTCTAAATCATTGCTATTTAAGTTTTGTCCATTTGCTGGGCTATTTCAATTCAACTAATGGCTTTCAGCTGGTGTAAAACTAATAGCTCAAGGTTAGCACATGATTTCCTTTTCATTTAATTGCTTTTTCAGTGTGTCCTAATGAGGTAGGTAAAGGAGGAAATCATTATGAACAATCACTAGAATTTCCTGTAAGACTGTAAAGGAAGGAGGTTCTGAGAATAACATATAATTTACACAAGAGGAGAGTAGGAGTGAGAGATAATCTGAAGTTTGAGAGATTACCATTCAGTACTGTGGCTGTTGAACGAGATGAGACATGGGGCACAAATAATTAATTTCTCATGGAAAAAAACCACTACACTTCTATTGTAATTAAATATCTCAATTTATCATATGAGCCTTTATGGAAAATTCATCTTTACAGATTTCTGTGAGGTAATCACTTATTTTCACAGAAGTCACTCACAAATACATAAATAAATTTAGATTGCTCATTTTGTTTCACTTACACTAGTATCTATATGCATACTGGGGAATCAGAATTAAGATATTTCTGGCACTAAATGAGCCTTTACACTTTAAAATATAAATTATATTGGACATTTTGTGTCCAACATTGTATCTGCTTGAAATTACATCTGCTTGAAATTGCATAGATGTTATTTCACTGTCACATTCGCCTGTATACCAATACATTATGCTTTCTTTTTGTTAAGAATAATAATGGGAAAGGAAAATTTCCTGGACCCCATCTTAACCTCTGGCTAAGGAACAATATGCATGCCTGCACTACAAATTGGATCATTTTCAAAAAACATGAAAATTTTCCAGCAATTAAAAAAAAATTGCAGTGGTGGTGGTCCATATTAAACGTAAAAGAGCCACATCTAAAACTATAGACATGGGTTCTTAGAGCCAGGAAAACATGGCCAGCCTCAAGGTGAGTGTGGATCCAAAGGCCAGCCAACAACCAGCTGCAGATTCCTCCAGTAAAGGGTGAGAGGAACAGAGACTAACTTACCTAATGCAGTCCTTTATCTTTCAAACCAAGAATTGCACCTACATCAGAAAGCACTATTTGCCAACTTCTACAATTCCTAAAGGCAAAATAAAACTCAAAAGAACAAATAATTTTCACTGTATAGAACTTTCTCCTGAGCCTGGCACTGTGCAACTATGGCCAGGTAAGCTCGTCAAAGTTCTAACACTTTCTGTAATCAGCATTTCTAAGCTGTCCAAGCTCTCTTAGAAAGTGGTTTTCATTTCTTGCCATGCTTTAAAAGCATAAGAACCAGGCAGGGCTTCCTCACTTATTGTGGAAATTCAAGACATGACTGGAAACAATTAGTTAGGAAATGTTACGTAAAATCAGATGAAGTTTTGAAAGAGAGAATTCTTAAAATCAGAACCAGAAAAAAATCCTTTCCAGAAAAAACATCAGTTTAGTGACCACAGTCCTCTTGACTTAAGTCATCTTGACTAAGATCAGAGACTTGAACATTAATGTCCCACAACTTTATGTCTGGGATGAAGATCACTTTCTCCCTCTTTTACACATGCATGGAAGTACACGTATACAGAGAGTCAGAAAGTTTTAGATTAATTCTTGTAGAGGATAAAAATTAATTCTCATGGAGGACAGAGAAAAAACAAAACAAAACCAAACCACATTTCATAGAGAGAGGAAGGCAATTCATAAGTTGTCTGGCTCCAGTAAGTCAATGACGCCTTCAGTTGCTCAGAACACGGTACACTTTGCATACAGTCTTCATGATCAAACTCTATTCACTTTTGAAAGGGAGCAAGCAAAAGAAGCTGTAGGAAACATCAGGCCTGTGAAAATGTTATAGGATGTGATGTTGCATTTCTAATACTTTTTCGTAAGAAATATGGTATTTTGATGCTATAAATACATTCACTAAGAGTCAGAGCTTACTTGCACTATTGTGGAAAGAAACATTTGAGACAAGCAGGATGAATTGAATCTTCCTATTTTTCTATCTTACCTTGACAGAGGTATGATTTTATATGCTCTATTTAAATCATACCTCTTGACAGAGGTATGATTTTATATGCTCTATTTCTAGTGTTAGTGGTCCTGCCCCTAAAGCATCTCAAAGGATGAAGACATTTGCTAGAAACAATTCATAATAAAACTGCTTATCCTTCTTTCCCAATCAGGAGCAACATCATTATCAGTTTCATCTTTTAATGGGGACATTGTACTGGTAGCCTCATTAGCAAAACTGTTTAGTAAAGGAATAAAATAATGCCAGGCTCTACTCTTTATAGCTTCTGATTAGGAAAAGCACAGCATCTCATGAGCAATTTAGAGCTCATCAGTCTTGAAACACACAGGAAATAAATTATAAGAGAAGGATGAGCTTAGAATGATACCTATAAGCTTGATCTTCAACACAGAAAACAAAATGATAATTGTAATAGTAACTGAGGGCACTGAACATTAATGGATGATTTCAGTATGCTTGATATAGAATACTCCATAAAAATACCATACTTCTGTACTTTGTATTAATACCACCATGCCCTGATGTTCTTATTTGCTTATGTTGTCTAACAGCACACACAATCTTTTAAAGTATCAAGCCATATAACCTTCTGTGAGATAGGAAAGTGCTATTATCCCTGTTTTGCAAGCAAGAAATTGAGGTGCAGAAGCCATCTTGTCTGAAATCCTGGAAAAAGCTATTGACCTTTAGAAGTAAATATGATCCTGGTTCTGCTTCTCCTAACCTTTGTACTCATTGTAGTACAAAAACAAATGGCATAAAGATAATAAAAGTCTAAATTCTAAGCATTCACATAACTCCTAGAAATGGTACCCTCTGGTCTCAAAAACAGTACGAAACGTGAAGGCACTGGGGGGCAAGATATTCTTTGGAGTGATCTTTAAAGCCTTATCTCAATTTTTTGATAAGGTAAATTTGTTTACTAAGTGTCTTACCAACCTTACCCTTCATTCCTGCCTTAAGGCAAAAGACCAAAATATAAAAAATGTTAGGCAGATACTTGTTGAGTTTCTCAGCTTTGTACAATAATGATTTATTTTTTATTAACACATTTTTATTCACAATTTATGACAAAATCACATGCAGTTTAGAATGGCATTTCTGTTTGTTAAAAAACAAAACGAAGAAGTAAAACATTGAATTACCAAAGATTCTTCCAAGATACTGAAAGAAGATTGATTAAAGCTTGCTAAGCTAGAGGCTTAGCACACATAAGTAGGCACATATAGAACATGTAAGGTCTACTGTTTAGGAGGAGCCATGTAAAAAAAATTTGCTCCAATAAAACCACTCTGTTCATCAAAAAAGAGGATTCACCACCAAAAATTAAATGAATCAAAAGGCTTCTCTCATGATTAGCGTGAAAATAATAAGAAAAAAATTCTCAAGACATTGTGATCCAAGACCTTCAAGTGATTTGTAAAATAAAATTCTAAAACGCGTTTCTTAAATTTACACTAGATACCTGAAGATTTAAAAGAGGCTGAATAAAAAAAAAGAAACCAAACAAAAAAGGATTAAATCCTTTAGCAAGGAAAAGCTGAACTGCAAAGGAAAGGTATCTTTGTGAAAATTTGTCAAAAACTTCATGCATACAGAGAACTATGGATTCTAATTCTATAGAGATTCCCTGCCCACTGAAACTTACTTAAAATAGTTTCTGATCTGTACAGGAAAGCAAAATAGGATTACAAGCAAGAAGAACAGACATTCAAAGTCTGATATAATTAAGAGCTTTAAGAAACTAATGAACTTTTAGAGGTCAAAACTGAAAAAAGCTTCTTGTTTATTCTTAGTATGATTTCTCAGTTACGTTTCTGGTTTGGAAATTTCAGTCTTAAGAGATTTATCAGTTTTACTTTATTTTAATCATAGAGATCTACCCAAAATGTCTGTGAGAGAGTGAATTTTTCAGATCACAGCCGAAGACATTAATTAAGCCTTCTGCTTACACCTCCAGGCAGGCTGACAAACTAGTAGGGCCCTTGGCTTCATTTTAAGGAAGTGAAGCAAAAGAAGGGGAAAAGCTTGATTAGTAGAAGTGAGAAATTGGTTATACCTCCAACAACATGATCCAATCAGAACAGACTTTTACAATGAAACACGGTGCCAAGGACCTAGTATTAATACTATTTGTGGTTTTGACGTTATACTTCAGCATATTCCAGCTTAGTTTTGCAGAAAAGGAAACCAGTTTGCACACTGCAAGACCACGCTCTAACATGCAACCAAAGGACAGTATTTGGAGAGGATCAGGATAGGCACTTCAAATGCACACTCTTGATGAAAACTAAAATGCTAAATGTGATGATATGGATCAGAGGAGATTCTGTTTTAAAGACCTAGAATCACATTTGAAAAGGACTGCAAGATGAAGATGAAATTCTGAGATACTATGCCCAGCTACAGGGAAGCGAGTCATTCACCTGCAATTTGTCTTCAAGAACAAAATGTTAATTTGGTCTGTTAAAAATAAATAAATAAATAAAAATCATTAAAATGTTTGTTTTAATTTTAAGATATTATTAAATTACTATAGTAAAACTATTAAAAATCACATATCTGCAGAACATCAAAATAACAGTAGAAGTGCCTATTTGACCTTCACACAATTAAGGGAAACATTGATATGCTTAATATTTTTAGTGATTTGATCTAAAATTAGTTTGCTTTAAGGGATAAGTGAAGCAACAGCAAAGATTTTGTACTTGAAGTGGAATTTGACCCAAGTGTACAATTAAATGTGTCTCATCATTTCACACAGAAATCCACATAGAAGAAACTGGTAATCTCAGACAGTCTGAAGCAAGTGTCTCCATGTACCTCATAAAGGAGAATTTCATTACTGTGTTAGGAGAACTGAAGGTCTATGAACTCTCTTGCCTGGTCAGGAGGGTCTTTTCAGGCTAAAGCTGAAGCATGTGTTAGATTCTAGCTTGGACTCATCCACAGTTAAGGCTTGGTCTATGTTTATTTACCCTTCTTGCTATGTTCCAAGTTTGAACTTGGTTTATTCAATGGAAGGGAATTTTGCAGCAAGGCTATATTATGCTGGATGCATCTGCAATTCCTTTTCAATTATGCAACACACCTTGTGATCCTGGCCCAATTCTCATGCATACCGGATATCTGTAGCCTGTATGTCCTTTGGTGGTTCCTGTGTAGAAACTGAGATACATGGGAGATAAAGAGGTTGTTGGTGCTCACCTGGTTCTCATTACGCTAAGAGATAGGGACATCTGCAAAATACGCAGTCTGTGAACCGAAAACTGGGTGGAGAGATTAAGTAATATGGATGTACATTGATACCATCTTCTGAGTGCTAAACTCAAGGTCAAAAACAGATTTATGCCTGTTACTGTTACAGAAATACATCCATGCAACAAAGCGTTCTTTGTAGAATGCCTCATTAAATACTGATTTATACTACTTGAATTCACACATAAAGCATCTGTGCCATGCTCACTAGGTGCCTCTTCCAATATTTTGATTGGTAATTACACCAAATTGCTGAAATCCACAGGTAAAATCCCAGACCAATAAAGAACTGCACACCTTAGAAAGGTACAGAACAAATGGCCAGAAATACACAAATCCTAACACCAACTATATTTGTAGCTCAGAACAGTTTTCTTAATGCTCCTCTGACTCTGTAAAGAAAAATTGATGCCTTAAAATGCTCAGACCAAAGTATGAAGTTAAGAAAAAAAATGTAGTCTTCAATGTATTTTGTGTGTGAAAACTTTTGAAGCATTTCAAGCTATTGTTTTTCAACTAATAGGAGAAAAACTTTGAGGAAATAAAAAGGAACAGTACATGCCACAGCTAAGTATAAACACTATTTTTTTTACACGCACCCCCCCCCCCCCCCGCAACATACCTGTCTTTTCCATATATTTACCTGAATTTTTCCCTAGTATTCAATCACCACCATTTAATATAAGATAAAGAAGCACTACTTCATTCTTGCATCAGCTGCTTTCAGGTACTCCCAGCACCTTATCTGTGCAGTATAGGAGTTCTACCAATTCATACACTAACATATAATTTTCCTCACTTTTGTAAGAACAAAATTATATTGCCCTTATTCATGCCGAACAATCAATGAAGCTATTCCAAAAATTAGTATACTATTCAATATGAACCACAGTGTTTCAAAAAACTACTGCATGCTAGTAGAGTATATCTTACAAGAGAAGCAGCACCTGCATCTTAAAAGAACATGCTGTAGTACCCCAGATCTAAATAGTCATAACGATATTTTTCTAAAATATTTTTAAAAACAAATTTTCTTCTTGTAGAATGTACAGTAGCTGCTCCTGCAAAAAGCTGATCCACTTTCTGCATTTTCTGTGCCAGCATTTTGACTCAGCTTGTCAGAGAGTTAATTGACATTCCAAAATGCCTACACTTTATTAAAATAACAACATAAATATGAAGCACTTTCCTTCTGAAGCACTCAGAAAGAGAGACCACAGGTTTATAGGAAGATTCTGATCTGGTGGATACCAATGGAGAAACCCAGAGACAAAAATAAACTTTGCCCAAACCTTGTATTTATATATTGATCTAGCAAGAGAAAAAAAATCTGGTTTTAGCCATTCTATACTCTTAGTGTAAACGTCAATTTTCCTTTCTACTAAAAATGATTGTGGCATCTTTCATGTAAATCACTATCAGAGTGCCAAGTTTAGTATCAACACAGATTTCACTTTTACTAGTGAGAATTATGTACAATAGCTTTGTATTTTTAAAAATTACTTAGGCTCAAGACCAAAAGAGAATTCACCATGACCAGCCTACACCCATGCTACTGCAATTACCACTTACACTTGCAAAGACTTCAGCAAGAGTATATATTGTAGCGGCTGTTGCAGAATTGTGCATGACAGATTGCCACCCTAAATTAAGAAACTTTGGGAACTACAGTTACTTTCTTTGCAGAACAAATTATTTGAATTCAGCTAAAGATACAAATGAGCCTCTGGCTGAAGCCCAAGAGCCAACTTTACTGTAAATCCCCAGATGTTTGTTGTACAATCATAATGCTGAAACCATAATTACCAATTCCAGTACAGGATGCTAACTTGTTCAGCTGCTCCCATTATAAGATTTCTGCTTTCCTTGTGAGTTTTCTTTATCCCAGTCCCACCCATGAATTCCAACCTTTATAGTTTTAAGTTCTTTCCAATGTTTATTTCCAACTGAATTGCTAAAATAAAAATAATATCTTACCCTTAGTTTGTTTCTATGAGACACAAATAATACGTCACACAGCAATGCACTAATTTACTGTTTTATGGTTATCTTTTTTAATTTGAGATCTTTATATAGCTTGGAGATTTATCCTTGAAAAACTTACACACTTAGTTGCCACCTTAAAAATTTTCCTGAACTTTAATTCTAAGCTTTTTTTTTTTTTTAAAAAAAAAGCTCATAGCAAATGAGCAAAAAAAAAATTTTTTTTAAAAAGAAAGCTCATAGCAAATCAGCAGAGTCTCATCAACACCAAGCTTTTAGAGTCTAACTTGATGTAGAAACAGTTCATGTGTCTACAGGTCAGAGTGCCATATTGCTGCTGTACCTGAGTTTTAAAATGTAACATAGACAACAGTATGCTTATATTTCTAGAGCAGAAGTAGGCCCACAGAATAATGCTTATTCAAGATGTTAAGTAGATAGCATTGAATAGCTATAACAAAGAAGAGATACAAAAACAACAACAAAACACAGATAAATCAACTTGGTCACCACTTAAAAAAGTTAGGAACTATTTTTTCAAGAAGACAAGAGACAATGGGTCTTTGATTCACTTGAACTAATTTATGTCATGTATTAATTTGGCAAGAGGAGGTAACCCACAAAGATAATATCTCGAATTTAGTTGGACAGATCCTTACATAGAAGAAGTTCTGGAAACTTTCAAGCAGACCATAGGGGCTTTTTGAAACAGCTTTTGGTAATATCTTACAATGTAACCAATGGGTACCTATTGAACTTTTTGGTCACCTGCAAATCAGGGAAGGACGTTGATGTCAAATACCAGAAGTCTGACAAAAATTAACTTTTAGTGTCTTCTGTGAGTTTCTCAATTCCTTAACTTCATATAAAGGGAGAAGATTCTTAACGGCAAACTAATGTTTCACATTCCATAGAAATGTTCCATGGAAAAATTGCAATGTGGAAAATTTTAATACTTTTCTACAAAACCCACAAGAAATTACACTTGAGAAAGGACAGCATAACTAGATCCAAAGTTAGAAACATGAAAAAAGCATAGAATACATGAATTTGGTGGAACTCTGATCTATTTTTTATCTTATCTGTAGAATGCATGGTATTTCAGGTTACTTGTTACAGGCGAGAAGTTACAATTTTCAGGTAATTTTTTATTTAAAATTTTAATTTCTTTTAATAAAATGAGTTCAAAGGAAATCACTGATCATACACTTGGTAGTGAAAAAGAATTTAAATTGTTTTGCTTTGTGCAATTATTTCATGGGGATATTCTTCAAGTCAGCAAGGCTTTCGACTAATATTAGTATTACTTAACACTCTTGGATGCAGGCCAGTGTCAAAACATGGTCCTTGTTAAGGAATAATCAATGCTTCCATTTTCTTTCTTCAAATAATAAATTTGAAACTGCTTTGGAGTAACACTGTTAGTAAAGACTCAAGAGCATAATCCGTAAGATGATGAAGTGTGGTACTTACTTATTTTGCATTTAAAAATGAGAGTGATAACTCCACCTGCCTTTTTTAAGAAGGGATTGAATTAACCATGTATTGAAGAACTATAAACAAAAAATATAACTGGTATGTTTTTTGCATTGCCTAAAAAAGGAAAAAGGAAAAGGATAGGTTTTATTCTTAAATACATTACTTGCTGTGCCTACAAATATTTTAGTAATTCATACTACTTTATTAAAATGCTTGAGCACTTCTTGTATCTATTTACCTCCTCTACTTTATTTAACTTGATACTTCCTCCTTACAGATAATGTTGCAGCCACATTGCTTCCTAAAACTGATGGAAGTTTAGCAGGTTTTTTGAGAAATTCATCTGGCAGCACAAAAAAAAAAAAAAAAAAAAAAAAAAAAAAAAAGACTTTTTAAAGTCATTGAGGGAGGGATTTCAGAATTATATAAAGGAGATCGAAGCTTAAGTCACAGTACTAGATGGATGGGAAACTTTGTCAGGGAATAGTAAAAATAAAATAAAAAAACCTCTGTAACAGCATTTTCAAAGCACAAAATTTCATTGCTGGTGACAAGTTGTTTCTGAAACTAGAGGTTTATAGCATGCTATATTTCTTATGACAACAAAGGCTGTATAGTATAAACTCAAAAAGTACGCTTGCTACTGGAATAAAAGGCTCCAATTCTTAAGACTGACCAGTGATTTTAAAGTGTTGTGCATAAATACACAAGTTATATATGTGTGTTCATATAAAAAAAAAAAAAAAAGAATGTTCTGATGATAAAGCAGTAAAATCCAACTTAGTTCTTACTGAATAGCAAGAAAATACAAAGCTCATTTCAAACAGGAGATGGACATTATTATAAATGCAATCCTTATGATATTTGGTTGTGGTAGTCAGCTATCAGAAGCTGCAAAGGAACAAGCAATTTATCCCTTAAAGAGAGGAATGGTGTCCTAACCAGGGACTGTCAAAACAGATGTGATTATTATACTATATCTTATCCTGTGAATTTCACTCCAGGTAGTCAAGGTAAGATTCATTCTTATTTTTTTCATCTTAAACTTCATCAGTTTTCTATATTATCATGTAAGACACCAAATTGTGTGCAGTGTTCCCAAAAATATGGTATTTCTCAACTATTAGAATGCAATTTTCTTTCCTTGCTTACATTTTTTTTCTTCCTGATAAAATACAGGAATGCTTAGAACAATAGTAGGAAAAAAAAAAAAAAAAAAAACAAAAAACACAACCCTCAGTCTAATACAATACAGGTCTGATAAATTACATAAGCAGGTAGAAGAATTATTTTTTCTAAACTGTCTCATCAAACTCTGGAATTAAGCTTCTATAACTTTATCACAGATGTCCTTAAAACAAAAAATGCTTCAGAACTTCTATTTGACCATTCACATCTCCTTTGGAGTAACAAGCAGATTTGGGGTTTGAATTTTATTGGTATTTATTTTTGCAGATTATGAATGGTTTATCTGCTTTACATAATTTGATTGCAAATGTTTTTTAAAGTGAGAAACATCATACAAGACACAAAGTATAGTGAAAGCAAAGCTGACCAAGTAAAAGTGGACCATAATAATTCTGTTTCATTTCAAGGTAAGAAATAAATTTTTCTATATCTAATGAGTAAAACTAATATTGTAAGTTGGCTTGCACTTCTGGAAATTTAATTTAGGACACCAGTTTCTGGTTCAGAATGAATACCCTGAGAATCTTTATATTCATTATCAAAGTGTTAGCTTTAAAGTTCTGATTTGATTATTATCCCTGATACTTTTAAGATTCATCTGATATGAAACAGGAAAAGAAAAAAGAGTGTTATTATTAATGAGTTGGAAATAATTAAAACTCTGAACAGTTAAAATAGCAATGCTTTCGTTATTTTTCTTGTTTTCTTTTGCTTCTAGAAATTACTTTTTTGTACACTCCTCCTCCTAGTTTTGTATCATATGCAAACTTGCTGAGGGTGCACTGTGCAGATCCAGGTCATTAATTAAGAAATTAAACAACGTTGGCTTCAGTATTGACTCCACGAGTACACCACTAGTGGCTGGCCTCCAGCTAAGCCTTGTGCCACTAGTCACAACCCTTTGAGCCCAGCAGTTTAGCTAGTTTTCAGCTCACCTCACTGTCCTTTTAGCATGTACAGATTCAGTTTGTCTAAGTGTATATGATGGGAGACGGGGTCAAAAGCTTTGCTAAAGGCAAGATTAACAATATTAGCTGTCCACATCCACCAAGCTAGACATGTTGTTGTAGAAGACTGCAGGTTGTTCAGGCATGATCTCTCCTTCAGGAATCCATGCTGCCAACTCCCAACAGCGTTAGATTTATAATTTTATTACATGTATATTCTTTGTTGTTAATACAGTGAGTCTTTGGATATGAAGTAGATCTCCTCCTAACTTAACAAACGCACTGTTTACAACGGTTTTTGGCAAAATTTGTCTTTGCCTACCAAAGGCCTACAAGTGAGGGCATTGCACAACCCAACTTATAAGAAACACATTTCAAAGGATCTCAGCAGCCCTCAAGCCAGGGCTAACAGACTAGCCATATTTTGGGGAAATAAAATTATGTAATGTACTTTGTGCTTAATGGCTTACATGGATATTGTCCCCTCACAACAACTCCCAGTTTTTCCTCCTCATTTTTATCTGTGCATCCGTAGTTCTAAGGTTTCTACAGAGGAGCAAAAAGTAAGGTCTATCTTAAGTTCATAAAAGGGATTAAAAGGATAAATGTTCTCCATGAAGAAACATGAGTAAATTCCTGCATGAAGAGATAAAAGAAGACATAGATTTTTCTCCTTTTAAAGTCTCTTGCAAGTCATCTGCTTCCACATTCCTGCTTTGGATCAGATTTTCTATGGAAATATTATTTTCTTCATTTTAAATGTACAGCATGTCTTTAAGTAATTGCTTAGCCTCTGTAAATTGCAACTACATTATTTTGAAGTTATTCAGGGAGAAAAATGTCATTCCTCAGTTTAAGATGCCCATACAGTTAAAACAGCTAAAAACAAATTCACTTTGAATGAGTACTGGGATCAGACACAAGACATGATGTACATCAAACAGAAATATCACATGGCTTCACTGAAATTTACCCCAGTGGAACACAGATGTATTACATGAAGGAAGTACTTGGAAACCTGAAAATGCAATTAATACTGAAAACAACAAAAAACCCCAGAAAAACAGTTGTTACTTCATTAAGTTTCCCACACCCTTCTGAAGAAGCATTCCCAAATCAAATTCAGTTCCTCAGGCTGGTATAAAATTGGGTGGATATAGGCCACTCATGACTTTATTCATGAGCTGTAGTCAAACAAAGTAAAAATCTTGCGTAATATTAACTCAGAATTTTCAGCATAACAAGCAGAGATTCTCCTTGACTGAACAACAAGTCACAGTAATAATAAGCGGAGTACAGGTTGACATGAAAAAATTATGTGTTCAAAAGATAGAGTTGTGCAATTGGATGACTCCCAGACAGGTTTCAGTGAAGTATAGCAAATCAAGGACAAAATCATGAATCATGAAAGTTCTTATCAGCTGTCAGTGAAGAGCAAGTACAGCCAACTCAATTTCAGACTGGCAGAACCTACAAAGACCACCAGCAAATATGAGAGTGACTTATCCCTTGGCAAAGCTTGTGATTAAGAAAACCTTATATCTTGTTCATAGCCAGTAAACTGACACTGGGCTTTCAGTACATTAGAACTACATCATGTTGAGAGCCATAATGACTTAAGGAGTCCTTTATGCCATAATGATGACTTTATTCTCAGTGACAGGCGAGTGATCCCAAGGGCAAGGCTGAAGAGTAGGTATCAGAAAAATGAACTAGGGAGCATTCCAGATTTTATCTGAGAGGATTGTGACATGTAGCTGCAGAAACAAGCATTGCACTTCACAATGAGCAATAAAGGTGGCAGATTCTTAGGTGTCTTTGTGATTTTTTGATAGCACAAAAAAGGTGAGCAACGACATCTCCTAATTGGAGTTTCTCTGATACCTATATACCTCAGTAGTGGTAGGACTGCAGGACTCTCAAACTAGTTTACTGCATGGAAATGGGATATCTTATGGAGCAGAAAAGAGAGTGGATACAGCAAACAACTTGGCCTTGAATTTTTAGAAGAATATGTTTCAGGGGAGGGTGGGGGAACATTTTCCTCCTCCCCAACCTCAAAAATCAACAAATATGACATACTTGCAGCACATTACAAGAGACTATGAACATCTTTCAAGAAGGGAAGACTTTGGAAACTACAGCTCAGTCATTCTCACTTCAGTTCCTAGGAAGATTATGGAGGAGATCCCCCTGAAAATCACTTCAAAGCAGATGAAGGAAAAGAAGGCAACTGGGGAAAAAATGAGAATGGGTTTAGTAAGGGCTAGTAGCACCTGATTTAGTGGTCTTGTATAATGAGAAGACTGGCTCAATGGACAAGAGCAGTGGATGCCCTTCCTCAACTTCAGAAAACCTTTTGATGTGATCTCCTATGAGCTTCTTTATAACCCTATCGGAGACAAAAGCTCAACAAGGCATTCTCTCAGAAAAAGCATTTGGGGTTCTTACAAAGGCATCTAAGGCCCAAACACAAACCTAAATATGTGCAATGTGCTAGCTGGAATTGACAAAATTTAACTCTATGTTAATGATTATACACACTTAGAGAGACAGTGAAGAAAGACCTATAGGGTAGAATTGCTTTTGTCAAGAATGATTCACGTTTGGAAATAAAACAGAATAAAATAATGCTCTCAAATATTTATGAGGATATTCAGTCTCCAGAGTGAAAATCTAGTGAGAAGGAATACTTAAAGAAGTTCTTCTTTGAAACCTACCTACAATTTCCTAGTTCTCATACAATCACATATTTTAAAATACAAGATATACAGAGAGCTTTCAGAGTTTCTTGTGTTCAGTTAGAAGTTTATGTGTATTCAGTGTTTCTTGTTTTCTAGACCTTTTGCTAATGACTTTTAACTAAATCATTAAATTCTGTGTTCTCTAAGGATATCTCTTGAAAACACATGCTCTGTAAGTTCAGAGAATACACTTTTAACCTTGTTAATTGTACAGAAAAAACAAAGCAATTCCCCCTAGTTTAAGGGACAATGAGTTACTTATTTTATCTGCAATGTAAACAATTTAAGAAAGAGAAAACCTGATTTTCTTCCACACGTAAGTACTGTATGTGTGAACGAAAAAGATCAATAAAGCCAAGAAAACATTCTTAAGAAAACACTGCTTTTATTAAAATCATTTAGGTTGGAAAAGACCCTTAAGATCATCAAATCCAACCGTTAACCCATCACTGCCAAGTTCACCACTAAACCATGTCCCTAAGCACCACATCTACACGTCTTTTAAATGCCTCCAGGGATGGGGACTCAACCACTTCCCTGGGCAGCCTGTTCCAATGCTTGACAACCTTTTCAGTGAAGAATTAATTTCTAAATATCCAACCTAAACCTCCCCTGGCACAGCTTGAGGCCATTTCCTGTTGTCCTATCACTTGTTACTTGGGAGAAGAGAACAACACCCACCTCACTACAGCCTCCTTTCAGGTAGTTGTACAGAGCAATAAGGTCTCCCCTCAGCCTCCTCTTCTCCAGACTAAACAACCCCAGTTCCCTCAGCTGATCCTCATAAGACTCGTGCTCTAGATCCTTCACCAACTTCATTGCCCTTCTTTGGACACGCTCCAGCACCTCAATGCCTTACTTGTAGTGAGGGGCCCAAAACTGAACACAGTATTCAAGGTGCGGCCTCACCAGTGCCAGATACAGGGGGACAATCACTTCCCTAGTCCTGCTGGCCACACTATTCCTGATACAAGCCAGGATGCCATCGGCCTTCTTGGCCACCTGAGCACACTGCTCATATTCAGCCAGCTGTTGGCAAATGCCTCCAGGTCCTTTTCTACCAGGCAGCTTTCCAGCCACTCTTCCCCAAGCCTGTAGTGCTGCATGGGGTTGTTGTGACCCAAGTGCAGGACCTGGCACTGAGCCTTGTTCAATTTCATACAGTTGGCCTCAGCCCATCCATCCAGCCTGTCCAGATCCCTCTGTAGAGCCTTCCTACCCTCCAGCAGATCAACACTCCCACCCAACTTGGTGTCATCTGCAAACTTAGTGAAGGTGCACTCAATCCCCTCATCTAGATCATGGATAAAGACATTAACAGGACTGGCCCCAACACTGAGTCCTGGGGAACACCACTTGTGACTGGCCACCAACTGCATTTAACTCCATTCACCACAACTCTTTGGGCCTGGCCATCCAGCCAGGTTTTTTTAGTCAGCAAAGCGTACGCCTGTCCAAGCCATGAGCAGCCAGTTTCTTCAGGAGAATGTTGCAGGAAATGGCGTCAAAGGCTTCACTAAAGTCTAGGTAGACAACATCCACAGCCTTTTCCTCATCCACTAAGTGGGTCACCTTGTCCTAGAAGGAGATCAGGTTAGTCAAGCAGGACCCGCCTTTCATAAACCCATGCTGACCGGGCCCAGTTCCCTCGTTGTCCTGTACATGCTGCCTGATGGCACTCAAGATGATCTAATCCATAACCTTCCCTAGCACCGAGGTCAGGCTGACAGGCCTGTAGTTCCCCAGATCCTCCTTCTGGCCTTGCTGTAGATGGGCGTCACATTTGCTAACCTCCAGTCGACTGGGACCTCCCCGGTTAGCCAGGACTGATGATAGATAATGGAAAGTGGCTTGGTGAGCACTTCTGCCAGCTCCCTTAGTACCCTTGGGTGGATCCCATCTGACCCCATAGACTTGTGTGTGTCTACGTGGTGTAGCAGTTCGCTAACCATTTCCCCTTGGACAATGGGGGCTTCATTCTGTTCCCCATCCCTGTCTTCCAGCTCAGGGGGCTGGGTACCCTGAGAACAACTGGTCTGACTATTCAAGACTGAGGCAAAGAAGGTGTTAAGTACCTCAGCCTTTTCCTCATCCTTTGTCACTATGTTTCCCCACATCCAAAAAAGGATGGAGATTCTCCTTAGCTCTCCTTTTGTTGCTAATGTATTTGCAGAAACATTTTTGTTATATAACAAACTAATAAAACTGTACCTTGATTGTTTCCATTCACAAATGCAGTAGTACGGATACAGTAGTAGGATGATAAAGAAACTTAATTCAGAATAACTGAAATATT
The DNA here is from genome assembly GCF_965183815.1 of Platalea leucorodia. NCBI lineage: Eukaryota > Metazoa > Chordata > Aves > Pelecaniformes > Threskiornithidae > Platalea > Platalea leucorodia. The sequence continues at coordinate 54,772,737 of NC_138828.1, read as the reverse complement.
GTAACAATTCAGGTTATTGCATTATGTGTTATTTGATTTCATACATCTCATCAATGATACACTACAAATAATGCAGTTTGCATTGTTTCTTTGCATCATATCAATGCAAATGATATAAACATGGGAAATACAACGTCGTCTAAATTAAACTTACTGGTTTAAGACTAGTAATTTAATCAAAAGTATACAACTAGACCAGCCATAGTCAAAATGAAATTCTCAGTAAAATTCGGTTCATAGAGTATGTGTACCCTTGTTTCAGGGATATAAAGATATCAATTCAGGATCAAATGAACCCTTATCTGCTTAGGTTCTGATATATCAGTTCAAGTTCTGACATGCAGTTATTTGATAAAAATACAGAAGTATCTTTTTTTGTGTAGAGATGAGATTTTGGGTAGGAACCCATGGTTCTGCAGACACCACTAACTGAATAGAGTAGAAGGGCAAAGCAAGAGGAGCAAGTTTAGGGAAATGGCACCCTCTGAGCAGCCTTCTCATTTACACAGCTTCTACAGACAAAACATGAATGAATACTCAGTTTACCCAAGACTTGGATTTTTCATTACTTCTCTTCGGTAGAAAATTGTATACTGGCAGGAGAAAATATCATTAGACGTTTTGTTTTTAAGAATTCATGCATATTTGTTCTCCAACTGACTTAACTCACAGTATTTTAGCATTTACTTTTAGTATTCAGGGTTTTAATGAACCAATCACAAGATAAAAGCCAATTTTCAACCTACATACAAAGTTCAATACATATCTTCTGATAAAGGCAGTTTAAAGCTTGCATTTAACCCTGCATAAGAGATCTTCTTTGGGGATCCAGGTATGCTGCCGGCAAAAGCGGCAATTTCAGCATCTGTAAGCATATGTGAACTTTACACTAGCAAACCTAGCCACCCTTCATATTTAAACTGCAGCAGCAGAGAGCTCAGTTCAGCCTAGTTATTCAAAAGACTGCCCAGGACTCTTACCAGAAGTAATTCACTATCAGAATCAGAGGTGAACCCTGCACTATGAATGAACATGTTTTATCAGCTCCAGATCTAGCTAACTAAAAGATAGCTCCAGCATATATGTTAGAACTCTGCACATGCCTCTTAGCCATAATATAGCACACCTGCTGCTGTACCCTGCTGCTAATATCATTGGTCTTCCCACCTAACTCTGCTTTGTTCTGAGTAATGGGAAAGCAGTGACACCCTGACCTGCAGGGCTGAGAGCCCTACATGGAGGTCCCTCAGCGGCCATTCTATAAACCATGTTGCCAGTGCAGAGGAAATACACCCATTCCACAAACTTATTTTTGAATATGTTACAAGTCATCCCAAGAGTTAATCAAATAATGTCACTTTAATGTCTGTGTTCTTTTAGAGGGGAAAAAGTAAATTTGCTGAAAGAGCAAACTCTCCTTTCAGAAAATAAATAAGCAACATATGCATGTAAAAGACTGCAAAGATGTCGGCTTCAAATGAGTTTTAGATTCCGCGGTACATTTTAACTCCCATATGCATCAAACTTAAATCGTTACTGCTTCCATGGAAAAGGCAAGGAAAAGCATTCCCCTCTGTATCACCCAAAGCAAACACTAATGGCTGGTGAGCAGATTAGCTCTTCAGAATCCACTGTCTGTATTGACTAGGTCTCTACTGACTATAATGAGAGCTCAGAAAACCTGTCTCACTCTTAGATTTCTACAGCACCAAGGTCAATTTTGTAACCGACAAACCAATTAATGTCAGATGCAGATGCCACACGCCTGGGGAAACACCATGCAGAGACATCACAAATCCCCATTTAAAGCTTAATACAGCTCCAGAGGGTTTTTTCATCATTCCCTCATGACATTCACGTTTGCATACACCAGAAGTTACTGAAACTAGCACAACAACTACTGAGCAAGGTGGCAAAAGACTGGAACGTGCATCTAGTTCACAAGCACTGCAAGATGAGCACCAAGTCTACATACATACCACTTTTTTGGCTAGGTAACAAGTATTTTAGTAGACCTGCAACACCAAAAATATTTTAGTTGAAATACTTTGTCCAGCTAATGATTATCTCTTTTCTTCTGCTGATTTGAGGGCACTTACTGACAGGTCTATCTCTTTTTCATGAGCCTCACAGGACTGGTGTGGCCTTGTGTTAGGCTACTGGTGGACTTTGCATCCTATTCCTTTACAGGAGCTACATTGGTATGCATTTTTCCTGAGACTGGGTAGCAGCTCTGAGTGAGATTAGGACCCTACTTGAATCTCTCATTACTCTCACTTGAAACAAAATTTTCTATGTTTACTTTAACAGAACCAATGTTCTGCAATATGAAGCCCTGTGGAAGCAAATATCCCAAATCATAACTCTAACATACAGTAACAGGACATGGAACGATAATAGACACCATCCACCTGCAGAAAGGAACTGGGAAAAATGCACAAACCATGACTAATGTTCCGCAACCTCTAAGAAAAAGTATGCTCCCTGAAAGGTTATACAGCCTGGAAATTTTAAACCAATTTCATAAAGTCTACATATTGGAATATTCATACTAAGGAGTTTCATGCTTTAGGCATGACTTTAAATGGATTTGTTGTACTAGATATTAAGATTAACAAAACCCTTAAAATATTTTTTATATTTAGATATAGATAAAAGATAAAGTATTATAGTTTTTTGATTAATTCTATAGTTTCAAAATTGTAAAGAAAACATTAGAACATTACAGAAACTACTTCAGAGGTGCTCAAACCTTTCCATGGCAAGGTGATCTAGGAAAAAATAAACCCACAGCCAGAGTTCCCTTTTGTAGATGTCTTTCTAATTTTAGAAGGCAAAAATCTGGCCTTATTGATTTACTCTTGGTAGCAGTGTTTGGTACTTAAATGGTCATTTAGGTACTTAAGCATTGACTGTTCCATTGTTTTGTCTCCCCTCAAAATTCTGATCAATATCAAAGCTATGATATTTGCATTTATTTAGAAATAATTAATTACCAAATGTTTGATTATAGATTTATCTTGGCTACTTATTAATATTTTTAGCTACTATTATAAAAGAAACATTAGGAACAAGATTTTTTTACATTGTATGTATGGTGAGTTGAAAAGTAAATGAATATCTGTTCAATAAAGCGATCAAAATTCAACATTGTTGGGGAATATACTGTTGCTTAAATATTATAGACTTTTCCATTACATAGGACAATATTGCTACTCTGTTAAACTTTGAAAGATCTTAGCTTTACAGAAAAAGAGGACAAAGAGACAACCTGTTCATCTCGCACATCTATTAACACTAGTGAACTAATTAAGAGAAATGGGAAACTGTCAGGATCTCATTTATTAATGTATTTGAGACCTTTTTTAATATATATAGAAGACAGATGTCAACTGACAGAATTTTCCACAAAGGCATTTAGGGTAAACATACTTTTCATTCCTGTCAACTTTTGCAGTATGCATATTAAAATTCTTTGCTGATGATTGACTGGAAACCATTGTAATATTCCCCTCTGATCACAGGTCATCACTTGCATAGTAAAAAGAACTTCAAAGATTTCCAGTATTTCAAAATTATTCTTTTAATTCATTGATGATTTTAATATAAACAGCATAACTGGATAAAAACAAATGTGTTAAAATGAGCTACGCTGAATTTCTGAATGCATAATATCTTGATTTTCTTTTGTCCTCTGTAACAACCTGCTGCTAAATGATAAAACAATTACATTTAAGCAACATTGAAAATGGCTGGCGTTAAAAAATTAAATCCCCAAGACGTGCCGTTTAGCAAGATTGCCTGTACCTAATGAAGGGGGGGGAAGAAGAAAAAAAAGAAATCACACTAGCTAATAATACCCTTAAGCATATATAAAACCATTGTTTATTTCACTGCATTTTGAACATATCACCAATCTTGCTTTTCTGGTGTTCATACTAAATTAAGGGTCGAACGTTCCATTCCCAATACTGAGGTCAACTAAAGTATAAAATATACATGCTTTGAATCTCTTCTTTTTAGGATAAGACATTTCTTTTAAGAGGCAAACAAGATTCCAGAAAAAAAAAAAAAAAAAAAAAAAATTGACATGAAGGAAGCTTTCACTGTTAAAGTATTCTCAAAGCAAACCTCTACTGATTGCTAATTTAGGAGGTGTAAGAATTAAACTTTGTAGTTTCAGACTGAAGAGATTAATTTATATTAGCTGTAAATTAAGAAAAAAAAGATGAAAAACACCTACCTTTCGGGAATGGATTTCTTTCACGTATAGTGGAAGTAGAAATTCAGATATTCCTTCAAGTCGTATTCCTTTTTTAGTGACTCTCAAATTTCCCATTCCATCCTACAATCAATAATATATATATATATATTCACTTTAGGAAATAACCTTATCCAGAACAAGGTAAAAAGAACACAGTAGCTGACCTAATATCTAAAAATAATGACTGTTGTCCCACTGTCCCCCAGCTCTCCTCATGATCTTGGACAGGAGCTAGATGGGGGGATTTATAGGCAAAGCTTCACCTAGGATTGAGGTATTTAACTGTGCAGCCTGATGGTGAACTGCATACATTATTCCTTGGCTGGACTTAATGCAAGGGTACAAATATAGATCATAAGTATTCCTTTACTGTAGAGGTAAAGCTAGATCTTGAATTGCAACTGCTAAGTAAAACAATTATGTAATTATCTCTAAATATATATATAATATTTGGTAATCTATTACTTTTCTGTCGTGAAATATTAGAAAATATTATGTCATTGTTATCTCTTGAATCAACTGGTTTTGCTTTTCCCAGCAATTAAAATACATTGGAAAATATCCTATAGGAAGAAAGAAATTTTTTTTTTTTTATTAGTAGTTGCTCATTATTACTAAGAGCATGTTGCTGGTGAAAAGAATTTCAAAATGCTGAGGGTTATTTTTGTTAGTTTTAATTTATCTGAATAGAAATAGGAAAAGGGCCTTTGTAAAAATCTGGATGAGACAAGCCAACCAAATGATTCAATGTTCAATAAAAATATAAGCATAGAAAAGTGGCATAATAAGGCTTCAGCTGTACTCTTACAGGAAAAACGATGAAATCTGCTTGATACTTAAGAGACAAAATCATTTTGCACACTGATAGAAATTCAAGACTTTTTATCGCTGGATGCTTGTTACTATATTCCTGACAGAAGATAATTCTTCACTGTACAGCCAGTGGAATTCAACTTGATCCACTTCAGTGCAAAATTAGAAAATTTAACCTAATTGCTAATTAAATATTTTGAAGCCATTGCTGACTCTACTGTGGCAGAACAGTGGGAACTCGCATTTCTGCTCTGTTGGCTGAATTGTGAAACAAGTAACCTCCACTTGCTAGGCAGTCATAAACAGCTGGATAACAGTGTCCCCAACAGCTATAGCTGAAGCTGGAAGAGGACACTGAATTAAACAACATTATACTTATGTAAAGATAGTGTAGCCACTATACCACTATAGCTATCCCCTTTCTAAAACAATGATGCCAATATGGCAGATATTTGACTGGCACCACTGCCTCCACATCTGAAGCAAGACTGTGAAAATGTTAATTCTTTAAGGCAACAAAAAGAATTACATTTTATACAATGTAATTCAGCTGGTATTACTTCCCAAACATGACAAGGATATAGTGATAGATAGCTTTCCACACTATGACAGATTTGCGAAAGAACATACTGTTGGGAATCATGCCTTCACATGTCAGTTATAGGACTAGAAGCCTAGATGCCTATGACTACAAAACCAGAAACTACCAGCCTCAGAAAATAAATATAACCCCTTTCCAAAGCAGAGAAAACATGGAATAACAAAAGCTACTGCTAAGGCTATCTATAATATAGAATATACTTGTTAAAGTAATAGGGCACCAAGAGAAATTTACAGACTCGGTAATAGTCCATATAATGTTTAGAAGAACTTGTAACTGATTACATAAAGCCAGAAACTGCATTTTTGTGAGCAAAAGTACTATTGGTATTCAAACTACGTGCCACAGTTTAACCCCAGCTGGCAACTAGGCCTCACACAGCCACTCGCTCACTCCCCCACAGTGGGATGGGGGAGAGAATCAGAAGGGTAAAAGTGAGAAAACTCATGGGTTGAGATAAAGACAGTTTAATAGGTAAAGCAAAGCAAGGAATTCATTCACTGCTTCCTATTGGCAGGCAGGTGTTCAGCCACCTCCAGGAAAGCAGGGCTCCATCACACGGAACAGTTATTTAGGAAGATAAAACACCGTAACCCCAAATGTCCCCCCCTCTTCCTTCTTCTTCACCCAGATTTTATTGCTGAGCATAATGTCATATGGTATGGAATATCCCTTTGGTTGGTTGGGGGTCAGTTGTCCCAGCTGTGTCCCCTCCCAGCTTCTTGTGCACCCCAGCCCACTCGCTGGTGGGGTGGTGTGAGGAGCAGAAAAGGCCTTGACTCTGTGTAAGCACTGCTCAGCAATAACGAAAACATCTCTGTGTTATCAACACTGTTTTCATCACAAGTCCATAACATAGCCCCATACTAGCTGGTACGAAGAAAATTTACCCTATCCCAGCCAAAACCAGTACACTATGACAGCTGAATTATCAAATAATGCTTGTGATGTCATATTTTAAAATTTTTTTTGAATCAAGATTGAGATGCCTATACAAATCGTTTCACATATAAAACCTCGGGCATTTGTCAGCTTTCTGACGAAGAGTGCAATGTGACAGAGTGGTGCTTATTTTTGAAAGGGAAGCATGAATTAGACTTTGCTTTTGAATATTCAGTCTGCATTAACACCCATTAATTCTAAATTTCAGCAATCCTATTTTTCTATATATGCTATTACTATAGCATATAAAATCATAATAGGAAAGAATAACCTGAGAAAAGACAACCACCATGCTGTATTTTTGGCAGTGAATAAATACTCAACAAGAATTAGGTACCAATTTATTGATTTGCATATAAACCCATTTTCTAACTGAAAAGGCAAATTCAATACATTGTTTTATCTGCTTCTGTGGAATGTTTGTAACTGCCAGGAACAAAATAATATTCACAATAAAACTAAAAAAAAAAAAAAAAAAAAAAAAAAAAAAAAAAAAAAAAAAAGAGTGAAAAAACAAAGTCAAACTTCCATAAAACTGAAAATGCTGAAATTAAGGTTGTCTGGGAAAATTCTATCTTGCATGTATGTGTATGATGAAGTCTATGATTATACGTAACGTTTATGCTCCTAAATCCCAGCTAATTCCACACAAGATTGGAACTACTCTTAATCAGCAGCTACTTGCTATTTTGCTTTTGCCTCATTAATTTCTTTGCTCCACATTTATTGTACTCTGTTAAAACCCTGCTTTGAAGACAGTACTGTCAGTTTCCCTCTTGGCTTCTGTTCTTGTAAGTGTTTATTACTGAAGTTACACAGTTCTTCACAACTATTAATTAATTTTCAAAATACTTTTGGTGGCTTTATATAGAGTGATACTGTTCTTATATTACTGAAAGGGAACTGAAGCACAGAAATTAATTTGTTCACTAATTTTTGGTACTTATTTTCTCTGCTTATTTTCGGCAGTGGGAATTTAATTTGTATAGCAAGTTTAAACTGCCAGAGTCTCAGAAACAAACTAAGAATAGACTCTACTGCGTCCATAAGGGCTTCCCCTTTCCTGAGTGACATTTCTAAGCCCTCATTCTTTAGTTCTTCAGCAGTGAGCTACGCACCTACCGGAGTCCAGCAGTTTGAATCCAGACAGACTCTGGACAGGCAGGAGCACTCTAGTTTCAGTAAAATTACATTATTCAAAATGAGAAGATAGACACTACATTCTAGGGCATAAGCCACAAATGGTCTTATAAGATATAAAACTGAAATAGGGTGATTGTGACCTTAATTGCTTGATAAATACAGTAATCTTCCAGAAAGTAACTTCCTGAAGTATGCAATGATTGATATGAAATAAGACTGAAGAGTAAAATAAATAGTAAGACACGCACTATGATGTGCTTAATGAGACTCTCCCCATTCAAAGAATCACTGCTCAGTACATTTTCTTCATCAGTAATTCCCCATCCAGTTGAAAGAGAGGTTGCAATAAGAAGAGTTTCTTGTTTTATCGAGTTAGAACTGTACTGTTATAGAGAAAAATTCAAGGGTTTTCAGAAGTAACATAACTTGGTCAAAAAGTTATTAGGATTGAAAAGATTAATCAGAGGAAGGTCCAGTCTTCTTGGCTCATTTAAGAAGATGAGTTCAACTTTGGGCCTCCCCCAGAAAGATGAAAATTAATATTAGAGTTTAAAACAGAACCACAGAAGAATTCTGTCTTAAAACATATTTGCATCTTCCTGTAGATACGATTTTGATATAATATTATTAGCATAATTCATTTCAGGTATTCCTTCTGCTAATCTTCCAAATAAACTGCCTGCTTTATGCTTTCCAGGCAATGAATACTCAGATTATCATTTTGGTGTGATTTGATTTTATTCAAGTGCAAAAATACACTTGAATGAACTATTCCAGTACTTTCTTACAATAAGTAAATGCTAAGTTCATGTACTGGGACTGGCTGAGATGGAGTTAGCTTTCTTCATAGCAGCCTGTATGGTGCTGTGTTTTGGATTTTTGGCTAAAACAGTGCTCATAACACACCAATGCTTTGGCTGTTGCTGAACTGTGCTTGCACAGCACGAAGCCTTTCTCTTTTTTTCCCCTCTCTGCTCTGCCAGCAAGTAGAGTGGGGATGGTCAAGGAACTGGGAGGGGACACAGCCAGTACAGCTGACCCGAACTAGCCAAAGGGATATTCCCTACCTGTAACATTACAGTCAGCAATAAAAAGTGGTGGTAGAGGAAGAAGTGTGAGGCAGAAAGGGGATTGTCTTTCAAGGTGGCCACTGCTCAGAGACTGACTGGGCATCAGTCTGTTTGTGGTGGGGAGTGATTGCCTTTGCATCACTTTATTTCCTCTTTATGATTATTTAATATTTATGATTATTCTCAGATTGTTACTCCGTGTATAACTTTCCCTTTTTCCCATATAAGAAGATAAAACAAACTAACAGTGACCCATCCTCACATATTGTGTTCTTTTCCCTACCTACAACACTAAGAAAAAACACCCCCCCTCATCTTTACACCCATAAATGTACCTATCTTACATATATTATTCAAAATAATAATAAAATTATCACTATCAGTATTTTATGGCATTCTTAGATTATATTAAATTCCAGTTATGAACACCAGAAATTCAAACAAGCAACTGTTAAAACCTTAAAATACGAAAACTAAACATTTATTTTATGCTGCTGCTTGTCTTATAATGGCAGCAATATAGGAATAGTTTTATTGAATTTGAACTCTACATTAAAGTCAATGAAATCCCAAACGATACTTATTATAAATCTCTGATAGAGTATAACTTTGAATCAGAACATATTTAAAAAAAAAAAAGTTGTGGGAGTCAAACAACTAATACTGACATTCAGAACTTTTTCAAGCTTTGACCTGCATATAAATGGGCAGAGATTAATGTTCTCAAATGGTCCTGTAAATGGTATATAAGAAAGTCTGAAGTTAATTCACAGTCTTTAAACAGAGAGGATGATCTTTTAAAAGATTGTTATTTCTTGACAATGGGCTGAAAATTCTACAAGGGAGTACTACTTATGTAGTAAGTTCTATTTCTGCCAAATAAACTATTAAAGCAGCATAGTTTATGATAGCTATTAATAACAAAGCACATGATAGAACTATAAATACTTCTCAACAAGCCAGGAGGTTGACAAACTACAATCTATCCTAACTAATCCCGTACCACACGTATTGCTATATAATGAAATGTGCTGTGTTGTGCTTTCTTTTCTCTCTTTTTTTTTTTAATTATTTAAACAGTAAGGCATTCTAAGGAACAAGTAGATAAGGAATTCTATACAAGTTGCTGATAAACAAGAAGCATGCAAGAACAAGGTTAGCAATTTGCATGATAGCCAGCTCTCTGTGCCATACATGAGAAGAACTGGGGACCTAGGACAGGATTTGCAATACTGGCTTGGAAGATCTTCAAGTTACAGAAAGGGGAGGTTTGAAGCCAAGCTGCAGACTATTTCAAATTGAAATAGCATTTCTTCTGGAGGACAGTAACTAAATCTTACAATTCACTCAGCCCAGATGAAATAAGACCTTCTTGCATGAGACTTGGATCAAATCCATACCTTCAATATCACAAAAGCCTGCAAATCTATGGGTAGTACTGCTACGTGAAAGATGTGAAAGTGGAGAAAACACCTACAATTCCTACTTAAGTTCACAGAATTCAAAATTCCTTGGTCCAGGGAGAAGTAGCAGAGTGCGATACTGCAGTTCAGGAATTAAAACTCTCATTAAGTGAGCTGAAAACAGAGTTCTGCCAGATCCTCCATAATTTGTCATGCATCTCACAAAGTGGGCAGTTAAAAAGCAGCAAAGGACCCTGCCAATTAAAATACAAGCTTTTTCCTTAGGATCATATATTTGAACTTACAAAAGCACAGCAAAAAGCAAACTGAAGTGTTAGTTAATCTGATTTGACTGAAACATGAATATATAACATTTTGTATTTCAGTTTTACATAGTGCTTTTTCTGTTTCCCTTAATAATAAAATACACCAAGTATCTGTTTCAGTAGTTTACAATAGGAACAACAAAGTAGTTGGTAGGCCAGGAAATCCATTCTTATCAATAGTTTTTCAAAAGTTTTTCAAAAGTTCTGCTGTTAGATGTGATATTCTGCTTGCTTTCTGAGTATATATTTAAATCCAGATTCTGTCTCCAAAAGCTCACAGTATGAAGAGGGAAGCACTGCACAAAACATCGGGTGGGAGAAAAAAAAAAAATAAAAAGAAAAACGTGGTGTTTAAACGAAGTGCCTACACACAATGTCCTATAAATTTTTAAGTGTTCACTGCCTGTTGCCTTGTAGGCATCACAGCAGAGGCTAAACATGAAAACGAATCTTGACGGTGTGGTTCATTTGTGCTCTTTCATAGCACTGCAAACATCTGTAAGTGTCCAAAGATGCAATGCAAAAGGGAAAAAAAAAGAGAAGAGGGTAAGATATCAGGACAAAGGTGGTTGAAGCAATGAAGCAGTGGTGAATTATACTGATGATGCAAAAAGAATACTGAATTTGATATGCTGGCACAAAAAGCAGATAATGTAGAGGGACAGTGATGGGGACGATTAGGAAAATGAAAGACATCAACAGCTATGTTCTTGATAAAATGGAAAAGATGCACAAAAGGTTGAGAGGAAGATGACAAGGGAAATTATTTGTATTGTGTTCATACACACAAAAAGCTGGATTTCATAAACAGAATTGGAGCATAATTCCAGCTGGAGAAAAATGGTGCTTGGACATGGTTATTGTCGTGGTTTAACCCCAGCCAGCAACTAAGCACCACGCAGCCGCTCGCTCACTCTCCCCCAGTGGGCTGGGGGAGATAATCAGAAGGGTAAAAGGGAGAAAACTCGTGGGTTGAGATAAGAACAGTTTAATAACTGAAGTAAAATAAAGTAGAACAGTTAAATAGGCAAAGCAAAAACCGTGCACGCAAACAAAACAGAACAAGGAATTTATTCACTACTTCCCATTGGCAGGCAGGTGTTCAGCCATCCCCAGGAAAGCAGGGCTCCATCACGCGTAACGGTTACTTGGGAAGACAAACGCCATCATGCCCAATGTCCCCCCTCCCTTCTTCTTCCCCCAGCTTATATATACTGAGCATGACGTCATATGGTATGGAATAGCCCTTGGGCCAGTCTGGGTCAGCCCTCCCCCTGGCTGTGCCCCCTCCCAGCTTCTTGTGCCCCCGGCAGAGCAGGGGAAGCTGAAAAGTCCTTGACCAGTGTGAGCGCCACTTAGCACCTATTCAGAGACAGCTTAGCACTACTTAGCAAGAACCAAAGCATCAGTGTATCATCGACATTGTTCTCATCCTAAACCCAAAACACAGCCCCCATACCGGCTACCAAGACGAAAATTAACTCTATCCCAGCTGAAACCAGGACAGTTATATGTGTACAATTGAAAGAAAAACTGTAGGCAGCTACAGTCCTGTATAAACAGAAAAAAAGGTAGTGGTATCAGCAATGAAAGCAGAGTGTGTTTTCCTGGATTACCAGGAAAGATAACTGTGAATTTCAGTAGCCAAAAATAAAGGTAAAATGATAGAAAAATATCCAGGAAAACACACTGGAATGGCAAAAATCTGGATCAATGGAAACATCTGCCTTCATCCATCTGCTGAAAATAATAGCTGACACTCTACAAATGACAGGCAGGAGTAGATATCAGGGAAAAGTTGGGGAAGAAACTATTATAGTACAGTGCAGCAATGTTTAAAGGGATATAGACTAAGGGAAAAAATAACGTGTGGAAATTCAGTACTGACAATGAGATTTTAAGTGGAAAATCTGTTAAAAAGAAAGAAAAGTCAGACTACTATCCAAACTAAATGGAATTAGAATATTCTGAATATATTCTGTCCTTTGGAATTGTTTTTGAATGTGTGGAGCACGGCCTGGCCTCTTTAATCATAAAAGTAATCTTGAAATGAAAATAAAAGTCTATATGTGCATATATTAATAGAAAATATATACCTATCCAGACCAGACAATAAGATCAAATGCTTCTTTCTTGCTTAAAAGTTTGATTTCACTCCCTGGTCTGGGCAGTTGTGTTATTTTTCATTCATAGATAGATGTGTTCTTTAAAGTCAAGTGAAAAAGGCAGAATTCTATGTGATCTGTTCTCATAAACTACTCCAGATTAAGGTATGATCTTCCTAGAGTTCTTATATTTAGCATTACTGGGCTTTTTGACAAGAAATTATGATTTGTATGTTCTTAAACCAAACAATTAATAAATTAGTAAAAATATAGGACCTAACTATGCAAATTCTTCTCCCCCCAAATATCTGACATTTCAGGAATTTAAACAGTAAAGACAAGATTTTTCAGACCCCTTGAACACCTGCAACTCCTACAGAAACTATGTTGTGAGAGGATATGAAGTCTAGATAAAACAGTATAGAAATGAACAATCTTATACTTAATCTCTCAAACTTTTGGACATGAAACTGATTCTTTATTTGGATACATGTTCTCTGCTCTACCATTTTGTTCAATGTTCTGTTAAATTAAAATTCTGTGATTCATTTAAATGTGTGGTCAGACTAGCAAAAAATAATTTCTATCCTAATGTAGCCTCTTACAATCAAAAACAAGTCAGACAATGCAGAACACTCCTTACAATTCCATACTTCATGCAGATAGAATAGAAGTATAAAACAGAGTCAGGGAATGTTAAATTTTCTTCTCTGTAACCGCCAGCAAAATCATTAAGTAAGAACTAACAAAGGGTTTCTGGTCTATGTAGAGTCAGTTACAGGACACCAGGAACTAGGTTAAGATAAGCAAACAGGCTGGAAACAGAAAACACAGAGAGAGATGAGGTAGATGAGGTAAAGAACATCTGTCCTTCATCCGAAAGTAAACACCGAGAAGTGGTAAATCCAGAAGTGTTATTCCTTTACTCATCATCTTTCCCCCCTTTCTTTCCATATATGAAGTCAAACTGATTACAGAAGGTGATCAAGTAATTGTTTTTTCAATTGACTTCCATTCTGGAAAACAAATTATAAATGTAACTATTTCAGTATGAGCTGAGTGTTTCACCACTTGGCTATAACAGGGAATTTATTGAGCGCTGAAGAAAAAAAATAAAAATAAATACATAAATATAAAAAAAAATGAAGCAATCCAATTATGTCAGCAAGTGTAACAATAAAGGGGGACCCAAGAGCAAGGTGGAAGAACCCCCCACCATCATCTCCATACTGCTCCTGGCAAAGCATGATAATGTCTCATGTTACCATACACAGAAGGGCTGAACCTAACACCAGAGAAAGGACTGGATAGCAGAAGTTTGTGTATATTGCTTTTAATTCTATCATTATTGGGAGAAAGCTGTAATTATTGCGTGTTTTGGATTATAAGTGTTAGCACCACTGTAACTGGACTAATAAGACTTTTGATAAGACTGCTAATTTTTTAATTAGACTAATAATAAATTATTGGGTGTGAGTGTGTTTGTTTGGTCTACATTAATTGCACATGTTATTTATCTGCTTCCCTGCCTTTGAGGCTTGGTTGCAATTTCAACACAACATCTTGAAGACGATTTAGTCATGCTGAAAATTTAATCACGCATTATCCTTGTATTTTATTTTTCAAATAAGTGATTGCCTGACTTGAGAAAGAACAATGAAAAACTGCAGATTGCGTAGCATACTGATATTGGAGGAAAATAAACAAATACGTTATATATAAAAGCAGTCATCTTTGTTGATAAATCTGTAAGAAATATTTACCTTTAAGAAATAATAAGAAATTTGTACACTCCCACTGTTTGTTGTGTATGCATAAGCCTTAATTAAAATGTTAGAGCAGAGGCTCTGCCATTTCTCTATGAATCTCTACAGACAATTTTTAGGACCTACCCTTCTCATGTATTCCAATCCTTAAACTGAACTAATGCTAGATTATCTAAATATTGAGAAGTAAAAAAATTATTTGGGTGGAGATGCCTTGTAATTGATTGAGTCACATACATAAAATAGGTTGTATTGGTGGGATTACGTTTGGCGTTTTTCATGTTTGCACCTTGCCCTTTCAATGAGCCTGACACAACCAAAATTTCAATGCTTGTGCCACTAAACTCGACTATATGCTCATGCCATTTTCTGCTTAAAAATACTTCAAAACCATTTCAGAAGAAACTAGCTGATCAGAAGGGGAGAATAATCATGTAAAACAACTAAACTGACACAGTGAGGCAGTCCCTCAAAATCCATATATTTTAGTTTGTAACTAAAGAACAGAGTTTATTATAGAAAATAAGATTTTTACTAAGTATTTCAACCTTATTCTCCATGAAAAAGGCTGTGATAAAATATTCACCCATCCCTAGTACATATTTAAGTCAATTTTCATCTCACATTTCTACTATGGTTTCCAAGCAATGCAGGACTGGGTATTACAAGACTGGAAAAATTGGGGCAGCAAAGAAAGCAAGCACTAAACAATCATTAGTAACCTTTCCTGCAGCATTTATTCCCATTCAAAAATGATAAAGCTTGTCTTGAATTGAGTGGTGGGCTTAGCTGATAGGTTCTGCAAAAGACTACTCTTCTCTTGCACTACTGCAAACTCAGCTATACCTTAGCTACTCCTGACATAATGGTTTGGTTTTCTCATGTTCTTTTCCTTAAAGGCATATTCTGTATCTTCTTTAGGCAGTCTGCTATATTGCCTAAACTATCTTTATTGTTATAAGTATTTTCTTCATACATAATCTGAACCTCCAATGCTATAATGCAATTGCTTTACTTCAGTTTGTCCTTCAGACAGATTATTGCTTAGACTAAGTAATCACACTTCATTGTCTTTCCTTGTACATCATTTTCCATCTTAATCCTCTCCATTGCTCCTAGGCTGCCTTTAGTTCATCCACAGCTCCCTAAGAAGTAGAATAAAAAAAAAAAAAAAACAAAAAAAACCAACCAAACAAAAAACCCACAACACAGAACAAGCACAGCTTGTGAACACTTACCATAGCTAGGCAGAGAAAAATTACCTCACTTGTTTATTTCAGCATCATTTTTTTTTTTGATAGTATTGTTCTGTTACTGATTTATTATATGCTTCGAATCAGATACTTGTTATCAAAACAAATGACTTTAAAGACTGGATTCCACAAACTGGCTAAGAAATATCTCATCCTTTTGTACTCATTAGAGTACTTGCCCTGTATCTGACAGGGACAACTTTTTCTTTCCTCCTTAGCCTGAGACAACTAGAATCTATTGATGACTGTTATAACTACATTACTCTAATGATTGCCGTCTTCTCAGTAACAATCCAGTTTGTATAAATAATTAAAATTTTATTGGGAAAAAAAATTAAGTCATTTCCCAACAGTACCCTTAACACCAAGATTATTCTTCTCAAGAGATCTTTTAATATTATCAGAAAATCCATGCTCCTCCATCAGAAAAGACTGAGGACCATTTTAAGATAAACCTTGAAAGTTAGGACTCTCATCTGCAGATTTGACTCCTAGGTTTAAAATATTCCCCTATTTAGATTGCAGAATCCAAAGAAATAGAATTCTGGAACAACAGGTGAATAAGAATAGCTAGGGAAGCCACCTAAAAAGTTTTAAGATACAATTTATCAGTTTTATGAGGATTCATTAATCTCAGGGTTGCTTATGATAAGTAGGCAAAACGACCCAGAAGGTCCTTTCTTACTTCGTGTTTTCTTAATATTTTACACTTGTGTCTTAAGGCAAATATTCCTAAATATTTTCTTCTAGTGTGACTCTGTTACAGAGGAAGGATTAACTTACAATAATCTCATGAGCCATACCACCGAGGTACTGAAACACCTACAGTCAAGCACATCCTTCAGTAACTCCCTGGATTGGCACTTAAATCAGCAAAGTGTGCTTTTCTTATATCAAAACAAATATTATTAAGTAGGAGCTGTTGCACTGCTTCCTTGATCACACTGTAGCAAAAAGCACTAAAGAAATCAATTTTCAAGACAGTCTAAGGAACCTATTACTGTCAAAACTGAAAATGATTATTTTAAAAAGGAAAAAGCATTGTATCAAACTTAGTAGCTGCAGAATTTTACTTTTCAAGAAGTGCGACTATCTAACATTTCAGTCTTCATAGTATCTAAGTTTATACATGTTACTTAGTATTCCATTACAAACACTGCATGTTTTTCAAAACAGCTACCACAAATCTTTCAATAAGCAACACCTTGGTCTATTGATACACTCAATAAAATAAATGAGACTAAGAGTGAAGTAGCTTGCTGCAGAGATCCATCTCTTGCTATCAGGGCAAAGGAAATGAAAGTGTAAGAAATGCCGTGAAGTCGCTTGAAAATAACTCCTCTTTTATCTAACAGCCTGCTCAATAGAACACTCTTCTCCTACCTGATAGCTTCAAGTTCCTTCTCTGCAGTCCAAAGGGATTAAAAATCATAACCTCCACTTTTTGAGGAGCGTTATAACCACAGTGATCAAGGGACCTACCTAATCTCCTTGCAGATAGCTAAGCATGGCAAAAGACTTTGAGAAGTTATCAATTATGTTGGCAAACGGGGAAGTCTTGTAAAGGGGATAATTTCAAGAGAAATCTTAAAAACAAGTTTACTGCATCGTTTTAAGGGATGATAGTGTATTCCCACATATCACAAACTTCTTATGGTATGACTAAACTCCTGATTACTGAAGGACAAAGAAAGCTATGTATTTGTGAATCAACAGTTCAGTATCTCACAGACTTTTGTAACAGGGCAGTTTAAGAGCCTGATTGGAAAAGGGAGATTTAGAAAGCACAGTTTAGTATCACAATTCAGCCCTTTAAAATCACAGCATCAGGGTCATCTCTGTCATCAAATCTTTCTCAGTCTACAGCTCTGAGGACGCAGGGTGGATACAAGGTTGCTACCTGCAGTTGTGTCCACACAGGAACCCTGGAGGGGAATTCTTCAATCCAGGTTCTGTGCTCAAACTGGGGAACACAGACCTACACAATTCTAAAACCAGAAACCACAAAAGAATCCCTGCAAATATTCTTTAGGAAAAACTGGTAGAAGACCCATAAGCAAAGTGGTGAAGCAGGGAAGGATATTGATATTCAAAAGGATATCAATAACATGCCAACCATAAGGACCTCCAGTGAAAAAGACGTTGACCAGCTGGAAAGGAATGAAGCAGTACCAGACATGGAGGACGAACTGGACACCCTCCAGAGAAGCAGCTGATTAGGGAAGCAGCCAATGGTCCAATCCCCAATAGCAAATGAAGAACCCATTCCAGTACCAGCAAGAAAGAAGTTATATATCCTTAACACCAAGAATCATGAATCTGACTAGATTCGAGACTCACTAGCCATCTGATTATTACTTCATGTGGCTCATTTACAATTACAGTAATAATATAACAACCTAGGGAGAGAAGGATATGGAATAATTCAAATTCATGTAGTACATCTTGTTGAGGAAGAGCAGTAAGGGAGCATGGATTAATACACTTGTTCTGAGGTTCAGACCAAAAGTGAGAAAGAACTAAGTGACTGCAAAGGACAGTTATAAATTTAAAAATTCATTGCCACTTTGGGGTTTCCCTCCAAGACCAGAAGGATCAAGTAGATGATGTATTTGTGAAGAGTAAACCAGAGAACAGACCTCAGTGATAACATAGGTTACTGACTAACTTCCTTTGTGAATGCAGCAGGAGACAGGCTGAAGAGGAAGCTCCTGAAATGCTTTCATGAAAAGAATAATGAGGCTGCTTCACATTTGCCTCTAATTAACAGAGAAGAAATAGCTAAGAATGTGAAGATTAACAGGTAATGTAGTTGAGATTGGTCACAAAAGGACAGAATTCTCAAAAGTTAGATTAGAAGGAAAATAACTCAAACTAAAAGCAATGTATTTCAAGAAGGCAAACTTCAGTAAAAGGACTCTTAGAGAAGATTTCCTGGGAGACTTGCCCAAGGTGAAAAAGGAATTATAGTGAAATGGTAGCTCCTTAATGAACCAATTTACCCAAAGGAGAAGAAAGGCTTCTGATAGATACTGAAGAATATTGACATTTTTGATGCTTTTTCTTTGCTTTTTAAATTTCTCCTTTAGTCAAAAGGTCAACATAAATTGGTTCTCTGTTTTAATTGGTGTGCCAGTGATAAAGGATTAAGACCCTGCAGGGAAAGGATGAATGCATTTACGAATACTTGTATAAACTAGGTATTTTCAAGCCAGCTGAGTAAAATGAAGTTCATCCTGAGGCACCCAAAATCTGCAAGCCATAAATGATCAGCTAAAATGTGTCTGCAACAGTGACATAGCTCAGAGCAGTAGAGTGCAGCAGTCCCTTGTTTCCCCACTTACTCCATGTTGGCTCAGACTGTGGGGCAGATTTTCTGCATGTGAAGGGGATTCCTTTTGGATGAAATTAAATCAGAAGATCTGTTCAAAGTGCAGCAACAGTCTCTAAAAGGAATAGAAAGGTCCCAATCAATGTGTGATCTGCAGCACAAGCAAGTCCCACAACAAGTACCAAGTGCACGTGCACCAACACAATGCTCTCAAACCACAGAGACCTCCTGTGTTCTTCTGCTTCTTGTGCCACTTAAAAGGCTAAAGGTATCGAGGTCAATAACCAGCTCACACAGATGCCCTCAAGCTCCTAGGTAAGGGCATTCTTTTATATTACACCAAGACCTCCTATGGTTCAGTATACTTTTTCTTCCTTCAACTGCTGTATCCGTTTTCAAAAGTGCTTTTCTGAATTGCTTGTCTCACCTGCCTTTTTTTTAAATTAATAATTATTCCCTTTTTCCATCTTTCCTTCCTGATCAACTTCTTTGGTCTCACAGAAGATTCAGTATATTGCAGTCATAATGTCAGATCATGGTAAAAGGTCTCAGCTATGCTCCCTTGCATCTGTAAGTTCTGCATCTACTGCCAGTCACCCCCAGGACTTTGCGCTTCCATCTGTCTGAACTCCAAACTCTGCATACCCTCTATCATTTACCCTGCCTCTTCCTCATACAAATGAAAAACTGAGAGGGTGAAAGTAATTACTTTCATGGTGTCCACTTGATCATTTGTCCCTGCCACAAGATTTAAGATACCATTTCTTCCATTCTGATCCTCTGTCTGGCCAATACTCAAATTCAGAGTCAGGAAGCAGCAGGCACGATGTGTTACATGTAAGTGAACGAGAACAAAAATAAGACTTGCTTCCCTGAAAAAGGGCACAAGAACACCCACGTGCTCCTGTCATCTCCACTAAAAGGATGAAAGGGTGCTCTGGCACTTGCTGAAGCAACATTGAGAAGCCTACACACCTGAAAGCAAGAGTTTGTAGGATAGCTTTCTTTTGGCTATCTTTGAACAACATGTGCAACAGGGATGTTTGGTCCAGGGGACCAGATTAATCATAAGGTAAATAAATATGCATATCTATAGTTTAGCTTTTGGGTCCTTGGTACAAATTGCTTTTTTCTACTGATCCATTCATACTGCACCATATTAGTTTTTGCTGCGTGGCTCACAATTACACAGGGTGTGAGCACAAAGTCTGTAAGAGCCCATAAAGGATGGATGAGAGCAAACTGTAAAGGTGGAAACTAGAAAGGCAGAATTGGTATTTATCTTTTAAAAGGCAAAACAGTGGCAGTAAAGATCAACTTACCTTGAACTCTTTCAAAAATACCATGAGCTCTATACCAGAATAGATTATCAAACAAACTATTTGTAGGCAGCTGGAATATGCCCATGAGATCAATGAGATGCAAAAGCAATCGAAAAGCCAGTAACAGGATAAGAATGAAACAACAAGCAATGCAAACAAGCATTAAATAATAATTAAAAAAAAAAAAAAAAAGACCTTCAAGGAAGGGCTAAACTTGATGACATTGTTCAGACTGGAGAAGACAAATTAAGGAGGCACACAATAATAATATTAAAGTATGAAAACACTTTCTTCATGCCCACAGATAATTAAACAACAAACAGGGAACTTAAATGAAAAAACTGAGAATCAGGTGAGTATTAGTAGAACATTTTGAGTCTAAGAACTGGACCAGAAAGATTTTTCATGGTTGTGCAATATCCATCCGTAAAGATTTTTTAAGAACTTTTTGGACACGTGTCTCAAGAATGATGTATGGTTTAAGCTATGTTGCAGCAGAGGGTGAAACAGGTAGCTTTTGGAAATCTCTTCCTGTCATTCTGTCTATGATTATTTTTAGATTTCCATGCAGAGACTATTAAACACAGTATGTGTCTTCACAAGGTTCAGAATTGGATTTTTGCCGCATCTTTGTTGAAGAAGTCCTTGTACAAAATGCATTTAAAGTTCTTTTAAGGCCACTTTATAACACTGCAAATATCTAAGCCACACAATTAAAGAAAAATCAAAAGACACAGTAGAATACCTTGGATTTTATACTCTTTCTTATTATTTTTTACAGAATATATTTTTTCCCATGTTTATTGTATTTACCGTATTATTTTACTGTTTACATGTATATATGTTACTGTATATATGTACTGTTTTGAAACAATATCTTACAGAAGTCCACGTGCAGCATATCTGCATATTTTCCCAGGCAGCTTTTAATCAAAAAAAAAAAAAAACAACAACAAAAAAACAAACAACAAAACAAAACATAAAATTAAAAACAATGAGAAAGAAGGAAAATTTTAAGGGATGAAGAATGAAGTACATCTGAATTTTCAGTGATTGCCCGTTTAGCTGTTGTAAGTATCATAATTTGTCCTAACATTGCTCTAGAATCCAAACAGAATCATTATATTTAACATATGATCTCAATTTGAACACTTACTGCCAATTTCATTAATCAGCAAAACGTATGTACACTTGCTTGGTTTAAGACCTATGCAAGACCTTTGCCTTGACTGCTTCAGGATTATGACAAAATTACTATCTTTATCAGCAGTAAACACTGACAAAGTTTTATTGGACTGCAAGAAAACAAAGTACCTGTTCCTAGTCTTAGTAACTAACATAATCTGTATGTGTGGAGGGCTCTTTGCAGCAGAAATAGTAGAGTAATGGAACAAGCACAATTTCTTATTGTGCAGACAGTAAGGCAGTTTTGAGAATACCTACATCAGGTGTTCTGTAGTGCAATTAAACAGGCAGTAAATTATTCACATCAACACCTTCATACATTCATTTACTCATATTCCTCATCACTCACAGGAGAAGGGTGAGCAGGGTCCTTGTTTAGGTAAAAGATGGAAGACAAAGGAAAGATGGTCCTGAAAACTGAGCTGACAACAGACTGAAAACAGTAAAGATGAGTTGGGATGTAGTGACTCTCCAGACAGCAGTGACAGTCTTTGATGAATTCAGTTAAGCAGATGCAGTGCAGTCTATCCAGAGAACACGGATTCACGATAAGTGTCAGTTTTAGCCAGAAAATTGGGTTCTATAATGATAAAACCAAAAGTACAAAAATACATCTATAAGCACAGACCGTTAGAGAGATCAAAGTAAGAAAACAGGAGAGGTTTAAAGGAGGAAATTTTATGGGTAAACCACTCCTGCTAGCGCAGACAGGACATGCTATGAAGAAGGAAAATAGCAGAGGCGTTTCTCTCTTCACCTTAAGAGACAGGCATCTCATTCCATATGCTGAGAGAGCTTGGAAAAGAAGAGAGAGAAGGCTGGGGTGGGCAGGGGAAGATGACAACTGACCAATTCAACTCTGCATTTCTTGGAGAAAAACGTTTCGAAAATTTTATTCTTTGCATACTCTTTCCTCAATGTGAGCCACCATACATTTCCTTTGATCTATCATCATCCTTCACTAGAGTCACAGTTTAGTCACCTGTCTTGTCATTTTTTTTTTTTTTATTTTGTTTTTAATCACTCTGAAAAAAACTCAGCTTTTTAGAAGAACATCAAGCTAAATGCTGTTATGGTAATTTCTAACTGTATTTTCTGTGTACAGAGGTTTCCTGAACACACAAAAAATGTATACTAAGAAAAGCAAAGGTATAGAGGGAGAAAAAGTCTTAAATTTAAAGTCTTAAATATGTGATCTTCACTATCTGCAACATGAGGGCATTTTGTTCTACTGAACAAAAGAAACAATTATTTTACAGTGAATTTGGCACTTGTTCAAACTCTAGGTAGGTAATCTGTGTCTAATGATTCACTAAAGAAAAACACAAAATGGAGAGAAATATATGTCAAGTCACTTCTGAAGTGTCTAAAACTCAGCCTTTCATACTTATTTTTCAAGGCATATCATCTTACATACATCTTAATTTAAAAGAAGCAGCACTCACAGGTATATTTTTTCAAGGCTGACTATTTTAGTTCTTCTATCTTGGCTCAAAGGAAAAATACTTCTTCAGTATAATATGCACAGATTTAACCAGAAAGAAAAGATCCTTAACAGCCTACAATCTCTACAGCTTTGAAATGTTCAACAAATATTTGGTTGTTGTGTTGTTTCCTTTCACTTACAAGTGTCATGAAATTGCTGAATTTCACTACTAGTAGCATTCTGTATGACGACCAGTAAGAGAGACTCATCTGAGATTTAACAGCCACGTTTTGGTAATGCAACTTTGACTGTATGTTTGGTAGGGAAGAGAGATGCAGTATGAGAAAAACAAATAAAATAATCAATTAAAACTATTAAAGGAAGAGGTTCTTCACTGTTAATTCCATCGTGTGTTTAAGAACAGAACAAATAATAAATTATCCCTAAACACACATCATAAGCAGGAGTTGTATCTGATGTCTTATGAAGTCAGTTTGAATCCTTCTTTTGATTACATTTATAGTTCAGAAGCTATTTGCATGGATGCAGGGGATCAAAAATTTTGGTTTTCAGTGAAGATGAAACAACCCATCTGTTGGGCCATGCAAGTTTTTGGACTGATGCATTTGCAATGCATATTAAAGAACACTTGCATGACTTATTAGGTCATCAACAAGATGTTGATGGAAAAGGAAAAAGGAAAAAAAGGGGGACAAAAAAAAAAAAAGTAAATTTCAATATAGCCATTCTCTTTTGGTAACACTACTTCCAAATTAAGTGCATTTAGAGAGAGTCAGTTTTCCAGGAAGGTTAAATAACCAGCAATAAACACTTTCTCAAAATTAAGGGGCGGGGGAATTATGTGAGTCATCTGCACGCAAACACCATTCTGCCCTAACTGCATCTTATGTGCTTTATACCAAAAATTCCATGTACGGCTACAGCAAATAATTCAATTTTTTTCCAAAAGTAAAAAAGAACTTAGTGCAGGTACAGAATTTAAGATCTCTACTGCTGTCTTGTAAGCAGTATAGACAAATCTAATGGATACTTCTACTTCCCTCTGCTATCTTATTTTTCCTACCTGGTGTTTTGAAAAACAGCACCAGTGGTTTGAATCTTCAGTAGCAATAAAATAATTCTCTTGTGGACTATTATGACACAGTGAATACTGTGAGATTCATTATTAAAGTAGTAAAAACATTCCTACAGAACAAGTCTGACCTAAACTACATGTTATGATCTTTTAACTGAGGTCCAATTTAGATAGAAAGAGGTCACATTTGTTTTAAAGCATCATTTGTATTTAAACCCTAAATATTAAATTTTATTTCTAATCTAACTCTACCTTATTTGTTTGAAATCCATCTTGAAAATTGTATCCAAGCAGAGCATCTGGGAACATAAGCCATATAACAAATGTAATTCCATATAAATCAGAACCAAGATGTTTATAACAAAAAAACTGCTGTTGGTGACATTACAACACTTTGGCTAACAGCCCAGATGTTTAAATAAATGGCCTTGTCACAGACAAAAGATGCTTCTGCAGAATGCTGGACAATTCGTGTACTACAATCGTTTTCAAACAAGGTACTGAGTCCAAGCCATCTCTTCTGCCCTCAAATGTTTTCATAATCAAAAAGCAGCATAATTGACTACCACTAATCTTTCAAAATACTGGAGGAAAAACACATGTAAAATTGCACAATCACCAGTCAATCCATTAATACCTGAAAAAATGACTAATTTATTTATGCTTATATGTACATAGGCAGAACTTAATTAAATGCTGATATATGGCTTTTATAGTATATATATGAGCAGTATTTTCCTTGATGCTAAGAGTTTTTCCAGTTGTTTCCTCAAATTTTATTTACAAAAAAAGGGTAAAAAAAAAAATCATTTTCCTAATAAAGCGTGTTAATGCCTAAACATCAGTAAACTTCCACTATATCTCAAGCAGCATTTTTAAAACAGTCTTTAAACTGATTTTATAACTTACAGCATTGATATTACAGCTCTGTTGTTCTGAGATTTGTTGTTTCTGTTTTAGGTGTGAAGAACTTCAATTTCTGAAAGTTCTTCTGTATTTCCAGCTATTTAATTTGGTCTCATTAAAAACAATACTTCTTATAAAGCTGGCCATTGAGACAAGTAGGATTACGGCTAATCCTTTTGCACATCAGCAGAAGACTCATCCATGTTATCTGGAGAGTAGAGTCAGGTTACACAAAGCTTATCTCTGAAGAACTGGAAAACTGCATTTCTGCTCTAAGTTTGATCAGTGTAATTTAACCGAGCAATACTGTCTTATATCTATTGCTTTGTTCATATGTTGAGACAAAACCCCATGATTTAGTTTGGCAATTTGACAGCAAAGATTATATTATTCACTGATTCAGACCGAGTTTCTTAATTTCTAGCTATGGATCAGCTAGCCAGAATTTTTACTCTAGGCAAATCTCAGATAGCATTCGTCATTCAGGCAGTCTCAAGAAACATATACTCTTTTAAAGATGAAAATTAACTTACATTTTTAAGTACACACATGTAGACTAAAAGTACACATTAGCCAACACTTTTCTTTGTAGTTCCCCCATTCATTCCATTCTTGCTAAGTAGCATAGAATAGAATAGAATATTTCAGTTGGAAGGGACCTACAATGATCATCTAGTCCAACTGCCTGACCAATTCAGGGCTGACCGAAAGTTAAAGCATGTTGTTAAGGGCATTGTCCAAATGCCTCTTAAACACTGACAGGCTTGCGGCATCAATCACCTCTTGAGGAAGCCTGTTCCGGTGTTTGACCACCCCTTCAGTAAGGAAATGCTTCCTAATGTCCAGTCTAAACCTCCCCTGACACAGCTTTGAACCATTCCCACACGTCCTATCGCTGGATACCAGGGAGAAGAGATCTGCACCTCCTCTCCACTTCCCCTCCTCAGGATGCTGTAGAGAGCAATGAGGTCGCCCCTCAGCCTCCTTTCCTCTAAGCTAGACAAGCCCAAAGTTCTCAGCCGCTCCTCATAGGACATTCCTTCCAGCCCTTTTACCAGCTTTGTTCCCCTCCTCTGGATGCATTCAAGGATCTTCACATCATTCTTAAATTGTGGGGCCCAGAACTGCACACAGTACTCCAGGTGCGACCGCACCAACGCTGAATACAGTGGGATAATCACCTCTTTTGACCAGCTGGTTATACTGTGTTTGATGCACCCCAGGACATGGTTTGCCCTCTTGGCTGCCAGGGCACGCCGCTGACTCATATTGAGCCTGCTGTCAATCAGGACCCCCAGATCCCTTTCTGCAGGGCTGCTCTCCAGCCGTTCCTCTCCCAATTTATACTTGTTCCTGGCATTACTCTGTCCCAGGTGCAGGATCCAGCATTTGGACTTGTTAAATTTCATCCCATTAATGATTGCCCAATGCTCCAATCTATCTGGATCCCTCTATTAGCTGAGAAAAAACACACTTAGTACATACGTCATGCTTAGGCTTATAAAATGATCTTGAGCTGGCAAAAGACTGTATCTAGACAAACCTCAGCAACAGTTTTTTTTAAACCCCCAGAAGAACAGCATTTCTTTAGTTTGTGAGCTGGGTGTCCAGCTCAACCTCTTTATGAGCTGACTTTACCTGATGTCAGATGGAAATTAATTTCTGTATAAACCTGAAGTTTTACTATCTGAGTGAATATAATTCCATTCATAAACATGGAGTTTCTACCTTTCTGCAATCATATGCTCTCAAAACATACCAGGTGGTAATACTGTCATTAAATACAGGAATCTTTTTGTAGTGGTATGCATTTTTATCAGGAGGCTTCCTTGAATCCTAGTTTGATTCTGTTTGATTATGTTCTTTTAACAGACAACTTAAGTGAAACCCCAGAGAGCATAAATCCAGTTGTGGGTAGTCTACCATTGTATGCACTGCAAATTGAAGACATCCATTGATGCAAAAGTCTGTGTCAGATGGTGGACATATACTGGGGTGACACAAATGTATTAAGATCATGCCATAGTCAGACATAATGCAGCTGTCGAATAACAGCAAGAATTACTCAAACACAGGAAAGGGCACCAAGCTTTCAAAGACATTGTGTATAACATTTGATCTGCCTGGTATGCATACATATCAACTAATCTCATATACACCTGAAAATTAGGTCTAGAAAACATAGAAACTTAGAAGTGTATCTTGGATTACAGAACACATTTTCATGCAGTGGCAGTAGTGATGCATATATTTCTTCAGTCAATTAAGAAAGCAATCGAAACACAGAATCATTGCAGTTGGGTAGCATCTCTCGTGTTTGCCTAGTCCAGCCTCCTGGGGGCTCAGAGCAGTGTCAGCTAGACCAGATTACTCGGGACACTGTCCAGTCGGGCTTTGACTGCCTCCAAGGATGGGGACTCCACAACCTCCTTGGGCAACCTCTTTCAGTGCCCAACCAACCTTACAGGAAAAAAAGGTTCTTTAGGTGTGCTTTACATAAGTTTAAAAGCTAAGGTGTTTGTATCAATATTTTACATTAGAAAAAAACAGTAAGAGAACAGAATATATTGTCAAGGACTCAGACTCAAACCTGGAATATACAGAATTAACATGAAGCGCATACAAAGAAATGGAGAGGCTCCTAGTACCTACAGTGAGGGTGTCCTGCTTTCAGCTGGGATAGAGTTAATTTTCTTCCTAGTAGCCGGTATAGTGCTGTGTTTTGGATTCAGTATGAGAATAATGTTGATAACACACTGATGTTTTGGTTGTTGCTAAGTAGTGCTTACACTAAACCAAGGACTTTTCAGCTTCCCATGCTCTGCCAGGTGCACAAGAAGCTGGGAGGGAGCACAGCCAGGGCAGCTGACCCAGACTGGCCCAAGGGCTATGCCATACCGTATGACCTGATGCTCAGTATATAAACTGGGGGGAGTTGCCTGGGGGTCAGTGATCTCTGCTCAGGGACGGGCTGCGTATCAGTCAGTGGGCGGTGAGCAATTGCATTATGCATCGCTTGTTTTGTATATGCTTTAATCCTTATGATTATTTTCTCTTCCTCTGCTGTCCTACTAAATTCTTTACCTCAACCCACAGGTTTTCCTCCCCCCCCCCCCCCCCCCAGTTCTCTCCCCCGTCCCACCGGGGTGGGGAGGGTGAGCCAGTGGCTGTGTGGTGCTTAGTTGCCAACTGGGGTTAAACGACAGAGGGAAATCTTGGGTCAGATGAAGACACTGAGATTTTTGTCACCAATTTTACTATAGTCAGTATTTCAGCAGATATATGTAATATAGTTTTCAATATCTGAGTTTTAATAGCCTAACAAAGTTGCCATTTTATAATTAAGTTGAATAAATGTGACAAAGTATGAGATTTAGTGCTTTGTCTTCCCCCCCCCAGTGAATATCAACCATATGATGACAACCTGGTCAAATTTGAAACTTATTTCAAATTTTATATTGATATAATAGAAGCCCAGGAGTTATAATAATTCTCACACAGACATGGAGACCATAAAGCAGCTGAGTTGATTCCTTCAGCAATTCAATTTTACTTAGTTATCCTTACTCTGAGGTTGCCTGAAACTTTGTTTGAAGTTTTTCTCCCCAAATTGACTATTGATGCCATGATACCAAGAAACAGATAAGTCATCATTTCTGTTGGTAGTATCTTCCACTGCATCATGCACTCTTCTTTTCTAAAAATACCCGTGCAAATATGGTACACAGTATTTCTTAACTGGTCTAATAAATACTATATGCAGGCTTAAAAACATCCTAACCTTACATTCCTAACCCTATCTCTATAAATCCAAAGTTTGCAAACATTCAGAACCATGTTAGTCCCTATCTTCAGCATAAACAACTTACATAATAATGATAGAAGGAGGAGGAAAAAATATGTTAACCCCAAATCTCACAACCAAAGTATTCTATCTCCAAGCTCCTGATTTTCAATGCCATAAAGAGCTTAAAGAACTCAGTTATATCAAAAACATAGACAGTTTTAGAAAGGCAAATCCCATTCACCATTTCCAGAATGTATTTTCAGATTTTAATTGCGTTTTTTGTTAGCTAGTCTTATAAGCATAACTCTGACAGATACAGTCACAGAATGCTGACTACCTGCACTATAATACAGCACCCACTCTAGGAAGACAGACTGCATTAGCTGAAGTGTCCTACATTACAAAAAAGTTTTCTTGTTCTCTAAGAATGCCCGGTATATTTCAAGAAGGTATTTAACAATTATGCGATGAATTAATGCTGCCAGTGAACCATAATAAAAGGAGAAAAAAAATCCAAACTAGCCAACAAAACAAATATTAACAGGTAGTAAATAAAATACTAAATTAAAAGGCAAAAAAAGCAGTCATGATTCTGGTAGTTTGTTGCTTGTTTTAATCCCTAACATGCACTCTGTTTTACCACATTTCTCAAAAAATCTGATGTAGTCTTATCTCTATAGAGTCTGAGACAAAATATATGTATTACCATTCTGAGATTAGAGGCTTTGTTTACATATGTAAGAAATTAGATCAAAGCAAGAATAATAAAAAAGAATGTTAATAGGTATGCATTATATGTCAAATATTTTTTTTCTTCTAGATTGGTATATCATATAGCTTCCAGTGTTAAATAACTAAAAATTGCTGACAGGTCCATCTGTTTTATTATTCCCCCTGGCACAGGCTAAATTTATCACATAGGTCTGAAATAGATTATATGTTGTTTTATTAGATTAATTTAATTGTGTATCGGCATCTGTATATGTCAAAATTAATGGCTTTTTAATGACAGTACATGCTAATGATTAACTAGAAATACTGAGGAGGGGTGAAGGCATGGCTTTAGAAATTATTAATGTGACAACTTTTTAAATATTACTATACATAAAACTGACACACACACAGAAAAAAAAAAAAAATGAAACTAGCTTTGTCTCCCTCTTCCTTCCATCCTGGGAATAAAAGGAGAACAGTAAAGTGCAGGAATAATATTTGCTTATATTTTATCAACTCTAAGTACTCTGCGTAACCCCATTGTTCTCAAAATATATTTCACTGAAAATGAGGCAAAAACTTAAAATAAGAAAAAAAGAGTGAATACCACAACACTATGATATTACATCTACAAACATAAAACACACACAAAGTAATTTTCATCCTAATCCAAGTTTTTTAACTTGGGACACTCTTTGCTAAATTCTACCTGCAAAGCAGGACAGAAGCACATTACATTCCCCTGCACACACCCCAATTTCAAAAAACCAAAGAATATGAGTTAAAACTGATTTAAAAAAAAAAATAGTAAAAATATTTTCTTATATACTGTTTTTAAAATACTGCATGAAAAAAGGGAAGTCCTTAAGCCATTTGTAGCAGAAGTTAAAAAAAAAATAATTTGATTGAAAATTTATTGAGACAAAACCATTTAGGGAAAAAAAATTATGATATTTTTAAAGATACTTAGAGAAATGGAATTAAAAGGAATTTTTCCCAAACCTCTGCCAATGTGTCAAATCAGTAATACATGTTTTACTTATATACAAATATTTAATGTCATGTAGTCATGATATTTATTTTCATCAGCTGAAGAACAATATATCTCCATAGCCCTATAATAGATGCAATTATGAAATGGTTGATAAAAAACCCAAACATAACTCCTTATATCCTAAAAACTAGTATGAAACATGGATTTTGATGCATTAAGTGTCCATTTCTCACCCTTATTTACCTCTGCATGATTCACTGTTACTAGCGCATGCCCCTCAATCCTGTCATTTCATTCCTGTAACTCTCTTCCATTGAGCCGTAATTTAGGAGACACATTGCTTGTTACTTTTTACTGCATAGCTGACCTGCTTTGCATTCTTCATTCTTATTTAGCAATGATCTTGATATAGATTAAAATTACTGGGTTTCAAAAAACTCTGAGTGGATTGACTTTGGCCATATCCAAGGTCTCTTACACGTAAGGGTCTCCATAAGGCTTTGTACTCATGCTTCTCCTTACTATTTTTGGAGATAAGCAAAGTGGTTTTTTTTTGTTTGGTTGGTTGGGTTTTTTTTGTTGTGAAATAGCCTTTATTTCTACCTGTACCAGAAATGAGACTCATATTATGTCCCTTTCAAAAGTAATAATTAAAACCCCCTACACATTCCACAGTAGTTCTCTATTAATTCCATCATAACATTTTCTTCTATATTATTGCATGTTTTGAAAATTTTGTTAGAGGTAGATAATTTTTGATTGATGTTTAATAGCAGCTTAAAATACAGAGCATTCTATAAAAATTTTATAACTTCTAGAGCATTATATAACAACTAACATGAATACTGAGCTATATTCAATTTCCAGTCTCGCTAGGAAAACACTTCAGTCATTTTAGGCAGACAATAAGAGCAGAAAATAATTTCAGTGTGACTAATAATACTTCTGAGTCATATATACTTGAAGAAATGGCTCAGTAAATTCAACAGCCTGCATGTAGAAAGTGCCCACACTCTATGCAGTCAGCAAGAGACTTCTGTATGGAAATAAGTATGTTACAGAATAAGGCTTTGATCACACTGTCCACTTTCTGTTGCAGCATACGCTGCCTCTAGCTCCAGAATTCAGCTTTCTTCGGAGTTTATTTTCCCCACAGAGTTTCATCAGTTTTGGTATTAAGCTTTTGAAATGCTTGTATAAAATGTTAAATTCTATCACACATATATTTATCATAGCCAAATAAGAACCTGTTGACTTTATTTATCGAAACTGAGAATTCACATGCCCTTCTAAGAAAAAAACTAAACATAATGTGCAGTCAAAACTGCCTTCAAAGCATTTCTCTAAAGAAACATGTTCACCTGGTTCATAGCTACTTGGATTATGGTAAAACTAACGCCAGCCTGACATTATTTAGAAAGCAAGAGTCTGACTTCAGGAAAACTAAAGATCTCTATACTCAAACTTAATAGTTTGGCAAGTAGGGCATCCACTTTGATAGTAGAAAGAAACAACCCAAACGTCAAAATACTCCATTGTATTTCCTTAAAAGTTGGAAAATATGTGCTCAAATCTCTAATCATTTTTCTTTGTATTTTTGTTTTTTAATTGTAGCTTTACTTTCTTATAAGCATGAGTTCAGTTTCCCATTGAGTAACAGACACTGACACAGCATCATAGAATGGTTTGGATTGGAATGGACCTTTCAAGATCATCCAGGCCAACCCTCTGCCATCAGCAGGGACATCCTTCAGTAGGTCACATCTGTCATTGCCTGTCTGAAGCTAGCTCCTAAGCTGTTACATTACAGTCTGAGTTCAGGAGGAGCAATCTGAAATATTTTTAATATATTGGGATTCTACATTAATTGCATATATGAGAAAAATCCAAATAACCATTAATATGAGCAGACAATGACAAACATTGCTTTAGAAAAGGCTTTTGACACCACCTCTTGCCATGCTCTCCTGTGGAACCTGAGGAAGCGTGAACTGCAAGACCAAACCACTAGTTGGGTAGAAAAAGGCTGGGCCACTAGATACGTAGGACAGTAGTCAAAGGTGTGCTATAGAGATGGAAGCCAGTTCCAAGCAGAGTGCCCCAGGCATCAGTAAGGTAATCAATAGGGTCCCCTGGGAAACTGCCCTCAGGGACAAGGGAGCAGAACAGAGCTGGCAGATCTTTAAGGATGCTTTCCATAGAGCATAAGAGCTCTCAATCCCCAGGTGTAAAAATTCAGGAAAGGAAGGCAAGAGACCAGCGTGCATGAGTTAAGACCTGCTGGTCAAACTAAAGGGCAAGAAGGAAATGCACAGGCAGTGGAAGCAGGGACAGGTATCCTGGGAAGAGTATAGGGATGTTGCCTGGTTGTGTAGGGATTGGGTCAGGAAGGCCAAGGCATGGCTGGAGCTGAACTTGGCAAGGAACGCAAAGAATAATAAGAAGGGCTTCTATAGGTATGTCAGCCAGAAGAGGAAAGTCAAAGAAAGTGTAATCCCCTGATGAGCAAGACTGGCAAACTGGTAACAATGGACAAGGAGAAGGCTGAGGTACTCAACAACTTTTTTTTGCCCTCAGTCTTCACTGGCAACCTCTCTTCCCACACCTCTCGAGTGGATGGACCACAAGATGGGGACTGGAGGAACAAAGTCCTTCCCACTGTAGGAGAAGATCAGGTTCAAGACCACCTGAGGAATCTGAACATGCATAAGTCTATGGAACCTGACAAGATACATCACAGAGTCCTGAGGGAACTGGCTGATGTAGTTGCCAAGCCACTGTCCGTGATATTTGAAGAGTCATGGCAGTCAAGTGAAGTCCCTGGGGACTGGAAAAAGGGAAACATTGCATCCATTTTTATAAAGGGTATGAAGGAGGACCCTGGGTATTACCGACCTGTCAGCCTCACTTTTGTGCCTGGGAAGATCATGGAACAGATCCTCTGAGAACTTGTGCTAAGGCCCATGGAGGACAGGGAGGTGATTCAAGACAGCCAGCATAGCTTCACCAAAGGCAAGTCTTGCCTGACCAACGTAGCAGCCTTCTATGATGGAGTGACTACATCAGTGGACAAAAGGGAAGAGTCATGGATGTCATCTACCTGGACTTCTGTAAGGCCTTTGACACAGTCCCCCACAACATCCTTCTCTCTAAATTGGAGAGATATGGATTTGATGGTGGACTCTTCGGTGGATAAGGAATTGGCTGGATGGTCACATCCAGAGGGTAGTGGTCAATGGTGCAATGTCCAGATGGAGATCAGTGACAAGTGGTGTCCCTCAGGGGTCCATATTGGGACCAGTACTGCTTAATGTCTTCATCAATGACATAGTGGGATCGAGTGCACCCTCAGCAAGTTTGCAGATGACACCAAACTGAGTGGTGCAGTTGACACGCCTGAGGGACAGAATGCCATTCAGAGGGACCTGGACAAGCTGGAGAAGTGGACCCATGTGAACCTCACGAGGTTCAACAAGGACAAGTGCAGGGTCCTGCACCTGGGTTGGGACAACCCCCAGTATCAATACAGGCTGCGGGAAGAAGGGATTGAGAGCAGCCCTCTCAAGAAGGGTTTGGGGATACTGGCGGACGAATAGCTGGACATGAAACAACAACGTGTTCTCGCAGCCCAGAAAGCCAACTGTATCCTGGGCTGCATCAAAAGAAGCGTGGCCAGCAGGTCGAGGGAGGTGATTCTGCCCCTCTACTCTGCTCTGGTGAGAACCCACCTGGAGTACTCCGTCCAACACGGGAAAGACATGGACCTTGTGGAGCGGGTCCAGAGGAGGGCCACAAAAATGATCAAAGGGATGGAACACTTCTCTTATGAGGAAAGGCTGAGACAGTTGAGGTTGTTCAGCCTGGAGAAGAGAAGGCTGCAGGAAGTCCTTATTGCAGCCTTTCAGTACTTAAAAGTGGCTTATAAGAAAGATGGGGACAAAGTTTTTAGTAGGGCCTGTTGCGATAGGACAAGGGGTAATGGTTTAAACTAAAAGAGGGTAGATTCAGAAGAGATATAAGGAAGAAGGTTTTTTTTTACTCTGGGGGTGGTGAAACCCTGGTACAGGTTGCCCAGAGACGTAGGTGCCCCATCCCTGGAAACATTCAAGGTCAGGTTGGACAGGGCTCGGAGCAACCTGATCTAGCTGAAGATGTCCCTGCTCATGGCAGGGGGGTTGGACTAGATGACCTTTAAAACGTCCCTTCCAACCCAAACTATTCTATGATTCTATAAAAAAGCAAGTTGAAAAAAGGAAGTTATTTAATTTAGAGATGGCATGAATAAGGTGAAACATGGCAGAAAGATAAAACTCAGCTAGAAGCAGAGCAGAAAAAAAAGTGCCTCAAATAGCTATCTTATGATATGAAAATAAGAGGAGCAAAAGTACACTTAAAACTTGAAAAAAAGTCTATCTACACAACTAAATTGTAGAACTTCATGCCACAATTCAACATTAAATCCCTGTGATTCAAAATATAAGCCCATCATCAAGTAATAGAGATTTGCAGGAGGAAAAAAGCCTGTTAGGATTTCAGTAACTGAGCATTCACTAACAGACTTTCTGAAATAGTTTCTGAGACCAGTACTGTCCACTGCCAGTATGCATGGCAAGGCAGTTCACTGGCATACATGGAGAAGGCTTTGAACAGTGGAAAGGCTCACACGCACAAAAGACAGGTTTGAAGCAGTTTCTACCTTTTCAAAGGTTGACAGCACTGAAGTACCTGTGTGACAAGACCCTGGAGTTTGATCTTTCGTTTCTTCCATAATAATAAATCAAGTGATACAATTTATTCTACTATGCCTTTTCAAGTCCAGCTGTTAGAATTATGTGCTCTTAGCTCCAAAACAATACATTATTACTGCCAAGTGCTATTTATCATTTCAGATGTTAAATTCTTAGTGGTATTAATTATTTATAGGACAAAGACAACTCAACTCTTAAAATGTAAAATAAGGATACAAAGTCTCCTTTGATGTATATCCTTTGAAATTTATAAGTGTCATAAATCTTCCAGTTGGGTATCTTTCCGGTTTAAACCCATCAAATTATATGAACTTACCAGAAATGCTTTATGCTGTTCAGTTTAAGTAAGCCACCTATTCACTAGGTAATTCAACGTGCTTTGCATCAAGAGCAGATATTTGCAATTTACAGAGAGCATCTTCTATGAGCAACATTATAGTCCTAATTTTGGAGTAAACTTTGCAGAAAATAGGAATAACCGCCAACTGTGGTGGAGGTTTTTACAAAAAACAGCATTCTACACTTGCAGGTACAGTCAAGACAAAATAAGAAAAAAAACGTATTTTCTATCAAGATGACAAGGCATCAAAATTCATTTCATAGATATAGGAATGACGTTACTTTAATTAAAAATGATTTGTCTCAAAAGCTATTTGACATTCCAAACCATGATAGATAGAGACTGCAAAAAATGAAAATCAGTCTGGCTGGTACATTAGGCCAGGTGTCAAGTTAAAGTTTAAATAATTCTAGAGGATGTTCTCCTCTTTAAATAAGCAGAAGTATAATCAGGAAAAAAAAAAAAAAAAAAATCTATCTAGTAATTCACATTTAGCTTTAGCAGCAATTATAATCTAGAATATTGTATTTTTAAAACAAGAAATTCTAGGAAAAGAAAGGAACAGACATTTATTCAAAGACTATTAAAATTATTATATTAGTATCTTATGTACCTTATATATCATTACATTATATTTCTGTAAGTATATGTGATCATCTTTTTTTTTTTTTTTTTTTAAATTAACTTCTAAATGCCCTTTTATTTCCTGGTTAGAAATAACTACAGTCAAAAAAATGTGAACAGGCTCTGAATCAGGGGTGAACAAATGCACCCAAGCAACCTACAAAATCTAATGGTAGCACTGCATAGCATAACCCTGCAGCTTTCACGGGAAGGGGGGGGGGGGGGGGGAAATATCAGGAAACAAATTGATCATGAACTATCTTTATAGGAAAAAATTGTTATTTCAGAGGTTTAGTTGGAGGCAGAAAGAGTAGTGCAGGGCTCCGATCATACAGTCGCTACAACGTGACGGTTGTACATTCCCTTTGTATAACATGTCTGATTCTTTAGTATTAGGCGTTTTAAGGAGTCATGTTATGCAAAGCAGGTACTTAAGTTATGCCACTTAGCAGATGACAACAACAACATGAAGACTTTGTAGCTATGATTTCAGCTGAAGAGCGGCATCAGCAGTTGGGATTTTGAGAAATTTACTCCTTCCTACCTGAAGGCAAGGGATAAAATTTTCCTAGACTGACACTACAGTTTTTTTAATGTAGCCACGGTTATGAGAAAATTGAGGCAATAAAAAACAATTAAAGACAATAATGCTTATCACAATAAAGGATTTCAACACAGTACTGAGATCTCAGGGAATTTGAATTGCTAATTTCTCAATTAAAAAGTAAAACTTTCAGGGATGGCATAGTCAGTATATTTACAGAAGTACAGGTAGGTTTTTTTCCTTGTCAAAAGAACTCACACCACCCTTGCGTAAAGAGCTCTAATGCCATTCACTTTCTTGATGAGATGGAGAGTTATCTCAGAGCCTTCAGTAATTGATATGGTACATCTAAAGAACAAGGAAGTATCTCCCTTAATACGAGGAATAAATTGAGTTCCTTAAGTATTTAATTTTAAATCTCATTTTCAAACTACTGCACACACACAGAGTTGTGCCTTAAATTTCTTTTCAGCTTATTGTTCATCTTTAGCAAGCAAAAATGCAAGATACACCCCAGCATTCCTCTTGGGATATCAGCCCCAAATTAAACTCAAAGTCAGTTGTGTGTATGTGCGAGGGGTAAGGTTTTTTATTTGTTTGTTTTGTTGTCTGGTTGTGGAGGGTTGGGGTATTTGTTTTTTTGGGAGATTTGGGTTGGTTTTTTGTTTGGTTTTAAATATGTTCCATTATAGCACCAAGTCTCTTGACCTCCTATATCAGGTTATCCATTATGATTTTCAACTCTTTTCTAAAACCTTTCCTTCAAGATAACATCCCTCCACCTGTTGCACCATCAATGGTTTTTGTCATTAGATAAATAACTTTCATTTAAGGTTGGTTTGGTTTTTGGGTCTTGGTTGCTTGTTTTAACACAGCATTTAAATGAACATTTGGCCTATAGCATGTTATAATGTAGTCAGCAATTTTTCATCCTCAATAATTGTCAAATATCCAATGTTTATGTTATCCCCTATGTGCAGCTATCACCCTTCAATAAGTATCTCTGGCATCAACTCCAGGTCACCGATAAAAATATTGATTATGAAATCACCTGAGAGATTATGACATCCATTTATGCTTCAGGACTGACAAGCCAGTTTTTAAACTTGTAAATGCATCTCTTACTATTTCATTTTATAATGAATAAGAAAGGGTAATATAAAATTTTGTCAAAAGCCTTAAAATGCATTAATCACCATTACTACTTTATCAAACAGTACGTAGTCCAATTGACAAAGGCTGTAAAACAGATGCATGTGTAGGTAAAATTTTGTCTTAAATACTAATACCAATAGAGACATAATATTCTTAGAATCTATTGTCAGAAGGTAGCTTACATCTGTGGATGCAGCAAAGGTGCAGCATAAACCTTCCTTACAGCACCCCACCATGAACACAGAGGAGAAGATCCTGTGCTTGACTGAGTGCAGGGATAATTAGGGTGACCCAAACAAGAGAGAAGAAAACATCAACTTTCTAACACATATCCAAGTATGTGCATAGCATAACTCCTACATAAAAAAAAAATTCTCAAAATTTGAGATATAAAAAGAATTTTTAATTAAAAATTTTGCAGTGTTCTTCCAGTGCTTTGCAGAAATAACATACTGTAAACCACTAGATTAACTATTTTTGAGCTGGAAAGCAATTAAATTATGTTCTGTTTGTATTATATCACTGTAACTTGCCTGAAGCATGGAAAACATGAACACTGATCACTTAAAAAAAGAAAACGTTGGAAACTAGCGTAAGTTAAATGCCTATGTTAATTCATAACAAAACAAAGAAGCAGAAACTCCAAACAACAGTATGATATACATATATATATAAACACACATAAATTAACATATATAAAAAAGATGGATGGAAACCAGGCATCCCTACCTAATAGAAATGTGACATTTTGGAATGTTCCCTTTTATGAAAAAATTTAAGAGCTTTTAAAGAGCCCTCCCAACATTTTTGGCACTTATTGTTATTATTATAAGTGTTAGTTTTACTTTCTCATACCAGGGACTAAAGTGGAAGATCACATCACGCTCAAATAGCTGATATTTCTGTAGGTGAGGGGCTTATCAGTCATGTGTGATATAAGGTGCCTTGGAGGGTAGAATCCTGGCCCAACATTATTTTTATCTGGGGTGTGAGACAATGTGTCATAACAGCTAAGCTAAAGATGTAATCTCTATGTGGTCCAGTGACCTCCAATACTTCCAGCTGGATAGCCCACACAGTTGGGCTGTTTACAAGTACAGAGCAAGGCTGAACACAAGGACTCCTCTGTTCACATCACAGGACCACTGCACATACACAGTACAGTAGATTCAAAATAAACAGGAGATCCAATCCTTCCCTTGGAGGGGCAGAGAGGTCCAAGTTGTAGAAATTGCTTGGGCACTTTTCTGGCAATCTCCAGAAAATGTATATGTTTGGTCACATTAGTCCGTTCCTGAGTAATTTGTTCAGCTCACCACTTCCCTCTGAAATATCCATGAAGGTGTTCACTAGCAAGCATTGCAGGCTGGATGTATTGCTCTGATCAACTCTTAATTTGTTATAGAGTCAAAAATCTTCGATCAGAAAAGTTAAAACTGACACACACACAACCCAAAAGCTAGAAACATTTCTGAATAATAACAACATCAAACCTGACACATTCAGTAATGGGGGCAAGAGGATTTTGTTTAAAAATATAGATTCATCAAAACAAAGTAAAAAAAAAACCTCCAAAAGTTTGGAAAATACTCTGAAAAATCCAATCCATAACGACAGGATTAACATTACAATAATCTTATAAGAAGTTTCAGGAACTCAAGAACTGCTGTATTGAGTCAGATCCAAGGTCTGTCCCGCAGCACACCATGTCCTGCCAGCTGTCAGTAGCATTTCATTAGGAAAAGAATAAAACAGGACCAGTACAGAATGACACCTTTCCCAGCTCTAAAGGCTCTGAGGTGAGATGTTGATCACTGTGTTTAATGATCTCTGATGGATATATCTTCTATTAGTTGGTCTAGGCTTTCTTTAATCTATTCATAGATTTGCCCAGCTGCAATCTTCACAGTTCAAATGTGTTTAAAAGTAATTTGAAGTAATGTGTTTAATGTTTCCACTCCTAATTTTATAGCTCCTTATCTCTTCTTCCACATTTGAGAGCCATTCTTCATAAGGAAGCTATTCCATGCTATGATCCATTTCTCCAATATTTTATTCTTAAGATGTGATGAGAAGAGCTTCATGGCATATCTGCACTAGGAAGTTGGGTACAGATGGATGGAGTAGGATAATAGCGTTCTCGAGGTTTTCGGGACTTTCCTGATAAATACCAAACCCATCGTTTCTCATCTGACTAAGCACTGACTGCAACTTTTCAGAAGTTTTGAGCATGTAACTTGTTATAAATATAGACGGTATACTTCAAAAATACTACCTTCACCAAAATAACAGTGAGTGGAAAACAAAAGACCTTCCACTGTAGAAGAAAAGTGACTTGCTTTCATTCTTAACAAGAATAACTTTACTCAGAAAATGGAAGTAGTGTCTGGAGTATTACTTTATGAATTATTGTTAATTTCCAGAGTTAGACAATGCAAAACTTTACGACATATAAAGATGCCTCTGGATCTTTTCCATCTCCTTCATATACTAAAGAAACATTTAAAGCTCTGAAGGCCTTAAAGACCTTCCTTGGTTTTCCACATGTGTAGAGATTGAGAATCTTTTTTTGTTTATCTTATGTTGAACAAGGCAACTTGCCCCTCACACAATGAAGGAGCACATACAGGTTTGAAGCTTTAAGTGTACCCGTCTAGTATCCCCTGTGTTGTAAATAAACTTTCTCACTCCATGAATACTGTGTTTAGTTTTCAAATATAAGAGGTCATAACACTGGGGACACTTCATAAAAAAACAGAGAAAAAGTTAAATTATTCAAGGAATTAAAATAACACAATTAAAAACTACAGTTTCCTTAGCGGGGGACAGATATCTGCAGACTACAGCTAAATTGTTTTTGCAGACAGTGACAGAAAATGATACTCCTATTTAGTAAAATACTTCAAAGGGAAAACACTTTCTATTTCTGAGTTCACCTGACAATCTTCAGAAAAATATTAGTCACTGTGACACTGAAAGAGCTAGGAAAATAATCTCAATGCTTAGCTTTTTCCTAATTAAACTTTATAAGATTATATTTTACAGCCATTCCAAAATTCAGAGGGACTGAACTAGCCAGGATACCAAGACAGGGAGATGGACAAAAAGACACTGAGAAGCAAACACGTTAGTACTGAACTCTCTTTTTACAGTAGCCATATATAATGCTACATTAAGCCTGATGAAGCTTGTAGACTAAATGAAAACCTACTGCACTCATTAAAAGATATATGGCATATTTTGTTGTAACATTCTAGACCTAAATGAAAGATGATTATGGAATATACCTTGTTATAAGGGTGTCTGCACATTTTCAGAAAAAAAAAAAAAAAAAAAGACACTGATGAAGTTACCTACATTTCTTTAGAAAAGCAGCTCCCTATTACTTTTTATGGATTATCTGCAATGCCTATTCCAGCACAAACAGATCCAGTATTACCCAATGCACAGAGGCCTCAAGGACAGACAGCGTCACAGTTCATCATAAGCTTTCCTAGCACAATCCTTCAAGGCCTGGGAAGATCAAGTTCTCACAGAAAACATATAAGTCGGGGCACCACAAAAGTTATTGGAAACATTTTTCTTCGTATGCGAATAAGTTTTCATGACTACAGTCTCACAATGATTTTGATGTGGGAGATCCATTTTAATTATTAGTTTGTTATATATTGGCTATATTTCAAACAATTTTGCCCCACAGATTCTATTTTTCTGTAACAGTTATAAAATTTCTGCTATATTTAAGTGCCACTTCTTTGCTGGGACATTTTAAATTCTCTCCCCCACTGTAACAACCTTCACACTCCCTCTGTGTAACACACTCACCTGCTTCCAGTGAACACTGACTCCTGTGCCAGGAGGATCAGTGAAAGTTTGAAAAGTATTGCCACAGAACAAGCAACTACACATGTATTTAATGGAGAACTTACCATCTGCTTTCTGTTTCTTTGGGTAGCTTTTTCCCCCCCCTCCCAAAATTTAAACATTACCGGGAGAGAAGAGCGAGCCAGGCTGCTGGGACATTAAATATTAGTGGCAAACAAAATGTTTGAGAAGCGAATAGTCAGTGGGCCTGTACTGCTACTCATCTGAGAGGAGGCATTTACACTCTGCAAACAATCCCTAAGCTCTGTGTCCAAGACAGAAGTTGAGGTTACTTAAATGTTCGGTGTAAGGGTCTGATCAGAGGAAATACACAAATTCCTTTTTTTCAGAAGAACTGTGGATTGTATAAGTATGTATAAAAAAAAAGAAATAAAGTGTGACATTGACAGGTGGTTGTATACTACTGAGTGATAGTAACACTTAAAGTAGGTTACTTCTGTTTTCTCATTATTTAAAATTGAATTATGTTTAGCTGATTTATTATTGTTTTTAAGTTTCAATAGATAGAGGAAATTATCTCAAAAATATAGCTGACTACAACCTAATATCCTTGAATGCCTGGATTCCACAGGCAGAGACAAGTCAGTCAGACTACTTTGCCTTACCTTGGTTTCTTTCTCATCATCCAACACAAAACCAGAAAACATAACTGGAGCTTTGACCAAATGATGCTTTGTAACTATTTTCACATTCCCTTCGCAGAAAACATTAAAAAAAAAAAAACCACCAACAACCAAAATCAAAACACCTGAATAGAAGAATAATTTGGCTGACCACCATAGTGGTTAGGATGGTAGAGAGTGAAACTGCAGACAACCAGATAATGGTACTTTCTGAGCTACACAAGATAATGTTCTATTTAACGATCCTTGACAGAGTTTTCTTCTATTAATTTCTTGTAGTTTTTTTCAAATCTGTATCTGACATACCTGAGTTATTATAAAGTTAATAAATAAATAAACAAAATCAAATCCAAAAAAACCCCAACCACCAACCCAAAAACCACACAAGATATCTGTCCATGTTGCCAGCAAAAATGCACCACACTCCACTCATAAACAGTTCTTGGCTTGGGAATTGCGAAGTCCATCCCCACCAGAACTTTATAACTCTCGGTAAAACATTCCTGGAGGTGTGTTCTCGATTGCACTGTGACCACTAATGCAACTAAGGATTGCTTGTAAATTAATAATTGATGAGGCAAGACAGTAAGGAGATTAAATCTTGCAGAAATCAATCAAAGAAAGAAAAACTTTTAAAAACCCTAATATCCCATTCGTAGCTTTATGAAAGTATTTTTCTTTCAACCAGAAAGAAGACAGTATAGTTTCATCATGCCTATGGATTATGAACACACTGATTTATTTACGCTCTGCAGAGCACCTGAATGTCTCTTCTGTATAGAGCTAAAAGTGTGGACCCCTATCTTCTGAAAGGAGCCACTGAAGTTAAACTACACATTCCACATAAACTGTCACTGTATTAGTTTTTGCTGTTCTTACCGAAATTGTTATCTTTATTTCCTAAGCAAATGGTAAGTATTTGTGCCTTTAAAAATGAATGCACATATATATGTCTTCAAAAACCATTAAAATACACTGAGTAATAGTATCAGTATTCTGAAAGTAGAATATATGTCTAAGCATGCACTATTAAAAACAGGTTATTTGCATAAATGTTTCAAAACTCATTTTATTTCTTCCATGACTGCAGCAGTATACTACATTTGATTTATTACTTGTGTTACAACAGTGTCTAACAGTTTACCTGGTAAAAATCCAACTGTGCTTAGTGTTGTACAAAGAAAAAATGAAAACAACTGCTATCTGTAACATAAAGCTCATAATCTAATAAATCATAGGCATTGAATAAACAATGTAGGTGCAAGAGACGAGTAATGGAAAAATACAGAAGCATTAGTAAGAAATTGAATTTACATATACAGAAAAAATATTCATACATAGATGTTTTAAGTACATTAATTTAAATATTGAAATAAATAAACCTAATTACTAAGCATACTTTAACACTAGTCCCTGAAGTTTCTATGCTATTCGGCATCAGCCAGTTGTTGTCTGCGCAGTGCAGCAGAAAGCGGGCCCTACCACAGGGTAAAGGCTTTCCTACTGAACTGCAGGACAGTATTCTTGCAGGAAAAGAATCGCGGGGAAGGTGGGGGAATACATATACACTGTTGTTAGCAGTGCTGAAAAAAA
Source organism: Platalea leucorodia (assembly GCF_965183815.1). NCBI lineage: Eukaryota > Metazoa > Chordata > Aves > Pelecaniformes > Threskiornithidae > Platalea > Platalea leucorodia. The sequence continues at coordinate 54,728,778 of NC_138828.1, read as the reverse complement.
TAGCAGTTAGTCACACACAATTTCATTTAAAATGTGATAATGTTCCAAATAAACTCCTAATTAATTACCTGAAAGATAATGTCACTGCTACTGAAATCAAATTACCACTATTTCTAGGTTCACAGCCAGGCACGGTAACTGGAAGCAAGGTGACAACCTGATACATCTTATACAAGAAGGATGACTTATGCAGGACTGCAAGAGGACTAGAATTATGTATTTGAGGGAATGAAGAAAGGATCCAATAACAAAAAGAAATTAGGTGGGGTGTCAGGATCACAGTAGTTGATCAGGAACAGATGTCAACGGATATGAAGTTTTTTCGTAGAGTCACAGAACATGTGGCTCCAATGTTTGAGAAATGAGATGTGGTCCAATTCAGCATTTTACGTGTGTCTTAGATGCTATAAATAACAAATTTCAGAAAATGCTGGAATGGTGGGGAAATGCAAGGCATTAACAGAAGCCATATTCAAACAGAGCATAATTTAAAGGAATGCCATTTGGATAGAGAGGGAAACAGATGAGCCAGAGATGCTGATTTTGCAGCTTTTTTTCCACCCCTTCTTGCAGTCAGTGGAACTGTTACCTCTTTTTGGGAGAAAGTCTACACGTACTTTGCTTGCTCTCCATAAGTATATGTAGGTCTATAAAATTCACACTTAATACAGCAAGGAGATGTGCACAAGACAGGAAGGATGGAAGGATGGACGGGCAGAGAAAAAAAAGAATTATTCCTACCATTGTAATTCAGAGCTAACATGTAATTCAGAGCTAACATGTAATTCAGAGCTAACTCTCTTCAGGAGAAGTAGGGCCTTTCTCTTAACTATTTCTGCTCACTGCAAGCCCCCTCTTGTATTAAGTTGTATATTTATTTTTAACCTCTACATACTTGCCCTCAGAGGAGTGCATTGTATTCTTAGATGATCAATTGTAGTTTACACAGATTACTGTTGGCTATAATTCCAGTCACTCATACATCTGTACCTCCATCCATTATTCCTGCTACCTGGGAAGGGATCATTATTAACTTAAAACCATTTATTAAACCTTTTCCTATTCCATCCACCTTCTTTAACATTTATCACCTCAAACACTTCTCCTCACACATCCAAACTCCCCAGCAAAGTACAGTTCTCTGAAACATTACTTTGACTTTCCCAGTGACTCAGACACTTGATAATTAGCAAAGTCCCTACCAAGATTGATCACCTAGAGTCTAATTAAATACTAAGTGTGAGCATTTCCTGATTACATTCAATTGCATTATGCAAAACTAATGCCAAGCCCATACACTTATTCTTCACAGGAGCAATTGGTAGCAGCAGTTCCTCTTTTATAGCTTTGCTTCATCCCAGCTTCAATTTCCAAAGTTTGTTATTATAAAACGATTAATATTTTTCATAGTTCTGACACTCAAATATTCAAATGCAATCCTTTAGCAGAATAAAATAACAAATAAGGGAGAACAATGGCTACACATGAGAACACCACCTCCTCCAAAATCAGTGAGCCTTAGGAAGATCACTAGCAGATTTCCCTCTTATTCAGAGGGTCACCACTCTGTCACCCCTCAGCTACTTGCAAAGCACAGACTAGTGCATAAATTGATACTCCACACAATTTAATTCATATAAAGAAAAAAACCACACACTGAGTTTTCTATCCTTTCACAACATCGCTGCCCGTAGTGGCCATGAAGCCATAAAAATACCACTAAAGCCAGAATTCAAGAATTAAACTTTTCTCTTATTTTTCCAAAAAGCCTAGTAAAATCAGATTTCTTCTTCAGAAATTAAGAACATTTGAAATTCAGAGATACTGCCCTAGTGAACTTTTCAGAACAATGTCCATGTTGAATCTGCAGATACGATGCTTTAAAAAATGAAAGGGTACTGTAAAGACAAAAAGGCCTAAAAACAAGAAGAAAAATAAAGGCTAGAAAGCTCTTGGTTGCATTACTTTTTCATCCTAGTGCTCAACTTGAAGGAAATTTTAGATTCATACAAGGTAAGCAAGACCAAAATAAAGGCTAAAAAAAAAAAAAAAAAGAAGTCATACAGTCTATAAACAATAAAAATATACCACTATTATTGATATTAAAAGGTTTGTTTAAACTTGAGACTTCAAAATAGCCAGTTTGAAGTTTTTGTTCTGGAAATATTCCCTGGTATTCTCACGTCTAAAGATGATTGCTTTTCTGTCATTCAGCTACACATGGAGAAACATCATTATTTCAATAAGGAATATCTACTTACAAATTAATTTCAAAAGAAAAAAATCCAGAACTATGAATTAAGAACTCCTCACAAGGAAAATACTCATCTTCTCCCCCAGAAACAAAGAAAAGGTATCCAGACACTGCCGTTCTTATCTGTATTTCTTCTTTCAGATATGGTTAGTACAAGAGTTAAACCCTGGTTGCTCAGATGACCTACCAATATAAAATTAACCTATTAATACTGTGTGAGAGAACGAAAAGCTTGTAATTGTTCCTTCCTCCTTGAAAAGCAGCAGGAATAATCTGGTCCATAGTTATTTATCACAGCTTGTACAGAAAAGCCACAGAAGTATTGGGAAAAGGACCCAGGTAGCTTTTTCGCTAGAGTTAATTCTAAACAAATGAGATTATGGCAATATGTACTGTTTTAATGAAATGGAATTACTTTGTGCAGATGTTTCTCTTCTGGTGATTTTTTCTTGGACACCTTATTTAGGTTCTGGCTTTAGAGTCAGAGACACTTATTTTATGACCCAGCAAGTAAGGCATTGCCTTCTCTAGAATCAGTCTGGCACCCTCCACCTTCACAAGCACTCCTCCAAATCCAGCTCACTCCAATCCTCCTAGAGCCACAGGACGCTTACACACGTAGAACAAACGTTACCTCCAACCTAATTTTGTTGTCACAAATTAAAAATTAATGCCTGAACACTGCATAGTATCTAGATATATGTACATTGAAAAGATGATCTTTTATACTTTGTGAACACTTGATCCAGTTTTGAATGAAAATAAAGTCTTGAAAGTTAAAAAAAAAAGCAAAAACCCCTCCAAACAAACAAATCCAAACCAAACCAAGCAAAAAAAGCTGCAAACTCTTGTTGCTCTTAAGTCATCTATGCTTTAACCACTGTTCTACCAAGGTAACACAAGCAGGGCTGTATAAGATAATGGAGAGTATAGGAGAAGGATACACTTCACATCTTGATTGCAAGAAACATTCTAGTATAAATGTTCTATCAGCCAGAAAATAAGTTTAGAGAATAACTAAGGAGCAGCTAAGTGAATTACTGTTGTAAATGTCTATCAAAGCATCAGACGGTACCTTTTATCAGCACTATCAAACAGGCCTTCACTATATATCTTACAGTACAATAAAAGGTGAATTTGAAATGTGCTTTCTATTTGGGAAACAAACAGGTTTCATAATTTAATCCCTGGATAAAGTAGAACAAACAGTGTTTCCTCTCTATAAATGCAACTATGCTAAAACCTTCCTCAATGTTAATTTTGCAACACAATTATAATATTGCAAACATAACATTAAAAAGACTTGATTAGAAGTCATGTGTAATTGTAACTTAACACTCAAAGCTCAACCATTACATAAAGAGGGAGAAGTAAAAAGCAAAAAGGAAACATCAGAGTCATCACAAGATTTACAACACAGTAAGATGTGTACATTTAAACCAGCTATGTCTACAATGCTAATGGTTTCAGGTTTTTATACTACCCAAAGTAGTTTCATTCTTTTTAACTTGAAGTTGACTGTTCTTGCTTTTCTCTTTTACTATTATCATGTGAAATAGCCTTGGTTTATTTATGAAAGCTAGAGGTAGTATTTTTATTGTTGTATTTATTACAGTATTACTGTAAAGCCAGTAGGGTTTAAATCATCTATATGCACTATTCATTTGAAAGAGCAAAGAAAAGGCATTTACACTTAAACAGGAGAGCAGGAGAAAGTAGACAAACAAGGGTAAGAAATCCAGCCAGTCTAGTGTCTGACAAGTTGAACCACACTGGTTCAGATGGAAGACTGCTATTTTGAGAAAAACTGACTGCTTCATGACAGTATGCCTGACCTGCAAGGGGAGGTCTGAAGGGAGCATGAGTGACACATTTTCATGGAAAGCTTCTGACTGTAACCACTTGTACTATAGGAAGAACTCATTTATTATTAGACATCTCATACTTATTACCTTATTCCTACCAAACCATTATTTTTCAGTCTTATTAGAAGCACCTAGTACGTACTACTAGATGATCATGACCAGTTGTGCTTACGTAGTACTGACAACACAAAGAAAGAAAGGCACGCATTCCCCCTACAGAACTAAAGCTCATCTATAGCACTATTATAACTCACAGCTGTGATTAAGGTTTTTCTAAAGCTTACTCAACATAGATTAGCAGATAGAGATTTACTTCCAGCAATGCATTTCAAGAAGAAATAAAAATATCTGGACAAACCAGATACCTGTTAGAAATAGGGTTCTTTCTAAACAAAAAGATTCAGTATACTTCAATTACCACAGCTCAGAGTCATTATCTGTTTCTATACAAGAAATAGAAAGAGTAAGAGAGCAAAGAACAGGTCTGTCTGACCATACAGAAGTTATACAAAAAGTCATACTAAGAACAAAACTCCAAAACCCACCCCACATTCCTCTCTTTCTAAAAATATTTTTTAAAACACATATTGTCTGGAAAGTCTTACAGGTTCAGGAATTTAACAGGCATAGAATAGCAAAAACATTACAGCAAATAATTCTGAATGAAGGGCCATTGTATATCTGCCTATGTTTACAAAACAGTATTTTAAGAAAGTACCATAAAAAAAAATATTATCAAGATGGTGAATTTACCTAATTTGAATAACATTACATTCATAGCAGCTCAGTGAAGGTGTTTCCAAGAACGCCTGTCAGTGGTTTCTGCACAAAATTTGATGCCTATCAAGGAGGAATAGAACCTTTCAGCTACATTTATGCTTGTTTAGTTCCCAAGGGCATTTTTAGGCCGCCCTAATTAAGGCAATGCTTTACTAGTGCTCCTGCAGTTGCAGGTAATTGGCAATTACTAACAGCAGGGTTCTGATGAGGATTTACTTTGTTAAAGTAGGAAGAAAAAAAAAAACCACAAACCATAAACCTGTTTTCTTCTTTTATTTCTCTAAGTCCAATCCCACAAACAATGGTAATGAATTCCAATTTAGCTTAGATTCTACTAGGCGAGTTTTTTTATCAGTCAGTTACATGAAACATTCAAAGAACCCAGACATCAAAACAGGGATTTCTCATAGCTGCAAAATGCTGAATTTTAACAGTACATGTTAAATTTTAAACAGCAGATTTATGTTGTTTTACAAATACTGATAATACAGAGACAGAGGAAAAAAAAAGAAAAAAAAAATCACAGGAGACAATTCATTTTACCTGAAAACATAGACGTATTAAATGTTACATATGAGATAATAAATGTTACATATAATGTGATGTTGCACAGTCCTTGTAAACATCAAGTAACTGTTATACAGCTAGGTCTCCCAGGCCTCTCTGCTTAGAGAAACAGTTCAAAGAGGAGAGCTACCAGCAGTGCATGAGGACTGAAGCAAGGACTAATTGAGAGAACTCAACTCATACAAGTCAATGGGACCCAATGGGCTGAACCTGAGGGTGCTGAGAAAACTGGCTGATGTACTTGCAAGGTCCCTCTCTATCATCTTTGAAAAGTCATGGAGATCGGGGAAGGTCCCCAACAACTGGAGAAAGACAAATGTTGCGCCCATCTTCAAAAGAGGCCAAAAGGACAATCCAAGGATGTGGACAGGTGGATAATTATGTGAGTAAAAGTGGGCTGGATAATTAGACTCACAGGGTAGTGGTTAATGGTCATACTCTATCTGGAGGCTGGTGACCAGTAGAGTACCACAGGGGTCTCTTATGTTTAGTACCTTTATCAAAGACTTGGAGGAGGCAACAAAGATGGGCTATCAGGACATTTTACTGAGATAAAATTAATCTGATCCAGTCTTAAAGCTGGACAAGTTCTGAAATTCTGTGTCTATAATTTGTATGTGGATATATACATGTGTGCCTTTATGTGTACATACCCACCTAAAACACTAATGATTTCAAATTAATGTATTTCATGTGTTCTCTTACAGTAGCTACCCCAAGAACAAACTACCTAAGGAAAAGTTTAATCATGTTCCATTCAGCTATGATGAAACACCAGTGGACTTCTAAGCCTTGTGCTGAAGGGCTAGAAAATGTAACAGAGTTCTTTTTCCTTCTATATAACTCTTTAAACCCCCCTATAAAACTGTGGAATATCATACTTTGTTGTTACAAAAAGGGATTAAAATCATTAAAATGTGTTTATTTAAGTCTTTTGTATAAAAGTTCTTTTACACTTCTACAGGTCATATATGAACACTGTTATATAGTACTCCTTTCTATTTTTGTCGTTACGAATACACCCTCCTCTACTCCTTCAAGCTTTACAGATGTTAACTGCAGGAACCATTCACTCAGTGAGCAGAAATGTCTTATGTGGTCTTTCTGGTTGGTCAGTACTAATAAATTCAGTTTTAATATAAAACATAAATATTTCCATTAATAGCTTATAAACACAGGAAATATGAAAGGAATCTTACTTGTTCACATCTTTAACCACAGAATGCATTATTTTGAACAGCTACATCTGTGTACTAGGTATACATTTCCATAGTCATTACATCATCTTGAATGTTAAATAACCATAATACCAAATGAATGATACAGAATTAAAATACTTCTGAGAATTTATCCATTCATAAATAATGAAGTAAAAAAGAAATATGATTATAAACATATAGAGAATTGTAACATGATATCATTCTCCTAGCTTCAATTTGTAAAAATATATATACTTTATACAAAATAGGTACACTATCAGATGGGCACCTATGCTCTGTATTCACCTTTAATTACAACCACTACCCTTTAAAAAGCTCAGGTGAATTAGGCAAATTATTGTTCTGCATCAAATAAAAGGCCAAGAAGTAAATACAGAAATCAATAACAGACGTAATTTTTGTAAGCCTTACCCAGAAGCTGTTTGACAAAATTATTTCCTACAGCAGCAGGTGAACAAATAACCTAACTAAACTACTTTAGTTTTAAGTTTTTATATTTCCATTGCTCAAAATGCAACCACAAGAAGAGTAGGTATGAATTTAGAGTATTTAGTTTATGACTTTTGTAAAGTTTGGTAACACAGCTGATAACAAATCTAACATTTCATGTTTCATTAGAAGTGAAACAATTAATTTATCAAAATAAACCACTGCATGTTAGGCTTTCACTATTTTGATAACACAAAGCACTTTTTAGATTCAAATATCTGACCACAGGTTTCAAATTGAGAATATTTTGCTACTGAAGCATTGTTAGGGAAACAAATGAAATTACAGAATTATTCATAATTGGTATTACTTCTGACAAAATATGTCTTTGTAGTGAAATAAAAATACTTTAAGATAGGAAACTAGTTTCTGCAAAACATTCATCTCAAAAGTGAAAAATTTCTTCTGAATCTTCACGGTGGAACAGACATATAAGCACTTGTCAAGTTCTGGGAGCTAAAATATTGGCTCTTTCTTCTTTATATGAAATTCAAAGTGTAAAGGTCAACAGAAGCTCAAGAAGAAATACATTGATAAATTGAAGAGAAAGTTTAGAGAAGTGACAAACTACTAAAGGACTAGGAAAAATACTGCAAAACCTTATACTTTATTTTGAAAGATTCAAGGAGCTCCATCTTTAAAATTACAGAGAGGAATCAAAGTTAAGGGGTACAATCTGAAAGAGAACACTCATTATGTGGAAGAAAAACTCTATAATGATGTTGTTCATTTTAGAAATTCCAGTATCTAGGAACTAAATATAAGAGCAAGGTAAAATACAGACAGAATGGACGCAATTCCTTGATATGTATTACACACAGACTAAATGACCACAGTAGATCTTTTACCAGCTGTGTGATGAAATAATTCTCCCTCCTCCTTTCTTTCTTTTTTTTTTTTAATTACAGTACTGCTTAGAGAAAGTAATCACATTAGAGTGATAATGATAGCTGCCACATAGACATAAAAAACAACACTATTTTTGATGTTTGCAAATTAATACAACAGGAAAGACAAAGGTAATGAGGTAGCAGTGAAATATCTCTCTACTGACTGGTTAAACAGAGATATCTTGGCTGATGGCCACTTTAGGGAGCTGAGAACAACCATACCTTTCTATGCAATAACCCCATTTTTGTGTAGGTTCCTTTATGGAAAGAGTGCTATAAAATAGCCAAATTCACAGAATATTGTGTATAATTAAACCTCTCCAAAGGATACATTGAACAGTAGGTGTACAAAAGAGGCACTGTTGATTGGATCTTGCTGACCAAATTGGAAGCTCTATGTGGTCAGAATTTAGCAATTCTGATCTTTTGAAAACAGAACACAGATAAGACTTTGTAAAAGAAATACAATGAGAACAAAAGTGCGGTTTCATGGCAACAAATTCCAAATAGTATTGACTGGGTGCAATCTTACAAACAGGACCTACATCTGTTCCGAACAGAAATAATATATATATTAAATAAATTGTTTGCCACTACTTTCTGATCTATATGATGTTAAACCAATGAATAGCCTACCTATATCTTGAACTAAAATCTTGAACCAAAAGATCTTTAATGAGCAACTCAGGTGTTCCTGCTAATAGCAGCAAAACTGTGAAATGTAAAGACAGATATAATATAAAAGAAAAAAATGGTGAAATGTCTACACATCTACACTGCTAAACACCAACTCTCAACTTTGAGTGACTGTTAGCATGCCTCCTGGCACAGTTTTTGGCCAAGTTTTCCACTCAAGCATACAAGCAGGGTGACAGGGAAGAGTACATACACACCCCATTGACCATTGCTGAGGGTAGCATGTACAAGCCTGAATCAGATTTGCATCCTCCTAGTATTCACTGTGCTTTAGCAGTCAAGGAAACTCTGCACCCTCAAACTCAAAATGCCTTTGCATTACACGTTAGGGTATGCAACTACTTGACTTTCAGACTATGCAAAAAGTATGCATGGGCTATGTTATTTCAGACAACTTAAAATAAACCTAAAAATAGTAATTGTATTTTTGAACAAGAGGGGACGATATGGGATCCAGAGGGGAAACAAACCAAATGCTAGGTAGTATAGATGCAGCTAATCTATGCTACTTGGTCTCTAGGATAGTGGCTGTTCTTTGATCCTCTTTGACTTAGCAATAAACACATAGCCAACAATGACAGAATAGTAATAACACTTATTACTATAAGATGTTGAAATAGTAAGATGTTCAGGAAAAAAAAAAGTTTTATAATTTGTGTAATTTTAAGACACCTATCCATCAGTAATGTCTTGAAACAATGGCAAAATGTAGCTTCATTCTGTCACTTATAAAGAATGAGAATATATGTAACTCCTTCCCTACACTCACAGCTTAAGCTGAACCTCCTTGATCTGGACAGTTGTTCAATGCACATCACTTCTTCAGCAACAATGCTCTGGCAAAAGTGTCTCAAAGAAAACATCAGCTTTTTTTATGATTATTTCTGCCAAGTCATAGTCACAGGAGTTTGACTCCCTTTCAACACACAAAATCAGGTTCAGCTAGCATAGTTTTCTGGTGGTGCCTGTCATAAAACAAAAAACAACCAAACAAAAAACTTCAAAAAAAATAAAAAAAAAAACAACCCCAAAGAATCATGGACAATATGAAGTTATGACAGCTATTCTTTTTCCATTCTTTTCTCCAGACAACAAAAAATGTTCTCTGAGAACATTTATTACAGATGCAAACAGTATTTCAGAATGACAGCTTCAGTGTAGCTTTAGGAAATAGGTAGATTTACTTTCCCCTAACTTCAGGGCATCTTGAAAAGGCATCACAGAAAATTTAACAAGCAGCACATAAACTCATAAAACACAAGTTCAAAATATCCATCCAATGTACATATGCTAATATTTTTTGTTATTTTACAAGTGACACTTTTGCAAATCATTGATATTGTATAAAACATGAGATACTCTGATCCGATAATTGCAAATACAGTATCCCCGCAAAAAAAGCATGGCTGATGTTCCTAACAGAAAAGTCTGTTGTCAGAAACTAATATGACAGCTTATTGTACTTGAATTTTTATGAAGCTGAATTTAATTTAAGCAGTACTAGATGATTCCTACTGTAGTTAACAAAGACAAGTCCTTTGGAAGGGATTTTTATGTACCAGTGGCTGTGGCTACTCCTTTTAAATTGATTCAGTGAACATCCAAGAATTTTAAACAGTGGAGCTCTGTTTAGATATGCACATTTCTACTGTCCAAAAAAAAGGAAATAATTAAAAAAAAGGACTACAAACATCAATTGAAAAACAAAATCAATAGTAACATGGTACTTATGATAATCTACTCATTATCCAGAAAAATGAAGCACTAAGACCAACCTTATGACTAATTGAGTTGTTGCACTGCACAGTGCTTTTTGCCAAATCTCCCCTTATCGCAGTTAAACTGGACAATTGGAATGCAAATTGAATGATCAGCTTACAAAAGCTGTACATGGAAGGATTAAGCAAAGCCAATCAATACGGGTAACATGAGAGAAAACGACTTCATTTATGAAGAAGAGTCTTCCTAAAGACTAGGGGTAGAAGGTCAGGGAGCGCAGTTATAGACTGCTATTTCTTGCATTCTTCTACAGCCTACAGAGTTTGTCTGCTCCCTATTGGTTGTCAAATCCTGAGAGTAAATTAGCATATTTGGATGCAGTTCTGATCTCCTCAGTTTAACCTAAATCCCCTTTAAGGACAGAACAATGACAAGTACCTGCTGTACTAAAGGAATGGGATATGAATAGGATCAGAGCTGAAGAGGAAGTGTACCCCCTTAGTCTTACAAGTGATACAACAGAGCTCTCTTACCTTTGGATGGAGGATTAAAATGAGCATTTTATTTCCATTGTTGATATTTTACTTGCTGTTGCTGTTTCTTTCTCCTTTTGTGAAATTGGATTGAAATAAAACCAGTTGAAGTCAATTTAAGTGTGAGCTGATGCTGGTTCTGGGGCATCTGTTCACCCTTGCTGTTGGCCAAGTGAACCTGGCCTCCTTGCCGCACCAATGTTAGCGCTTCTGCAGGTTGTGCTGCTCTCAGCTAGATTTGAGAACTAATCTGGTTGAAGATAAAACATTCTTTCTGTGTGATCACTGAGCTAGGAGTTTCAAGAAGTCTGTATATATTACATAGTTTGATAGGTTTCAGCCGTGAAATAAAAAAGTATGCACTAGCATTAATTGGTGCAATCAAGTACACACAAATAGCTTGTATAACTAGCAACTGGGGAGAATTATCAAGTAGAAAATGACTTTAACTGAGTTAATGCTGCCAGTTGGCTTGCATGTATCTCAGAATTATTCACAGAGGTTTCATGGTGCTACTGATAATTTCAGGTTCCCTTCGGGGAACCCTGAGGTTTTAGCTGATGAGCCAAATGAGTAACATAGGACAAAGTCTCAAACTGCTCTTCCCAGCTGTGCCTCAGGCTACACTTTGAGACTGAGTAGATCAAGATCTTCTTATGTCTCATTTCACATGTAAAATGAGGAGGATAATCTTTTTGTATTTACATCATCATCTTTCTTTTGTTAGGAACCAGGTATTGTTTTTGAGAAAGAAGCCTAGATCTTGGGAGAGACTGGAGGCTTTCTTTACACTTCTGTGGTGCAACAATAACAGCAACTAAAAACACACAGCTTGTATTTCATTGTATATATTATACCAAAAGTCATCCTGCCCCTCTTTGAAATCACCCCAGCATTTTTTTTTTCTTCTGTTGAAGGGGTAAAAAGTGAGACATTTCCACAGAGTATTTCTGTGCTAGACATGTTAATGTTTATTTACAGTAAGTATGTTTATCTGTGTTACATTGAAAAATCCTGTAAGGGCAAAACAGATACAGGCATACAGACATATACGCTCCTCTTAGCACCCCAGTCTTTCTTCTCTGCAGCCCAAGTATGGAAATCCATACAAAAGCTTGAAATGCATACACATCACTTCTCTGTTTCTTTATTAGACAACCATTTTCCAGTCCTAAATTGGGCTATTTTATTGTTGCCAATTTGTTTCATCTGATTAGAATAGCAGTACTTATACCCTTTATATTGGTACATATGGGAGGTAAGTAAATTTCTTGAAGGTCATATCCCATTATCAACAGAATCATGTAACATTATTCATTTTCTATTTTACCTTTCTTGCGGTTTCTAGCAGCATTATCCAACAGAATAAGTATGCAAATTGTGCATTATTCTCTTTTACACTGAAGAAATGCTGAAAAAGAATCATAGAAACATAGAATTGTTTGGGTTGGAAGGGACCTTTAAAAATCATCTAGTCCAACCTCCTGCCATGGGCAGGAACATCTTTCATGAGATCAGGTTGCTCAACGCCCTGTCCAGTCTGACCTCGAACACTTCCAGGGATGGTGCATCCACAGCTTCTCTGGGCAACCTGTCCCAGTAACTCACCACCTTCATTGTAAAGAATTTCTTCCTTATACTCAATCTAAATCTACCCTCTTTTAGTTTAAAACTCTTACCCCTTATCCTGTCACTACAGACACCAGTAAAAAGCCTCTCTCCATCTTTCTTATATGCCCTTATTAAGTATTGAAAAACATTAAGAAAACATTTAAAAATTTAAGAATTAAATTAAGAAACAATTAAGAAATAATTAAGAATTTAAGAAAACAGTTGAAAAACATTAAGAAAAACATTAAGACAGCATAGAGAGAGGGCCATCCATGTTCCATGGTGAGAACATGTTAGTATAAATGTGGTCATTTGGAGGAGAACGATATCTTAAATAATCTTGCCTTCATTATTCAAAAACATGAGGTTGTTACTGTATAAACAGTTCTTTAATGCAAGTGAATATTTTAAATTACTAGTGGCCATAAAGCACAATCTTGTTTGCTTTTAAATAACTGTAATTATATTCTGGGTTTCAGAGCCTATGAAGCATTTACTATTATTTCAGTATCAACTTATGTAAGCCATATGTATTAATTTTCAATACAATCAGGAAACTCCTAGTGCTCTAAATTAGAATGTAAGATATAACCTCACAGAAAAATAAAAAAACCACCTTTTTTGAAAAAAGAAACATTTGAGCCAGTGCAACACACAGTATAAATGAGAGACAGATAAATGTACTGTGAAGTCAAATACTTATATGAATTCTTTTTGTATTGCTCCTGGGATGTACAATTCCATAAACTTACAATAAGCAAACATTTGGATATGACCAAGGTAATCTAGCATGTTTATTAACAGAAGAGGTTTATAGTTTTTCAGAGAGCCATTATCAAAGACAGAATTTTCAAACCAATCAATCACACATAAAAATGTGAGATTTTACCTGACAAATGAAGCTATAAAAGTTGTTATCACTTTGTTAAGTATTACAAATGACATTTATACTTGGACCTTTTCCATGAGTTATCATAGAGTAGCACCTCAACTACCTATTGCAACCAAACAGTTCTTTCTGTGAGACAAAGGCATGAGAAATCCTACTTTGAAGCTGAATTTGGGCTTTAACTTGGGAGTTCTAAAATTGGGATCTGAGTACCTTGATTTATCAAGCTCCTTTTGGGATTTTTAATAGTCAGAAAAAATCATAAGTAAAACTGTGGTTCCAGTAAAGCAAATAGCAAGACTCTCATCTCATTCTGTGATTCTATGATTTAAGAATTTCATTCCCAAACCTCAAGAGTAGATTATTGCTTAACTTGATAAGAAGGTTTTGCTCTTGTTTTAATAAAGAAACAAAGAAGTTTGAATTCCCTGTGTGCACGACATTTCTTTTGCCCATGATAATGTTTTCTTAAAGCGTGGACAAATCCAACCTATCAATGAAGGCGTTCAGAAGTGGAAGATACAGATCTTCATTGTCCCTTTGCATGGGTTTGCATACACATCTACATGCTGTATGACCCACCTGTCAGGCTGTATCCCGCCTGTACTCACCCTATAGTTATATCTAAACAGCATCAATTATGTGATTTGTCTTAGAAGAGATCTGATGTGGTGCATACAGACAACTGTAGCAGCCTTTGCTTGGATTGCTAGTGTGGATGCCCTTAGCATCTTCGAAGTGTCTTTACCAAAATTCAAGGACTGACCAATATTGGTTTTCCATAATTTTTGACACTGTCAAACACCAACAAATAGGTTCTATGTTTTTTCCCTACAAAAAAAGTCATGACAGATCTAGTTTTCACTCTGATGTGAAAAGATGACTAGTTGCAGAGCTTCATCTTATTATCACAGAAAAAGATCCTTTGCTTTCTTCTAGATCAAGCTCTTGATACAGCAGGATATATTTGATAAATGTTCTTCATCCTAAATTCCTGCACTTCAAATTTCACTGCAAAACAATTGTGCTTTATATTCCTTATCTTGCTTCATATTAATTTTCTAAACTTCTTGCAGGCCTGCATAAGCCTTGGGAACAACTCTGGGGGTGAATTTAAATTTATAGTTTTAGTTCAGGTGTGAATCTGCTGATGTTTATCTCCAGATCATTCCCACTTACCCTGCTTAATTCTCAAAGCACACGAAAACCAGAGTCTTTTCTAGTGAAACTACTAATGTTCTCTAACCACTGGGTATTCAGTCCATGGGAAATACAATTCATGACAATAAAAGCATACTTTACATTTTACCACTTCCACCCCAAAACTTTTAACTTTATGAAGCAGATCAAAAGACTTAATCACTTTCCATCAACAAGAAAACGCATCCTAAAAGAAGCCTTTCTTATGAGCAGTTTGATATCTATGATGATATAAAACAAGAAAATGAGTCCAGTAGGTTGAGCAGAAATCAACAAGAAAGGCAGCCACATACCCAGATGCTACTGCTGCTGCAGAAAAGCAGATTTTTTTAGTTCACCATCTGGAGTCTACTGCTGCCAAGCACATCTTGTGAGTAGTCAATGGTACCGAATCCATTGCTGAGGCACATTACCTAAGATGGCAAAGAATTACACAAAGCCACTTCTCTAGTACCAGCAAGAAAGTCTAACTGAAATTATCATATGTGTCAATCCAATCTGGAGATGTCAGTTAGAAAAGAGATTTCCATATACAAAAGTGCAGCCTATGCTTTAAAGTTTGGGCTAAGCTTTGAAAAAATGCAATAATAAACTTGGGTGAACAATGGAATATTTTTGTCAGTGTCATTTTGTATTTTTTTGTTTTCTGTTTTTTGTTTTGTTTTGTTTTCAAGTATGGTCTATTTACATTATCAATACACAGCTTTGGTATGTGGTCACATACCAGATGCTAATGTTTTAGACTATAAAGGGAGGCAAATAAAACAACAGAGGCAAATTATACCATAGTGTCTATACTCTGTTCTCTTTCACTGTTTCCTTTCTAGTTTACATGAGCACTAATCTGTATGAATTGAGTCAATCATCAAAAGCAACTAAAATATAATTCATGCAGTTGTCAGACTATTCCATTAGTCATAATTCTTCTAAGCTCAAGATCATACTCATAAAAATCTTAGATTTCTCAAGCATAATCATTATGAAAATAGCTTAGATGTAAAAGCCTGATTTTTAAGCCTTAAAACATTATCTGAGGAGAGACATGTGCAAACAATAGGATTCTGATTCAATCCTATTTTATTTTTCTTAAACTGAATACTTTTTTACTTGCTGAGACAGGAACATGAGTTGTGACTTAAAACAAGGTTATATGACTAAAAGAGATATCCCTACTCATAAAGTCCAGTCCCTTGACTTTCACTGAGTAGTAACATTATTCACCCAGTAAGGTCTCTGATTTTATCATCCTTTCAATGCCAACCATGCTGGCTTTATTGAAGAACAGCCAGAAAAGTGTACCGTCATGAATATTCACACACATGCTGTGGGAATATTGACGGAAAGGCAGTGTGGAAAATCACATCTACCCTAGAGTGCAGTTAGCAAGCAAGTAAATAAATAAATAAATAAATAGTGCTGTTAGCAGCAGAAAAGAGTTGTTATTTTTCTAAATTGTGAATGATTACATCCTTGTCATAAGGGGTAGTGTGTGTTTACTCCTTCCAAGGGCAGAAAGACTTTGATTTAGACAGTAATTGATTGCTAGTTTCTATTAAGAATCAAGATTACTTCTCCAGTGTAATCTTAGGCTGCAATGCACAGGTTATGGGATGGAATAGGCACAACCTGTTTGTATATCGCAGTTGATCCAGGTTCTGCTGGTCCTGGACACTTCCTGGTTGCATCACCATGCCTTGGCTGACATTATCAGTGGGTGAATGCCAAGACTCCACTCACCCTCTTCCCCCATTCCTGTCTGATCACATGAAAGAAACAGATACAGATAATCTTGTGAGTCTCCAGGCTCGGATTCTTGTATTACTTCTTCATGTAACGTGATTTGTCCTTAAGCCCTAGCCAAACAATGAAGTCTTTCAAACACTGCAGGTCTGTGCATCAGTATGATATGGCTAATGCACTTAAATAGTTATTTTCTGTAGTGGATTTCAATGTGTGAATGCAGTTAAACATGTCCACAAAAAAATGTAGCAGTCCAGAATACACACTGAAACAGTGATGTAAATTAACAGTATCTCTACCACCAAAAGTTATTCGGATTTCAAATTTCTTTTTATTCATCACAACACCTACTGCCCCCAAAACAGCAATGTTCTCTTTAGCTTTTCATTTTCAGACATGGTTCATTCTTCAGTACAAGTTCTGAAAATGAAGGTGGTGGTGGTAGTTAGGAAATGTGCCACTAACAGGGTCACAACACATTTCCTGAGTTTTATGTATACTAATCATGTATCAGCATGATCACATCTAGTTTTGATAGCTTGTATAGCAAAGACCACATCCTGGAACTTATATAGTATTTTTATCTGGCAAGTCACAATGTATTGGCTTTATCTACAAGAGCTCAGCAAAAGGAGCTTATGCATGGCAACTGCTTGCCACGTTTCCAAGTTTCCTCTCCTTTTGATACTGCCGGTAGTCTTTTATTTCTACATACACAATTTTGTGTTCCACTGTATGTCAATATATAATCTGGGCTGTATTAATTTCACAAGTAAATTCAAAACCATTTATTTTCACTGATGAAAGTAACAATCGGAATATAAGGTGCTGGAAAGTCTGTATTTAAATCTTAATTTAATACATTAGTATTACTACTATTTAGTCACTTCAAATATTTTTTGTGTGTTATTTTATGTAATGCTGGAATAACTTATGAAGTATAACTTCCAGAATGATAATTTGCAATTCTGGATACCAATATTATTTTGCAATTCTAAAAACAATGGTGGTTTTCATTGATAAGAAATTCATCACATTTCCTTCATTCTGATATTTGAACGTGGTTTCAAACATTTCTTGAAGGCTTGAGAGCTGTCCTTCAGCTAAAGTTCTGCAGCTTCCCCCTACTTTTTATATATATATATCTGATCTAAAATAACTGATGAGGTTTATCCTTTAAGTAGGTCCCAGTTATGGTCCTTCACAGAACTTTCTGTGCATATTCTGTCTGTGAATCATTAGTGGTATAGCATAGCAGGTAGTACAATGTTTTTAAGAAAATGTTTCCAAGTTGTAGCCTTATTAACCTTATCCTGCAAAGAAGTATAAATCTCCAGAATTTAAAGAAAAAGAATTGAAAGAAACTTCTGTCTAAAAAGAAATCCCAAATAACTGTGTTGTTTTACTTTAGACGCTTGAAAGTGAAACACTGGAACGGGTTGCCCAGAGAGGTGGTAGATGCCCCATCCTTGGAAACATTCAAGGCCAGGCTGGATGGGGCTCTGAGCAACCTGATCTAGTTGAACATGTCCCTGCCAATTGCAGGGGGGATGGACTAGATGACCTTTAAAGGTCCCTTCCATCCCAAAGCGTTCTATGATTCTACGAAGAAGGTGGGGATAAGTGAAAAGTTTTCCAAAATTCCTAAAACCAAAGAAATTCATCAGCTATACACTAGTGAAAAATAACATCAACCTTTATTTCTTGCATTCTGAATCTGAGCAAAGCTTTTTATTTCAGGTTAAGTTTTTTTTTCTGAACTCAGTGTGGGTATTTGTCATCAAATAATGCAAAATGTTACCGATGCTTTGATGTATCATGAGACAATGAGAGGCCAGCACCATCAGCAGTGACCCTAGAGCATGCTTCAACTGAGAAAAACTTGGTAAGATACCGTTACTGGTGTAACCTACTAGAGATTTAATATGCAAAACCTACTAGAGATTTATGAAAAACTTCCCACAGTGAATTTAGAAAACATAATCAACATTTTCTAAGGCTTTCTGTACTCCCATATTAAATGAAAATGTGTATTACCATACTCTACTATCATAACATCATTTTCAAAATAGGCTTAGAGTATTCACATCCACTACCTTTTTGTCAAAGATAGCTTTACACTAGATTAACCTGCAACGATTTGAACATGCTTCTTTATTTCAATAACAATAGAGCTTGGGATTGGCATTGCTTTTGTTGCAAATAAAGCTATGAAGTTAAAGCTCATTAAGCTCCTTGATACAGTTTGTCTGTGCTAGGAAGGATGGAGCTTAGTTTTCTTTCTTGTATGACTGTATCAATCACCAGTGCCATTCAGGAAGGAAAGAACACAGCATTGTATGAAGGTTATTAGACTAGAACTTGAGCAAGTTTTCTGCCATTTTCCAGACCTCTTAAAATAAGCATCATTATTCATTTCAAAGAATGTAAAAATGAGAGATTTACTTCATCCAACAGATTTCTACCTAGCTGTAGGAAACTTCATTGTATTCCTTCATGAAAAGATCTTCTAATGAATGCTATAGAGCTCATCACAACATATCTGTACACTGCAAGTTGGGGAAAAATTGATTTTTTGATAGTTCATTATTTAGGCTGTTTTCTACTGACATGACTTCTAGAAAGTTTTAGAAAGAAAATGTAGGAAAGTCCAACTGTATACATGAACCCATGCTCTAAGTCACTAAATACCAGAATTTGCTGGGGTTGTGTGAGTACCCTACAAGAAGGTATAAAAAGTTTTTTAGTCATCATGGCTTCTACAATTATAAGCAGGTTGATGGTGAGGATTTGGAAGAGGAAGAATTCAGAAAATGAGACATAGGCTTTACTCTAAGATACTCAGAAATTATGGCTTGAAGGTTATCTACTTTTTTTCCTATGTCATTGTTAATTCCTGTTTAGGTGAGAGCTGAGAAATATTCTTGGTGGGAGGGAGGTTTGAACTCAGTAGTCAAAAGAAAATATCTGATCTAACCACAGAGCCAAGATATATTATTTGACACGCTGCTGCCTTGTAGAGTGAGTTATCAGCCTGTTACTAAAAGGGGCAGAATATGTTGCCTGCATTCTGTTGCAATAAGCTTTGAAATTTGAGGGCAAGTAATAGACATCTAAAAACAAATAGACTGCTCAGTTAATTATAGATTCTTTGTTATTAAATTGGTCCCTTTCTGCAGGGCCATATATGGCCACAGGCATATGAAATTTTTCAGAGACTGCTTTTATGATAGACCTCTGTAGTCATTTGTATTGAGAAACTGTGCATCTATTCATGAAGTCCCTGCTATTTCACAGAAGGCATGGCACTAATAGGTTTTATCACATTTTCAAGATACCATGTCCCAACTTAATCATTCCCTTGCTGAGAGGGAAACTCAAACAAATTTGTTGAAGGTTATTGAGCCTTTAAGTTACAGAACTTTCCTCTAATATCAGTAATCCATGTATGGAAACAGTCTAGACCATTTTCTTAAACCTACACTAAATTCCTTCATGAATACTTCAGGCACGAATAAAAATTAGGTCCACGTGACTAAATTTCTTCTATTTCATTTTCTTTTACTAAACGGTAGGCTGAAAAGAAGTTAAATTAAGGTCCAATTGGGAAGCGAATAAGAACACTATTACTTAAATAACCCCTGGAGGATTTGATTATATTTCTTTTAGTCATACTCTTCCTATTCCCACGGACCCAGTACACAACGACATGCAAAGATCCTAGATGACCAAACTGAGCAACATGAGGCAGAAATACTGACATTAACAAGCGCATTATCATAGCAGTTTTACACTGTACATCTTCAATGCTGATCAGCAGAATCAAGAATCAATTTAGAGTTAAATAGAACGAACTAGGAATGTTAATGAAAATCCCTCATACACTGCATGCTTCTCTACAGTTTTATTCAACAATCACTATGTAAGATGTGCGAGGTTTTTTTTGTAAGTATATGTTAACGTGATTCAGGAAAAGTATTCACAAAATAAAATTATATTAACTTATAATTTATTATATCCTTTAAAACTACTGGAGTAAATGCCCAGAATTCTGCTTTTTTTTTAAAAAAAAAAAAAAAAAAGTATTTTTAAATTATAATCATCTTTCCTACCCTTCTATATTCGTATTTTTTTTAAGTTCAGCAAATATGTATGCAATTTCCATAACCACAGCACGTACAGAAACCACTCACATACGTATACTGTAAGTTATCTATATTTTTTATAATTCACAATATTAAAATGACCAAATATGAAAGACTTGCACCAAATTAATTTTATTTCCAGCTCTGTATGTAATAAACTACCAGAAAACAGGTCATGTAAACTTTCTACATGAGAATAAAATCGAATGATCTACAAGTGTTGTAAATCAGCCTAAATGGAAACCTAACTTTTAGAAACCTTTTCTATTCAACATTGAAAATAGAGATCCACAAGTTACAACCAAATTTATTACAGACTCAGGTGAAATATGGGTCAATTTTATGCAAACAGATACATTGTTTTTCCAGGCATTCAGTAAAAAATATCGAACTGCACCATCTGTATGCCACCAACATAATCAGGAATCTCTGCACACTGCTTTTTAGCTGTATACCATGCTAGCAATGCTGGTGGTGGGCCACATAGATCCATGCCCCACACCCTATGTAAGAAGGCATTAGAATGATTGTCTAGCACATCCCAGTTGAGTTCTCTGGTAGCTGCTCTAATGGGCACTTAGGACTATTTGATTCCATCTACTTTGGAAATTCAGAATTTAGAAATTCATCCCTTAACATGATGAAATTATCAGAATTTATGCATTTCTTCAATAACATTTTTCACACACACAAAAAAAATTTTAAAAAATCTTGATGACATCTAGATGATAGAGAAAATTAATATTCCAAGAAGGTCTCATTCAGCATTTTTCAACCAGTCAAATCACACCAGTGTTGCTTTGAAATATTATAGAGAATTTCTGCTTAAAGCAACACTACAATGTATATTCTCCCTCAAGAATACTGAATAGTCAGCATTTAAAGAGATTTCTGATACATTTGCATGACTTTAATGTCTAAAACCATCTAATTTAAGATATATTTCTTTTGTAATGATGTAACAAACATTCCTCCTACATCAATTTTTAATGTAGTGCAAGTATGCATAGAGACTGAAATATTTATATTGTTTCCCTTCATTTCTGTAAAACACCATAGAAACTAGTTTGTGTCATAAATTGTATATGTTGTTATCTTGCTGGATTTGTTCAGTTCAATGACTAATATTATACAGGTACCAAATATTTTGTTTTATCTTTTATGATCCTTTAGTAGCCACATGAATCTCTGTAGGGTGATACTGCAAATTGTTTGCTCTATTCAGTATTTGTTTGGTGGCAAAACAAATTAAGTTAGGGTCATTCATTCAAGACTGAGTATTTTTACTATCCATTTGTTCTCCTCTGGTCTGAGCACAAGATGCTTTTATTCTGCCTGAAAGCCAAACCAGACCTTTTCCTGCAATTTGTTTTTAATATTTCTCTTAGGTGCTTGATGTAGTAATTGCATCAGCCACTAATATAGTCTCCCATATAAAAACACACACACACACAAACACTAGTTTTTTCATTATTTTAACAAGTGTGGCTTACCCAGGAGTAATGAGGTGTATTGTATTGGCATTGCAAAGATAGCATTGTATTACTGCAGTTAAACTAATCATCAAAACCGCAGAGCTGATAAAAACCTGGGCCGTCTGTTTCATGCTAAAGCTACTTCAACAATAGGAACATTTTCTTATTGCTCATGGACTTATTGCACAACCTCTACTCAGTTCTTTGACTGGTAATCTGGATGACAATAACCTACACTACTACAGCTAAATCACTGTTTTATAACCCTGCAATTCCCATTTAATCTATTTGTACTGATGTCATCTGGGTAACTATCACAAAGCTTTTATAATAGATAGATTAAATGTTAAGTTTATTTCTAGTGGTGGATCACACTTTCTGTCTTCTGGTCAGGTTGACTAGAACTTCCCACACAATTGACTTGGCATTAAAATAGCACTGCAGTTTAAATTAATGAGTTTCACTTTTGGGATTAGTGACACAGAGACCTATAAGGGAAGAGAAAAGGTTCTTATTTAGGGCAGGATCTGATACTTCCAGATACAGTTAGTCTGCAAGTGTCCTTTTCCCCCCCCCCCCCCCCAGCATTTGCACTAGAATTGTGTGCCAGCGTAGCATTTGCCATGGTAAAGAAGGGACAGGATCACTTTTATATATTTCTATAAGAATAAGGAAGAATCAAGCCTGGAAATATCATTCATTTCTAGCTTTCACATTTTCTTCTTTTTATATACTTTTCTTTTTTTTTCCTGTTTTTTCTTTTAACAACACTAGCTGGAAATGCTACTTCAGTTTCCAATTCTAGTTGGAAAAGAAAGCTATGTACTAGAATTTTACTGATATAATTGATTATAACATATTTAGCATTCTCAGATCACAGTCTATAATTTTTTGTTTTTTGGTACAATTAAGTTTCAATCTCACTAGTATGTCATTTTATTTATTTACTTTTTTTCATCATGATTAAAACAGTCAATGATATTTTCCACAACTCACTGACAAAGACTGTGGTCAGTTCTCTTTTCCATACGGAGCTCGGACTCAAATACTCATAGATATTTGTGGTCTTGGTGGCTCTGTACAAGTTACCAAATATGAGGTATTTTTCTTTAAAGTCAGAAAATAATGAACTCATTGCTCTGAAAAATGGGGGAAAGACTGTTTCATTATAATAACCTTTTGTGGCACAAAATATAATAGGAAGAATTATCTTAACATTTTAATAACCTTTAAAATACTCATAATAATCCTTAATAACAATTCCCATTAGAAAATAAGTAAGGACTAAAGCAGTATCATCTTCACCACTTTGAAATGCAGCTGTTATCAAAGAGGATATATGAGTTACTCCAGGGCGGTGAAACCGAAGGAGAAGAATTAGGAGTCTGTGGGAACACAGGAACTGTAAATTCTAGTAGGGATTTTGGGGGCTAATGAGAGAAGTCTCCAAAGATGCCTTTGCTCTCCTGCTCAGCAGTTACACTTTGTTCCCTCTCCTTGTAGTCTGTCTTGTTCCTCTCAAAGTGTTTCCCTCAAATATGGAGGGGAAAGAGGTAGGTTACTCATTCCAAGAAGGACAAAGTCTGGGAGAGGCAGAGAGAGGTAGGTTATTCCTAAAACTGACTGGAATATCTAGGACTAACTGCTCCTGCTGCCATCAGGTGAAAGAGGTTATAGCAAAGTTAGATCTCCCACAAACACAGACACAGACACTCCAATGTTCCTTCCACACCCCAGCAGCAGGAGAGGTAAGGGAAAACGAGGGAAAGAGATGATTTACTCTGATGACAAAGACACCGTGTTGATTAACAGGATTTTTTTTTTATTTATAAGAAAACACCACCATAATGGTGTTTTCCATAAGGGTAAGATTTACGGTTTGGAGCATCACTGGAGTCTATTCCAAATCTTTCTGTGAACTTTCTTCCTCTCTCCTAGGGATTAATCCATTCTGCTACTTCGTCCCTTCCCCCAAACTGTTCTAAATTATTCTGTCACCACTTACATTCTATTTTTGAGATGTTTCTAATGAACAACACAAGACATGCACAAATGTAGACTTGTCTAAAAATAATCTATGGCAGACACAGCTGCACTCACTGGGAATGAGAGTGGAGAAGCAGCATGCAGCAGCATGGCAGATCTCCCAGTCTGTAACCCTGGGAGCATGCACTGCATCTGGCAATGCTCTTAGAGCTTTAGTTATCCCTTCTGCCAGTGAATTTAACTCTGTGTTACTATTATCCCATACACCCCATTCTGTAAAGATAGTGATTGCTACATAATTAAACCATGAAGACTTACAGCTAATATGACACTTAAATAACACAAAGTTTATGCTATGAGTTTCTGAAATTTGGCCCATGAAATGTAAATTGGTTTCTCTAGCAGTGTTATTGAATGTGCCACTATCTTACCAGCTCACTGCACCTCTAGTAACAGAGTTCTGCATCACTGTAAGATTATCCTGAAACAGGATTATTATCTGCTACAGTATTTTTAAAATACATTAATATCTCAGCAGATAATGATCAAATTTTAAAATATGTTTGCAGCTTCATATAAGACAAGTTTGGCTTATATCATCAAGCTTTTGTGCTGCACAAGCAGTTAAGCATAGGTGACTTCTTTTAAAACAAGAAACACCTTCTCTAATTTTGATTTTATGATGTACCTTATTAAAATACTAGCAATAAACCAACACAGTTAATATTGTATGGAAACAAACCTTTGCCTGAAATGAAAATCATCTGCAAAGAAATAGTTACAGAAACAAGGCACAGTTACTTACATTGCCCACTGCAGGAGTCTTAGCTAGCTAAGGCACTTACAGAGACTAATACTCTTAAGATATAAAGCTATTTTGTGTGGTATGCTTTCTTCTACAATCTAGTCATATCTAATGTCCTCTATCTTTTACGGCTAAATTTCACATAAAGATATTATCAAAATAAGTGACCACGGGCTTCAATTTCAACCCATAATAAATATGAACAGTATATCGGTTGCATTTACTGTCCTTTTTTTGACCTTTAGCCCATAAAACAGTTCGTCTCCCAAATTTGTTTTATGTAAGTTTTATGTTCTTTTTGCAACTAAATGTACTCAAACTTAAAGAAAATACATAGTTTTTTCATATTGGTGGTGGAAATCTTTATGACCAAAGTTGAAAAGCATTTTCCTTTACCATTAATATCTTATATATGGCTATTGAAAAAAAAAAAACAAACCCAAACAACAAGACCCAAGCAGATAAGGATCACTATTTTTTTTTTACTAGAATGACCTCTTGGTAAATTTCTGTCTCTCAATGTAACCAGTATTGCTGATACTTTCAAAGTAAAAAGAGAGTGACCAGGCATTTGTTTGAGTTTTTTTGTGAATGGTTGCCTAACCTTTAATTTACTCAAAGTACAACGATTCCAGACAATCCAAAGTGCTGTAAAAATTATTGCTGAAATGTTTCCAGAGTTCAAACTTTTTTAGACTGTAGTTGATTCTTCCTGTTCCTATTGATTCTTCATTTGCCTGAATTTCTTTGTATTTTGAATACAAGCTATGAATGCTTTGACTTCCAATATGCTTTCCTAGTCTATGGACTATATCATGTGATATATCAATCGATCTTATTGTACTTATTGCCTACAAAATAATTGAACCTATATAGGAAAATGTGGCTGTTCATCTGTTATATTTCTGGTAATTCACTTCAAGTGCAGATGTTCCATGGTCCACTCTGTTATCTCCCTAAACTGAGTTTAAATCTTAATACCAAGGGGCTTCCCTGAGGCTACTTTACTAATCTAATCATTACCAAGCAGCACAGAGGCATTAATAATTAACATATTACTTTACTTCTCATTTATTTGTAATCTATTCCTCCAATCCCAGCTCCCATGGAGGGGAAATTTAAATGTAACCCATTAAAATGTCAAAAGCTAACAGTAAGCACAATTTATTCCATTGCAAAGCAAACAGTGTTTTCTCTGTTGAAAGATTTAATATTAATTTTGTGTTTTAATATTCTAAATATATTGCGTTAAACTAATTTGTAGCAGACATTATTTAATATTCCAACTAAAGGACAGAGGACGAAAAGGTGATTTTTAGCAAATCACACCTGATTGAAGTAACTGTTTCTATAATCAAACGACTGGCTCTGTAGATGGAAGGGAGAGCAGATGACGTAATTTATCTTGATCTTAGCAAAGCTTTTGGATACAGTTTCCCACTGTATCCTGGTAGCCAAAGGACATGTGGACTGGATGAGTGAACGGTAAATTTGGCAGAAAACTGGCCAAACCATCAGTACCACAGGAACAGTCAAGGGGAAAACTTAAGAGGAGCAACAAGAGCAACACTGATAAGCAATGGCATATGACTAAGTAGCACATTGCTTCACACAGCATCAAAATCAACCAATCCCAAACTTTTTATCTAGTATCCATTACACTGAAAGTCTAATATTCTGCTATGATTCACATAGACAGAATGATATGTCAGAGTCTAATAATAAACACTGCCTGAACAGTCATGTGAGGAGGTCCATACTTGCTCTTTCCTTAGGTCTAGACTGTGTTAAGGTACCTTCAGAGTTGTTCAGGGAGACTATTAATTTAGACAGTATAATCAAGCCTTCTACTTTATTAGATTAGACCTATGTAAATAAGTGTTTGAATGTATATAAAGTAGTAGCATATACAAAGAGATTTATAAATTGTCATATGCTTGTTTTTATGTGCAATTTATGACCTGTACATAATTTTTAATCTACTTAGTGGTGATTTAATCCTTCTGAAAGGAAAACACAGATGAAAATTGTCATTGACAAACAAGAACTTTTTCAAATGTGCGGCAAAATAAAAATAATGGTTGGATTTTAATGGGATAAAAGAGGCCATCTTACCCAGATGGATTTTACATCCTCCTAAATTTTGATTAATATTCTTGAGCACTTTGTGAATGTTCAGAAAAATTCATCAATAGATCATCAAGGATGCTGATGAAGGAAGTCCACAAAGAGCTCACACAGAGGTTAATACACTTGAAAAATTGCAATGGCCTGTAAGTTACAGCACATGCTTCCTACTTTTTAAGTTTAATCCTTACTTTCATGTTACGGTTTATATGTAAGCAGAGAAAGGGTCAACCAGAGTAAAGAAAAATGAGTAATACTCAGATACACAGCATATAGTCACTGTGCAAATGACATTTAATATTTTTGAATCAGCTGCTGCTTAGGCACAGCATACGACTCTAATTATAAATTCTTTTCATTCATATAAGCTCTTAAGTTTTAAGGATTTTAAGTGCACAGTTTTCAATGAAACACAGTAAACACTTCTAGGTGGACATGGACGTGGCCTGTCAAACTGTCAAAAAACACTGAAAATGTAGGTATTTCTCCATCAAAAGTAGTAACCACACAGCGCTGTGAAAGAAAGGATGGTATTACTACTCTGTAAGACACTTATTATTTTACCATGCCTTGCATCACTATTTATGACTGTTTAATTAGGAGTTAATTCTCCAACATTATTAGATAATTGCTGCATAAATTGCATACGCTGAAAAACCGTTACATCAAAATCATTAAAAAAATGAAACTCTCGAATCTTAGGGTATCCTAAGATATATCCTATTTCCTTGTATTCAAAAATTTTAGGATCAAATCTTATCATCCTTTTCACTGCTTACTGAAGCAAAGTTCCCACAGTACCTAATAAAAGAATTTAAACTGAAACATTTAGGCTAAAGTCCCTTCCTTTTAGTCTTCCGACTTCACTTACATTTAGAGCTTAGCTACAGTACTGAATTCTAATATTATAAAAGCTAAAAAATTCCATGAAAGACATTGGAGTAAATTACAAATACTACAGAAAGTTTCAGAATGCATTCTTTTAATTCAGTATAGATTTTTGCAGAGCTTTCAGAAAGCACAAAAGCATAGTTCTATAAATCTATATGAAGGTAACATTGCAGCACTCAAAGAAATAGATCCTATTACCACCATGTGTAAAGAAGTCACTAATCTGTTATTCAAGATAACATTACAAATGTCTGTGGGGAAACATCTCTTTTGGCATATGAAAATGCAATGTTATATCAAAAAATCTGAAGTAAATAATTTTCAACCCATGCTATACCATTGAATCATTTTTAGCTTCTGAAGCAATTTCCTGATTGTGTTCTGGCTCTATCAATTGTTGACTGAAAAATGCATGTTCCATTGCTTTGCACAAATTCCTATTTTTTATACTACTGAACCTATACAGACTTTTGAATACAAGCATATTCTTATACAAAGTTACGGATCCCATTTCAGAGATTCCATTTCAAGGTAGTGCCAAACTGAAGGAAGGCCTCTGAAGAGAGACGCATACCCACCCCACTCCCTTTGCTCTGAAGGCATTTGAAGAGAGACCCAGACCTACCCCACTTGCTCCCTTTGCAGGCTCATAATTCCTTACTGTTTGTAGGGAAAGAGAGCACCCTTAATCTTTTCATAAAGGGTTAATTTCAAGTGAATGAGTAGGCCTGGGTGGATAGAACAATGCAGACAGAGAAGAATTCTATGAAGAGACTTCTTCATACTAAATCCCATAAAAAAGAATACTGCTCCTTCTGAAGCAGAATTAGTGTCTCAAAACAGTTTTCAGAGTTGCAAATGAACAGTTTAATTTCACACAACAGCCTGAAAAAAGGAAACTACAGCGTAGTAACATGGTGGCTTTGAGACCTTACTGCTAGCAGAGAACAAGTGCTTTCTTACCTACCAATTAGCTATGGCACAAGTAGCTAAGAATTCAACATATCAGAAAGTACTCTCATTTTTAGAACCTGTGTGTTAAGTGACATGAATGTTCAGTCCATACATTAAATGTATTTCTTTTTCAAGCAGCATAATTCATATGTGCTTTTACAGAAATAATATTTGGCAAAACTAAGTTATACACTACCTATATGATACCTATTTAACTGCCAAAGGTTTTGGCACACTTAGAACAGACTTTGTTTCAGAAATTGTTTTATCTATCCACCACTCAAACAACCATACTGTACGTCAGTAGTAGTTTATATTATTAGTATTTTTCATCATTTACAATTATCTTCTCATATGAGAGTACCAAATAGATCTAATAATATGTTACTATTTTTCAATATATCTTAGAATTCACTGCAGTAGGCCTGTCCTACCTAGTTCCAACTGCTATGCAGTTATCTCAAGATTTTTTTCAATCTCTACTACCTCAGTTCTAAAGCAGATAATAAAAACAATATTTTATTAATGACTTATACACAGAAGTGAGATAATTGGAGAGTCAGTGCATTTGATTTTCCCTTATTTGTCTACATTAAAGTTGTTGCTTCTTTGGCAAGTGTTCCTGAGTTCACAACTGTGTTGCCAATAGGTTCCTGAGGCAGACTCTTGTGGGGATTTCATATAAATGAGAAGACCTTAACACACCATAGGGAAGCCCAGATGCCTAATGAAATACATGGTGCTAAATTCTGTCCTTCTAAATGTGCACTCTATCCTTATCAACTTGCAGATGATATACCAGTTACAGACGTGAACTGACTATTCAGTATTGCCAAAATGAAGATTCTGGGTTTTGTAAAACTGACAGAAGGTATGAATAAAAGCTGAGGCTGAGGCCCTTCTGTAAGCTTCTGTTAAGTTTGTAATAGCTTATTTTACTCCCAGCTTTTAAAATATATGTCCTCTGAACAAAGGCATAAATTGCCCACCATACAGCCACTGACTGCAGTCGTGAGATATTTTCATGTAGGTGTGACGGCCACAGACAAACCCTGTCATCTCTCCACAATTTTGTATTATTACTTGAATCAAGGGAGCACAAAAAACACCCATCAAGGTCTCTGTCAGAGTCTACAAAATCAAATGGGAGAGAGTGGAAGAGGAATGCATGAGTCTGTAGACACCCATAATAGCAGACAGCCTGGGTGACAGTAGCTGCATGCAGCACTGACTTACGCTGGCTCAAGATGTGGTCTCACAACATGAAATCTGCAGCAGCTGCTGTTCCAGTTCCTTCTATTTTTCTCTCCCAGCACTTTACCATGGGGAAAATGAACTGGCAGGAGAAAAGTATGTACATATAAATTTATACACATACAAAAATGAAAATATTTATTTTCCTTATAGTTCCTTACAGTTCCTGATTCTGTGCCCCAATGCAAAAAAAAAAAAAACCCAAAAAAACAAAAAAAAAACAAAAAAAAAACCCCAAAACATATTGGCATCAGAAGAACTGCACAGGTAGTCTGTTGTGTTGAAGGGACAGAAATGTGTAGTGGGAGAGAGGAGAGAATATGTGAGAATGGTATTGCTGCTGAAAATTTCCTGTCGTGGCACTAGCGTGGAAGCTACATGCAGAAGCTACATGATTCCTTGTTTTAAAATCAAGAGAACAACAGAAGTTTACAAGGGTCTAAGAAGGTATGACTCCATCCAGCCTCAGGCTGCAGTCCTGAGAGAAAAGTGACCTGATACAATAACCCATGACAGCTGAAAGGGAGTTCTGACACCGCCCCGACATCCCAACTGCCAGTGCTCCTCAGATGCCATGACAAGCCCAATGAACCTCATTACGCTGGTAAGAGAACACAAGAGAAGAGCTGGAGCGGTCATTTTTGCAGGACTGTGTTCACATATCCAAGTGAACACTTGATGAGTAAATAATTTTGATCAAGGCAGTCTCTTCACCTATATGCCATTTTAAAAATGTTTAATTTTGGACATATGCCTTCCCAGTGAACCCACAAAGTATTTTAAACTTGCCTAAGATATATTTGGGGACTGTCTTTTTGTTTGAGTGCATACAGCCATTAGCAGGTCATAAACCGAGAGCCATTGCCACTACCAGAATAAACTACATATAGATAATTCACAAAGCAGCAACTAAAAATTGTAAGCAATTTTACATGCGGGATAGCTCATTAAAAAAAAATAAATAAATAAAAAAAATAAATCAGAGTTTTAAACCTGAGGATTCACTATGGGGACATTTCTGTGGTTGAAACTAAAGAAAACAATGACAAATTCTCACAAAGAAAATTGTGAAATTGAATTATATGTTCCATTGATGTAATCCCAAGAAGTGCATCCCATTAACTCAGACACATTATTTGTCATTATTCAGGTAACTGCAAAATTCTCAGGTAATAAACTTTTCCAATGAAAATACTAATTCACAAGATACCTCCTCATGATTACTAGAAAATGTATCAGCTATGCTGATTTCTAATTTAGAAAGATTTCTTCAGAAATACTGGAATGCATGATCAAACACATTCAAGCTGCTACATTACCTCCTTTGAACTTTGTCTCCTACATCCCATAATTGCATTGTCAGTGCCAGATTACTGGATAGTTCTTAAAAATAATGACAAGTTTATTTTCGTTTCAGTGGGGAACAAGTTTATAAAAAGCTCAAAATATTTTACTATGTATTCCTCATTTATTGAAACCCATTTTTATCTGTCTAGACATTTATCAGTATTTCAAAAAGAAGTTTCACATTGTATTTCACGTCCTTCCCTGCTTGTACTCGCTTCAGTGCCCTGATTCTATGACTACCCAGAAAACAGTTTCCATAGCAGCAGAGATGAGCCCACGACTCAGTGAGGTTTTCGTTTAATGTGATTATGTAATAAATCTTTATTCCTGCATTCCTTGCTGACACCTTCCAAATGCTCTTCTAGTCTTCTGACAGCCTCAACTTTACATTCTTTTACTGTAATCTCATTAATCTTTGGGTTTTCTCACTTTAAACTTAATGCCTGGTAAATAAAGTTGGATAGTCTTGCTCACAAGGGATCAGAAAAGAGCATGTCAAGTTACAGTACAGTGTGAAAAACAATACAAAAAATAGAAGAATATAAAATCAAACTTATTCATTTAACTAAATTATTTGTAATATAAGAAGGCTGTCAATTAAACACCATTTGTTTAGGTGCTAGAACATAAGGCTTATTTTTTTCATCTAGTGAGACAGAGTAGTAATGACATAGGGGCACTTCTGTGACCAACTTGATGTGAAATACAAAGAAAAAGCATAAATCTGTTCCTATAAAAGTGACGCTGTTTTTTACAAATCTGGTCTTCCTAGATCTTACTGTAAGTTACCCTCAGAGGACAAATTGTTGTTTGCAACCAGGTTTGAAGCAGGTTCAAAGCAATACAGACAGCCTGAAGTGGTAACTCCTGGCTGTTCATCTGCACCCTCCAGCCATGGCTCACCTCTATCAGCTGTGCTCCCCTGTAAACTATATCACTGGCTAGAGTGCCTTTTTTTTTCTTTTTTAATGGGGTTTTTCAGTCATCTAGTGATACAAAAATTCAACTATAATGGCAAAAATGGTGATGACTACAAAGTTTGGACAGGAATTTCACAAGCCAGTATTGCTACCAAATCTCTTCTCTTGTGGCACTCCCCTGTGTGTACATTCTGATAATTTGGCAGGATCAATGAAGATTTATGTAGATCACGTGCAAGTGTAGGTCATCTTTTCACCACCTTTCCCCCATGACATACAAAAAGTACCAGAAGTAACTAGCTGAAAAGGAGATGGCAAAGATACAGGAAAAAGCAATATCACTTACTGATCCAACTGGTATAGTTAAAGGGATAAGCTCACACACTGCACTGAACTCACAGTGAAACAGAAGCAAATACAAATTGAGTACAATTGCTTTGACTCTAACTTAATTATGTTAATCAGCTAGATAATGTGAGAGACAAGTATGGTTAGCACCTGTGGAGCTGAAGAGATATTAGCAAGAGAACAAGTCATCAGCTTTGGAGGAACAGCAAGACAGAGAAAGGTAGTTATTACCTATGGAAAATTAAGGGTGATCTGAGAGAGAGGTGTGAGGAAAATTATAATGTGTCATAAACCCAGTATTTTCACTGAGTTCATTCTCTGTTGTATTTTTTGGTGCTGCTAGTTTTAGTTCCAAGATTTATTTGCTGGACATATTTTGCAAGTTTCCCTTCAGAATTAAGGATCAGAAATGAGGTCAGAAATGGAACAACTATTTTGGGACAAATGTTTTCCTGCTGTTCACTGAGGTTTTCTGTTCTGTATCTTCTATATGAATTTATTTTGAAACATGGAGATTATCTGATTTGATAAACAAACCTTCCCTGTGACAACTGTACAATATATTTTACATTCTCTAGTGCATGTGTAAGAATGGCATTAATTATACAATATTCCCCCTGTACAATGGGAAAATATATTTTCCTTATTGAAAAATTTCCTTTCTTCCATTAGGAAAAGTAATAGATATTTTGCAATGTATCTTCAGCCAACTGACAGTTTAAGGAGAAGATGTGTCATAATCCATAGTTTAAAAAATGAATTTGAGATTGAGCCACTAAAAGTACCTGTCATTGTCTCACTTCAACATATAGAAAGTGAAGCGTATAAACAGCAGAGTGATTTGAATTAAGAACAGAACAGTTTTGCCTGATTAATAATATACTTTTTTTCTTAACATGTTTGTATTGCTAAGAACAACTACTCCATAAGAGGACACTCTAGTAAATTTTAAAACCACCTGAATAAACCTATTTTTTTTTTTTACTAAGTAGATTACTTGTGCTCCTTGAGTGAGTGGGAATTTATTTGATCACAGTGTTAAAGGGCACTACGAGAACAGAGTGCCTCAAATCACCTGATTTTCAATGTCTTCAAATCCCAGACATAACTATTTGGGCAAAAAATAAGAAGAATAGCCTGTGTCACATGCTTAATATGCATCAATTTTTCCATTACTCAAAAGGATTTTTTTCATGACCATGTTCATGTATCCCCATGATATGTTATTAAAATACACAGTCAAAAGTGCCAAACTACTTCCGTTAACAAAAAGCTCTCCTAAGTTGTTAGAAACTTCACAAGGAGAAAGGCTATAGTCCTTCCTTGAGGATGCATACTGTTCCTATTAAGGTCATTGTGAAGTCTGTTGAAATGAATATTGCACACTTCGTTTTTGCAGGTAGGAATCTGTCTGTATATTTAGACTCAGTTTTGCCCAGCTGCTTCACAGGGCCAAGTACAGCAGAACAGGGTTAGGAAGAGACCAGGCCGTAATTACTTAGTAGTAATTTCAGTGTTTCCTTGAAGGCAGCAATTACCTTCTTCTCACATGAAGAAAGAGTCTGTAATGAGCAGAAGAGATCAATCAGGTCATGTTCTGTGGATGTATCACAGGCCAAAAGGATTAATCAGATTCAAAGAGGAGAGATCTGCTGCCTCCCATAGGGCTGCAGCAATGCATCTCCCCCTGAGGAATGCAACATGCACCAGCCAGACTGCAGAAGTCTGGCCCAGCTTCAACTGGAGTCAGGTCTAATAACACCCCTTCCAACCTTATTCTAAAGCTATGAGACTGCATGAATCTATGACTTTTTAGTGTGCAGCTCTTCTTCTGCTCAATTTTATAAAAGATGTAAATGAATTTGCTTCTATCATGTTGATAGTAGTAATATAGCAGGTTTATATATCACAGATACATCTTTTGCCAGCAACCAAGGCCTGCCCGCTCCTATATAAAATCCTACTCTATGAGGAGTTTTTCTTCCATTTCCAAGTGCCTCAACACCTGGGATCACTTGATCCCTTCAGTTTTCAGTAAAATAAAAAAAAAAAATGTTACAGAAAAGATCTTGAAACCACTTATATTAAAGACTCATAAAATAGAAAACAAATTAAAAACCCCAAGGTGCTGAGGGTAGGCATTTATCACCATGAAAAATGCCCAGTAATATACAAGACATCATCACTGATACATGATACAGGACCTGCAAGATATGTATCACCCTCAAGAAATAAAAGGCAACCAACAATAACCTAGAATGGTACACAACACCCCAGTTATAAAAGGCCAGCAAGGTTAATCTAGAATGGCAAAATGGTACCCAACACCTAAAATGCTGCCCAGGTATACTGTTGTTACTAATACATAGGCCTTAGTCATGATTCTTTTTCCTCATGTCTGCAATAAAGTTACAATTTTCACACAGTTAGGTACCAGAGTAATGCCATGCTAATCTTTACTCGGCAAAATAAAGATTTCAGTAGAAAGTATACAATACAGTAGATCAAGAGCTAAGGAGAGAAAATGGTTTTACCCTTTCCAGCAAATATTCAGTGTACATCCAAAACAATAATACTGCATAACACTTTTTAAAATTATTATCATAAATTAAACCAGCAGGTACGAAATCAGCCATCTATGATAAAAAATTAATACTAAACAGGAGTTAGCCTTTTGCATCATTCCATTATATTTACTACCTTGGATTTTATACCAAATACAAAAATTTTTGCTGTCCTATGTGTATCCTTTTTTATTACCTAATTAGCTTTTTCATTTATAAATCTCTCTGTTTAAACATGTTTAACAATTAATGTTTGTCACCACATCCAAGTTTTTTACCCTTGAAAACAAGAGGCTGACCGAATCCTTTGCAAAAGGTAAGTCACTTCCCAAATGTAAGCTTTCCCAGTCCAGAACAAACTTTCTTGTTCCCTTCATGTCAGTCATTCCTATAGCTTGTTTCAAGAAAAACGATCAAATAATCTCTCAGTTCTACTTAGATTGCATTAATCTGTTGTAGAATCTATCTATCTTTATTATTTAGTATGTTTTACTTATATTGAAAATACATTCAGCAGACATGTTTATTGACTGTAATATATGTTCAACAGATGATTTCTCAAAGAATCAAGAAAAACCCTATTTCTGAGTCTGAGCAGCTCTGTCAGTACATGGTTGTTACACATACATCCATGTGAAATTATATCTACAGTTGTGATACACTACCACTCTAGTGTGTTTAATTCACCTGAAGTTTCTCATAATCCCCCATAGTTCTTACTGGTATGAATCTGAAACCATCATCTACTCACTAATTACTCTTCCATATGGTTAACATAGAACATAGAGTAGTAACACTTCACTCAGTATTGACTGACAATTTCTCTCAGACTGCCTCAGTGAAAATTAACTCTCAACTTCAGGAAAGATAACAAGGAGTTTTACTTCCTACATTAACATTTCAATTTAAGATTCATAAATATTTGGGTCTATTATCTTGAAGAAAATACTTAGTAAGACAGTGCAAAAGCCAAAGGAGCTATGGGAGGAAAGAGAAGCATATGATGTATTGTTGTAAACAAACAAACAAAGAAAACCCTTGCCCAAGAAATCACACCCTGAATTTTCTTCTTCAAATATGTTGAAATTCTGTCAATCTGCTTTTCAGAAAAAACAAATCAAGCAATAAGAATCTCTCCCAATTCCAGCACCACTGCTGCATATCTCTTCCCGGCCAAGGCACAGAACCTTGATTCCAGCTCACCTTTCCAACCTAACCTTCTGATTCTGGGAAAGATAACTATGATTACTTTCATTTCCAATACTCTCCTGGGAAAAATGTCTGCAGGACCTATATCTGAGCCTGTCTCTCTCACTCTCAGACACATTCTCCTGTCAACATATGTTTAACAATCAATGCAAATTTAATTTGGCCAATCTGCAGTATATCAGTATCTTTATGATACTGCAACCCTTCATTTTTCCCTACTTAATAAAGACTGCATAAAAATAGTATTTCAAGTTAGAAATGAAAAAAATAAAACAATCACCCCTCCCTGAACAAGTAGTTTTCCTAGTTTTCCTATTCAGGCTTGCCCAGAGTTTAACTCGTTAACTTGCATCACAGTTGGGGGTGGGGGGAGAGATTCTCAAATATCTACAAACATCCTGATAAATAAAGTCTTAAAAAAATTGGAGATCACTTAAAGTATTTTTTTTACTTAGAATCTTATCTTGTGGATTATCCAAGATAAAAATGAGAAAGTCTACACATATTTGAACCGGAATCTAATTTTTAGAAGATGGGTAGTCCACTGAGACTGTACCAAGAACTATGGGAGACAGTTTTTCAATCAATCCCTATTTGACCACAAATTACCTTGTGGTGACCTGTGGCACCGAGCCTTTCTCTGTCTTTCACCTCAAAAACGAAAGTATCAGAACTCTCCTCATTTGTATGACTTCTATGAACAAAAAAAAAATTACATCTGAAGGGCAGTCAGGATACAGATTTTTAGAATGAACATTTATTAAGTAATTCCTTCTCTGAATCTGTTAACAATGGGGAACAGGGCTGTTTTGGTTTTCTTCCCCTCTTTCTCTCTGGAAACCTTCAGTGTATCCCAAATTATATGAATTCACTGACACTAGAAGGATCAGTGCCTTTTTTTTTTTGTTTTTGTTCTTGAAAGAATTTACTCCTGAGTCCCAGTTATATTACTGCTTCAGAGAAATGACAAGGGGTTCTGCAAGCAAGGGGAAGTCAAGAAATCTGATATATATATAGCGATGACAGAGCAACGTTAATAAAGAAGATATAAAAGCAAATAATTCATTAAGTATTAGTAATTCCAGGTACCCTGCAGCCTGTGTCTCACTGATGATTGATTTTGGTGTTAAGGAAGGCATGAGCTGTGACTGGAGCTCTTCCATGTTGTTCGAACATGTAGAAGGACTCTCTCCAAAGTTAATTCCTTCCCTTCTTTTAAAGTAAGATCTGTCAAGTAAAGCTTTCCCTTTACTTGAGATATTTATAGGGTCTCTTTTGTCTTTTGTAAGAGCTCCTTATTTTCACACAATATTTAGGAACTTAATGATTTTTGTGAATACTCCTTGGAATTGGCCAACCAGTTCCACAGTTATAAACACAGAAATATATTCACTATAATATATGATCAGTATCTTTGCTTCATAGTACTTCAAATATAGACTTAATGAGCACACACTGTATGTAGAAAAACATCAGATATTTCATTCAATTTATAGGTTAAAGACTTTTACAATTTGACAGGCTTTCCTTGCTTGCTTAATATATGACTAGCTCAGAAAGTCCAAACAAAACTTTGTGCACAGCAATAATGTTCGTTTAGTCTATTTACAAACAAAATAAAATGTTATTAAAATTGGAAAATAAAAAAATTGAAAGCTAACACCACTGGTCAGACTCTTCATCTAATACCTCCTTTGCTTCTCAAGAGTTTCCATTCCCTTGGTGGCCTGCTTTCTGGCTCCTGTCTTCCATCCTAGGTTGCTGCTCTGGATAACTGGATTGACAATCCAAGAGGTCTTTTCACTTGGCTCATGGGATTAACTGGAATATTACAATATTAACAACCAACACAGTTTTGTAGACAACTCCTGCTGTTTTCTCTCTGTGCTGCTTTGTAGTATAATAAATACTGTACGTCCTTGAGTGCCATAGAGCACTGTATGAATAAATCACCTTTATAAGGAAAGCCTAGGATCAAAGCCGTCATTCTACAACACTGCAAATGCCTTCCTCAGTTTTATCATCATCTACCATCACACAGGTTTTTCCTGCCAGAGTATTAAGAATATTCTGGAAGATTTTTTTAAAATAATAAATAATGAGATTTTCTATAAAATTGTCCAGCTCTAGATGTTCATTACATTGGTTTCTTTTTGACAATAACTGTTCAGGAAAATTGTTGTATTTACTTACGTTTTTGATTATATCCTGTGCTATTTGATATGTTGTTCTAGACTATATCTTTATTAGGGTTTTTTTGACCTTGTTAGAAAATTAATAAAATTTTCTATCTAGCTTTTTCAGGCGATGAAAATTTCTATAACATTTTAATGGCATCTATATGTGAAAGCTTATCACTTCAGAAAATAGAAGCAAGCTCTTTTAATCAATTGAAGGTGAATACATTCTAGAGTTTATGGCAGAAGAATCAAACAACAGGCTTCATAATATGTCTTTGAGTATTAAAATCGTGTTGCGTTCCATTGCTATTAGAAAGCAAAAATGCTATTCTAGAATACTACCATCAAATATAATCACATTGTTCATATTAAGAAAGAAGGTTGTCCAAAACAACAGATCTTTCCCATGAATACTTTGTCTCCTTTTATGAGTATGGCAGTCTGGGATGACCAACACCAACTTGAACATCTCGGTTGTGGTTTTAGAAAAACTGAAATGAAACATAGTATCTTAGGCAATTGTTTCCTCTTTCCTTTAAATTCTCAATATCGAAAGTAGTTTTCTGATCCCGATTCTGAGTTCAGTTCTGATCCTTACAGAGCTGGATAAAGCCTTAATCTCATAACTTGCAATTTTATAAATGCAGATAGAATTTGGACTTTGATAATCTGGATTATTTGATTTGACTCTTTGAAAACCCAAACTTTCATTTTGCTATTGATTATAACATTGTACCTTACTACAAAAAGTGGCATGGTACTTTACAGAAGAAAGCCACAGTCATATTTATGAGCCAGAAGAAACCTTCACTGAATCATGAACTGTGGTATTCATATACTATTTATAAATTACTTGTAGCATTATCTGGAGGGAGGAGAGGGGGTGATCAAGGAACACTGAAGGATGGTTTACCCTCTTGGCATTATTTGTCTGCCAGTACACAAATTACACCACTTCTCAAGGCATATTATTTTTCCCTTTTCCTCCTGTATTTTTACTGATACCTCAGGATCCAAGAAAGCCAAATTTTGTGAAGTAAGGAGTTAGAGACAATTTTATCTGCCTTCTGTTCCACTATGAGTGATGTTGTTAAACCTTTCTCATTCTTCCCCAACTCCATCTAGTGCTTCTTAACACAACACTATCACCTAGCACTCAAAGTCTCCGAACCTTGAATCTGTAACATGGGAGAGCACTGGGGAAGCACTACTATACACTTGCTCTGGTCTACATTATTTTCCTACACATGCACTATTTGCTGCTGTCAGAAACAAGATACTGAACTTGGGTCTGATATGTGATAGATATGTCAAGTAATTTGTCCCACCAATGTTAGTTTTAGTGAAGGCCATGGAGGAACACAGGTTTTGAATAATTCTCTGCTGACTATCTTAAATCTGTTTCTCCATATCTGGACCAAAAGTGCATGCAAGAAAGCAGCCAGAGACAAATGTCTCTGTTAACTGCTAGATTCTAAACCACACTGGGTTTGCTAAAGTAACAGTATTTAAATGTTAAAAATCAGCATGTAAATTATTGGGATAGAGAGAACAGTTATGTAAATTTTAAATGAAAATTGGATTTTTATTTGGATGAATCATTATTTTTCCTATGCAATTAAAAAAAAAAAAAATATAGTTCTTCAGGTAATAAATGCAATTCTAGCTAACTCTAGCAATTTATTTCTTTATATTCTTTCCTAAACTGTGCATTACAAGTTGTTTTGTTGAAATTAATTCTCAATGGTAAGCATAACTTCCAATAATAGTTTCTACATTGAATAATCAAATGAAGAAAGGAATAAATTACTACAGATTATACAACACATCTTAAAAAGCAACAAAATTATACAACTACTAACATTTCAGATGTTCTCTACCAAGCCTTAGATTTTATTTTAAACCCACAATCATCAGACACTTGCTGAAAGGCAAGACACACACCTGATCTGAGCCATCAACCTACATGTCCACTGTTCCTGCTGACTGAAATTTCAGAAATTATTTGACCTCACACAGAATGCCAGGGGTCAGTTTGCATGAGCCGCGTGAAATCAGATGTGTCGTATTGTTCAGCATCTATTCCTAACTTCACACAAATGTTTCCCTGGGAAACAGGGCTGTCAGCATCGATAATTCTACGATAATCCATCAACCTTTGCCTGTGTTTTGTCTCACCAATTATTCTCCTTACAGCTAGTTTAGCTACCTATACCTGGCTAATGACCCTCAGATCAACACCTAGAAACTGTCAACTTAATTTGTACTGAATAGATGATTTTTTTCTTCTTTTCTCTCTCTCTTTTCTTCCTTTTCCTTCTTTATCTTCTCTTATTTTCAAGACTCAGCCAGTATTCTCCTCCTGTTCTCCTTACTATTAACCTGAAACCAGTTCTTACTAAAGACCTTTCTCTCTTGGTACTGTAATTTTTATAGTATCATTATAGAGTTTAGAGACAGTTTTATTGTAAGTAATAAATATTTCTAAAATTCGTTCAGGCATCCAGCAATTGTGTTTATTTTATGACACCATCACATCATGAAAGATCATAATGGTTAGAGGCCAAATGCATTTCTAAATTAATATATAATTTATAGCCCTTCATTAATTGAACAAAGTAATAAAGGAACAACTAATGAATAGCTTCTAGATATTTCAAGCACTTTTAGCATACTTAAATATTTCAAGACACATTTAAACCTATAAATCAAATAAAAATGAATGTGCCGTGTTACTTCATGCTTCTCTGCTAACACATACATACAGGCATCTATAGT
Source organism: Platalea leucorodia (assembly GCF_965183815.1). Taxonomy (NCBI): domain Eukaryota; kingdom Metazoa; phylum Chordata; class Aves; order Pelecaniformes; family Threskiornithidae; genus Platalea; species Platalea leucorodia. Next base: position 54,687,342 of record NC_138828.1, on the reverse strand, counting down.
AGCACTGTGAAAACTCACACCCACATAAATAACACATTACTGGTATTGCTAAATATGCTAGAATTTATCTTACCGTGACATGAAAGGTAATCATAACTGATAAGAATAAACTTGTATTTGCTCTAGGAAAATTTTCAGAGAAAGTTGAACCAAGTGCCTATTTCCAATGAAAGATAACAAAGAACATTCAGTGTAGTTCTGTGTGAATAAAATGCCAGAACCATTTCAACCCAGTTTTAGGTATATTTCAGAGTACCTCTCTGTGCTAGTGAAACTTAGCATAGTCCTACATTAGACACTTCAAAAGAATAAGGGGTACAGTTATTGGTTTTCCTACATTAGACACTTCAAAAGAATAAGGGGTACAGTTATTGGTTTTGTCCTGCTTTTAATGTCTTCTTTTTCTCTTTTTTTTTCCTTTTCTATTGCTTATTCTCTCCCATAATTTTTTTCTTGACTCTCATTTCCTTTTTCTTTCCCTTCCAAAACTATGTATTAAAAAAAGCTTGTTTCCATAATTAAGATGATTACTATCAGAAAAGCTTTTTAATGACAATGTTTATTTATTTAAAGACAGTGTATGACTAAAGAGCGTGACAAAATCCATGAAATAAAATCAAGAATCAAGTACTTTTTGAAAGCCACCAAGGCTGCTTGTTACCAATATTCAAGTTAAGCACTTAATCTTTCAAAAATAAACCTTATTAATAAACAAAAATGCTTATTCTACCTCACCAAAAGACATTCTCTTTTTACTCAAACAGCATGAAAGAGCAAAGACACAAAATGCATAAGAATTAAATTACCCACCCGACCCCAGCCCCCGATGAAAACATACTCTGTCACTACATTGTAATCAAACCATCTTGCATTTATTCCCTCTGATACTGAGAGGAATATACTAGCTGCCAAAAAACATAGGTACTTTTGATCTACTGGGTCATATATTTCTTAGTTGTAAAATTCTAGTAACTTATATATTCATGTTGATTTCATTATCTAGTCTTTAAATGTTCAAGTGGGTTTTCCAATAACTTCCATTTTGAAGTAACAAATCATTAATATTCACAGCTAGGCAACTACAGAGAGTGCTAAAAATCAAATTCTGATTTTTATAGCCCTTGTCCAATGTTTTACTCAGAAGACTAGAATACTTTTTTGCAGTATATCACATCTGCTAGGGCTGTCACCATTTTAATTTTAGTTGTCTAAAAAGTATGTCTTGTTTTTAATTTTGAAACATATTGCTGCCTGAGTCTATTACATCTATTAGCTAAGAAAACTTTTTTATATGAATCATGAATGGCTTTTTTTTATTTCAACTTTTTGATTTCATAATTCTTTTTTGATTTCATAATTTTTACCACATTAGGTTAGTCCTTTCTTCTCCTTTCCGTTCCTTCTTCCCTCTCCAATACATGCCTTTCCTGCACACCCTTTTACTTTCATTTTGCAGCATGTAGGAACTCAAATGTATACAACAGATTCCGAAGTTTAGCTATAAGAATAGTTCCACTCACATAAAATTAGAGTAGTTAAACTCTTTTATTTCTTGATGTTTCTGTCCTCATGCTCATCACTACCATATGACTACACTCAAGTAACATGCAAAGTAATATTAGTACGTGTCCTTCATGCTGATAACCACATGGCAATGGGTCATATTGATTAAGACCATGGATTGGGGAAAAATAGGAAAACAGTTAATACTTATAAAAGTGGAAAAAAAGGAACAATAGTTAATATTATGAAGTCATTAACTGAAGATTCAAGAAGTTTTGCTGACTCATGTACTATTAAGAATTTGATAGACCTTAGAAAGCTACTGCTATACTGGCATATAGATTTGTTTTGCTTTCCATTGAAATGAATCTAATAAATAACAGAAGAAATTTGGAGCACTTAATATAAAGACCTTTTTTGTCAAATGAAAAAAAAAAAAAAAGACTTATTGAAAATATGCAAGTCTTTTCTGCTTTCACTTTACATTAATTTTAGATTGGAAAGTTTGTTTTGCCTCTTATACTGACTACTTTTTAGTTTCTATGTAGTTTTGGAAAATGACCCCCTCATATCTCAGTAATACTAACACAATACCTTTAACCTGCTGTATCTGAATCAGTCGTGATTGCATTTTTCATTTCCTTTGGTTGATAGCTGAATAAAAAGTACCATTCTATAAAAAAATTAATGGAGAATTTTCTTTCAAGTATTGGTAGTTTCAAATTGAACTAAGGAAAATCTCGTATTCTGTGATGATGCTCTATTTCAGAGATATTAATCAACTACAACCACATAGGCAAAGTCAATTAAAATTCTCATGATATTATGTATCTATAGCTAAGTCTTAAAACATATTCAAGTCCGAATATATGGACAAGCTTCTGTAAATCCTGGCTTGTACGTTGACTTGATCAAGATCAGAGAGTAAACAACAGATCGATATTAAAATGCAGCCAGCATAAGAAAGACTGTCTACGCATGCACACACAGAGAAGTTATACACCAGAATGTAACAGACCCATAATGAATTCTTAAAGAACAGAGACAGCTGAACCATGCTTTTGCTTCTCTAACTTGTTGTAATAAACAGCAATTAAGAAATTAAAAAGGTAAATCAAAGTGATCGGAGCTGCCCATATAGTGGTCTCTTCCTTGTAGATTTTACATAGGGACATAGAGAGAGACCTGAGAATAAGCACAGAAATTAATCTAGGTATATGGAATTTTTTTTTTTAGTAATTTGAAGTGTATTTAATCCATTTTAGTAAACTAATACCAAATTATTTATAAAAGAACATCTAAAAAATTTTGCTTGACAAATTTACACAAGTGTTACAATGCATTGCCCAAGGTATGACATGAAGACAAAGGCAGAAATTGTGAATCAACAGACTAATGTTTTCTAGTCAAGACAGTACATTAGAGATTTTGAAGTTTTTTTCAAAGTTATACAACCACTACAAACATAATTACATTTGTAAATGTGAAGGAAAACAAACTCTTCAAAATTCTAAGAAAATACCCTAAACAGATTCATATACTGTTATTCCAATAACTTGCATTGTTCTTTTTACCATGTCTTCAGAATTTATCTTCATCTGTTTGTAAAATTATATGAAGGCAGACACTGCTTGGAAATAATTTAGTAAACTAAGTCACACTTTTATGGGAGAGAGCATTAAGTTAAGGTTCCAAATTCAGTATTTTGTTTGACAAGTTATGTCAGTTTAGTTTTGTTCTGCTGTGCTACAACACTGCTACTCAGCATAACACTTAATTTTCTTTCCTATTTATGGGAGAGAGTAAAGATCCTAAACAATTTATAATTTCATGTGCAACCAGGGATCAGGACTAAAACACTTAGTTCTCTTGCCAAAATTTGATCCTTAGATTCTTAATTTTACTGCACGCTGCAATGTACCGTAAGACACAATGCAAAGTGCTGGTTTAGCAATAAAATGTATAAAATGAGAACCACATCCTCAGCAGTGCTTTCATAAAAACATAAGAATGGCCATTCTGGGTGAGACAAAAAGTCAGCCTAGTCCAATACCTCATTTCCAACAGCAGCAAACAGAATACACCCAATCATAAGAATAGGATATTCAGATAAAGGCATTTTCTGGTAAATCACTTGCCCTTCAGCAATTTTGATAGCCTTTCGTACACTTTTCTTCTATGTATTTGCCCAATCAATTTTAAACATCTATAAACTTTTAGCATCCACATCATGTAGTGAAGTGCTCCAGAGATTAACTACAGATGATGCTGCCAGAGTAACATTTTTCTTTTCCCCAGTTTTTCACAACTTCTCTCTAGCCAAGTGACTAACCACCATAGCACATTCCTTGTGTGGGCTAAATGGCTGTCTGTGCTCTGTAGCTGATGTTCAACCTGCTTCTCCACTTTATGGACACCGTCTCTCAACTGACTTATTTCCCTGGACTCCCCCCGGAATTAGTACCTGTAACTGTTGCATTGTCACTAAACGAAAAAGAAGCTGGAAGATTTGTGTCACTCATGTACACCTTTAATGTACAGTTACTGACCTTTACTATCCTGCCTAGGCACGCTTTACTAACTCCACCTCCACGAGAATCAGTACTTTCAGCATTGTGCTTTGAGGCTTCAGAGCCTGCGTGAGTCATCACATACTGCTCCTCATCACCCTTTATAACATAGTATTTGTTTATCCTACATCTGTTATTTTCCAGAGCCCACCCAGCATACTGTGCATATTACACACAAAAAATACTGTGAGGATCCTAATGCTCAAAAAGGAAATATTTCACATGTGATGACTCCAGAAGGGTGTTTTTACAAGAGCAACAGGCAAAAAGCTGTGCAGGGTAGTGTTTTTAAAACAACATACATATCATCAAGATTGACTTACAATTACTATTGGAAACCAAGCTATTAACTGCTGACCTGAAACTTGACTTTTTTTAGATTGTGTGTATAAGAAAAATACAAAGTGTTATAGCATACAAAAATATCGCACAGAAGTGTGAAAAAGTTTCTAGAAATACTTCTAATTGCTTTCAACAGAGTACACTACAGGTAGTCAGAGAGAGGGAGACTCTTCACTTTAAAGAGCTGTGGCAATGGTTTAAGTTGAGGCAATTATAGAAAGAGCTAAACTTTATTCACCTAATTTATAATAATTTACTTCATCTGTTCGACTTAGATACAAAATCTTACATCATTAATGCAAAAAAAACCCTAACCCCAAAAAGAACTAAACCAAACAAAAAACCTGACCAGAGATTACTTGATTACTTGGACATGGATAGTTCTCCCATTCAGATCTTTCCTACAAGGGTCTTCCCTGATTGGCCCACTTAAAAAAAAAAAAACATGAGGCTATCATACCTTATTTCTCAAGAAGGAAAACAGATCTACACCTTCAAAAAGACCCAACTGCATTATTTTTAAGAGGCTCTACAGAATCATTCTATTTCCTCTGATTAGAATTTTCCAGTATAGCAAATTAAAAAGGAAAAGATACTTTGGGTTTTTATTCTCTCTCTGTTACCACAGTATTATTATCTTTATATCCAAATGCAGTAAGAAAGGCTCAGGATGCAGGCTTGATCTCTGCCCCAGTATTTTCTTTTAGGCTTTCTTTCTTTCCAGCTCTAGGCCCCATTGATCACTTTAACAGAACTGTTTTACAAAATGGCAGAAATGGAAACAGTTAATTTTAAATATTATGGAGTAGCAATATAGTCTTCATAACTGAAATAATGACAATACCCAGTAAAACGTATTTTTACATAAGTAATCTTTCCAAAACATATAACAGTAATATGATCTCTGAGCCCAGTGATTGAAATGGAAAAGAGCAAAGCAAGGGGTATCTGTCTTTCAGGTTCTTTCCATTAAAACTTCAGAAGTGTCATAAAGATGTGGTTGCTGACTCACGCTAGATTCTATACCATCTTTTAATTTTAAAATTTTATGCCTCTTACTTTTATTAACAAATTTGTTTCTCTTTAAGCATTCTAATTTGTCCATATTAAAAAAGACACTCAATGATAATAATCAATAAAATAATTCTAAAACTAGTTGTTAAGTCATAAAGTGATTTAATTCACTTTGCAAATCATTTATGAAATTTAAACTGAGAGCAAGATAATGTAGAACTAAGCATAAAAATCAACCCTCTCCTTTTATAATTAGCATTTTAATTGTGGAAGAACCAAAACCAACATGAAACCATCAGGAAATTAAAATGTAAACAGTTTACATTCTTCTTGAGAAAAAATAAGTTTTGGACGTGTATATACACATAAGCTTATATCCATCAGCCCTGAGAACAAATCCACAGGCAAATTTCTTTTTATTATTAACTTTTTGCATCATACATTTTTCTTTTAAATTAACTACTGTAAAAATGAACAACGTCTTTAATAGTTATTACCATCATTTGCTTAATAAATTAAAATGTTAGAGTATGTGCCTTAACATGTAATGTGACAAGAATTATTTCAAACAAAAGTGTCTTTTGGATTGCATAGTCATCCAGTAGAGCTAACATAGATTTTTGTCTTCTCTACTATTTCTATGTAGCATGCCCAGACCCAGAAAGATGGCTTGAATGAGTTGTATATTCCTGAAGACAATGAAGGAAATGAGAAAGGGCTCCATCTCTATAAAAAATGTCATAAAAGCATGATTTGAAGACAACCAAGTATATTATTTTAATTTCTCTCTATCTATACATCTACCTTCACTATTAAAACATGTTCTCTACTGAGCAGAGCAGAATAGTAATTTGATTTTCATTTTTGATGAATTTTGATTTTCATTCTATGAAAAGAACTTCTTTTCCTTTTTTGACTTGTGCCTTCACAGTATATAAAAATAAAACGACTGATTAAAAGTTGAATTAGTCAATCAAAATTCATATATATATTACTTCATACTGTATTTTTATTATACTTTTTTCAATTAGGTTTTGTTGAAGTAGACAGAAATCTGTTACCCTTTTGCACATCCTTGCTTTTATAAACCTGAGCTTTGACGATAATATGAAAAGTAAACACAGTAACTAGAAATTTTTGCTTGGGAAACCATTTCTTGGTATTGCTCTACTGTATACATAGATTTCAGCGGGGTCAGAGGAAAGGAAGATCTACAATTAAAAACAATTCTGTGCACCATAAGAATGCACAATTCATTATTAGAGCTGTTAAAATCTGTATCTGATTTTTTTTATTTTTTTGTAAGATGCAATAAATAGACCTGAAAGTCTACAGGAGGCCCTGCACAATTTGTTTGACTTAACTGAATGACACAGTAAAAAAAATTGCACTGAGTGTCTGAGGGTTGATGGTCGACTGAATACGTTATTGACATGATGGACACTGATGTGACAGAAAGGGTATACACTATGTTGCCTGCAATAACGAGTCATTAGACAAGCTCCGTTGGACCAGGCTTTTCCAGAAAAGGCAGCCAAATTTATATTACAATCAAGAGCTTTAGGATTGTGTAATAACATTGACTTCTATTTTGTGGTGGTTCCACTGTTTCTATGTTGCCTTTGGCAATATCATTTATATTCTGCTTTTACTGGATTTCTTTATTTGTATTCCTTGATTGTATATAGCAGTATAGTAAAATATGACTGTCAGTCATAAACAAGATATCCCATCACTGTTGCGTCTTTTGGGTAAAGGTCTTAAATTTTTTTCTTCTCTCATCCCCCTGCAGGCCACACAAATACCTTATTCATATTTTTTATTAAAAAAATGTTCTTGCTGCTGTATTATTCCTGCTTAAAACACTTGATTTCATCATTTAATCCTGCCTGGGATTCCAACCACACATCTAATATCCTGACTTATAAGAAAGAAGAGAAAATACTTTGCCACATAAACAACATATCACTACATATTATATCTTATCTTCCTATTTCTTTTTTATTATAATTTCTAGATGTACTAGATCTAATTTAGGTTAGATTGACATGAGTACATTCTGTTCCTGTACACAGACTTGTATTGATTTCAAGATGGAAGATTTGTACAAAAAAAAGCAGGATTCCAAGCATAGACTGTAATTTTTTATTGTACTCTGTACTCACATAAATCATCCCAATAATAGAAGAGAAAGAAGAAACCATGACACATTTCATTATTCAAACAGATTGTTGGTGCCTTTAAGTAACTAAAGTTTGTTGAAGTGGTTCGATATCTTTCTAATTACTGCTAAATAACATTATAAAACATTACTGCTTCGCCTGAACTATAAAATTAACTTGGTCTGCTTTAGTTGCCCTATTTGAGATAAACATGCTGATGCATTAGCCTTCTTTTCTTTTCATGTAATGACTTTCTGTTATTTTCTTGAACCCCAATATACAAAATTAAGTTTATTCTCTTTTTTTTTTCCCCATTAAAAATGATTGCTTGTCAACAGCTCTCTTCAAACATCTCCTATTCAAGCTATGCAATTGGACAAATCTAAGTGTCAGAACTGGCTTATTGGGTAAACCTTTAAGAATTCAAAATTATATTTGTATCTTTTCTCTTGAAAACCTGACTTTCCACAAACACTAATGTCATGCTAGAATACACATGGAAAGGGAACACAGCTAAAAGCCAATAATGGAAATTAAGTTAATTCAATTTTCATGAAAGCAAATAATTGAAAAAATTTTCTGAGATACTTGTTCCAGCCTATTTACACAGTGAATCATTAAGAATAAGCTGTCTAGTAAATATTGTTCACTCAGCTAAACCACATTATTATTATTCAAGAGCAGGTAAATGTCCACAAACTGAAAATAAATATATGTATTCATTGTCATCTAACCTATCACATGAATTGAAGTTGTTGTTGCCCTCTTCTATACTTTATATAGCCACACTCAGCATTCTTTTTGAATGTTAAAACTCTTACAAGAGGTTGCACGAGTCATAGTTTAATGCACATCAGAATCACTGCAGTGAACAGTGGAAGAAGATGTCGCCATCCATCCTTTTTTTGAAACATGGGGCAAGCTACCTGTGGCATGCTGGACTGCTGACATGGGATAAAGGTACAAGTTATGAATCTCTCTTCCTTAAGCTGATTCTAAATCAGTCCTGACACTTCATGAAACAAATCTGAAGCAATGAGACAAATGAGCAAGCAGTGACCTTGTAAAGGCAAACACCTCTTTATGTTCTCAATGCATCTCTATAAAGTAAACATTGTTTATAGGCAGTTTTCCCCAAGCATTCAAGTTCTGGATACTACAGTACAATTCTCCAAAGCCACTGCAAGGTCAGGTTGAAATTGCTTAAACTGTTATATAAATAGATTCTTTTTTCCTACAGTGAATTAAATCACATTTTTACAAGGTTAAGTAGGGTGAAATATATTTATTCCCTTTTTCTGTTGGGAACTTTACTAGTATTCTGCCATTAAATCTGCATGACCAAACAAATATAAAAATGATAAATGAATTTTATTCCATTTTTTCTTCATCAACAATAATATGTAAAAATAAACACCAAAATTTACAGATATATATCTCAGGAATAAAATATTTAAAATCTGCATTCAGAAACCCTGAATCAATAACGTAACGTGCACACCAAATCAAGGCAATTCATATTTCCTAAGAAGTGCTATTAAAAAGCACTGTTTTAAACAATACTTTCCCACTTTTTACAGGAAGATGCCTTTGCATGAGATGCCTAGTACTATAAAATAGCTAACCAAATATGTGTAATGGTGGCTTGACTGTTCATGCAAACTGTTGCTGTGCATATACGTACAGGAGGCTGCAAACTTGATTTCAGATTAGTTGCATTTCCACTGTGACACAACAGATTTTAACTTTTTCCCCTCCATTAGGAAAAAAAAAAAAAAAGGAGATAACAGATTTACAGCAATTAATTAGGGTTGTGGACATTAATTACTATGCAGTCAAGTAAAGCTACACCATACTTGCACTGACAGATTGATTTCCCCCTCCCCCATCCCATAAGCGCTAGGAAAGGAGGTACATATACAAAATGAGGTAAAAGTGATTTAGAAGAATGGTATTAGAAATACTTAAAACGAGTTCTTCATTGTACTCAGGACAGCAACTATGTGAGGTGCTCAAAAGAGAGTAAGGATAAATCAGTTCGTTCCTACGCACTGCACTCCAAATGAAAGAGGACTCAAGTTTTACAAAACACCCTCCAGCTTCGCAAAGTTGTGCTTTTACATGAATGTTAACAAATGGGATAAAAAAGTACAAGTAAAATTAACCTAGCAAGATTCTTTTGCTGACATGCTATGAGCAAGTGTTTGAATCATGCATGGAGCTGACAGGCTCACTCAAGAAACTTAAGTTTCTGTTTTCCAGTGCAACATAAAAAGGAGATGAGAAGATAGCCTGTTATACAAACAAGACTCTGTGTATGTGTGTGTATGTATGTATATGTGCACACAGGTGCATGGTTTTCTAATACTCATTTTAGCTGGCTGACAATTTTCTAAACATTTTTTTCAAAGAATTATAAATCTGAGCAGAAAATATTCTTGAGGAATACACAGCTATTTCATAGGAATTTTCAATAAAATTTGTTATAAGCATGATATCTAATGTTTGAGACTAAAAGATAGTAAGATAGAGGTCACGTATCTATTAAAAAAGAACATCAGAAATCAGAAGGACTCATAGCCTGTGAGGAAGACACTTACCTGGGACATGATCTATATTGGAGACTGCATGATTTTGAACCTTGGTCTCCGATATCTTGACTAAGTCTCTTAATCATTAATAATTAATGACATTGCCTGCTCTGGACTGGATCTTTCTCACTACAAAAAACAAACAAAAAGGAAACAAAAGCTTTCTTGCATTCATCCCAAAATGGGACATCAGGTTCTTGAAAACTAAAATATTGAAGGATGTAGAAAAATAGTCTTCTCTCTAGTTAAGAGATAGCAAGTTTTGAAAATGAGATCATTTACAGTTTAAAATAAATTATTGACAATAAATGATTGCCATTGAAATAAATGAAATCTACAGATGTGACAAAACATATTTATTTAACATCCATTAACTGCCACTATTAAATTATAATAATATTTATTCAAATCTCAGTAAGAAATTGCTGCCTTTGTAAAATGAGAGAAGTTGTCTGTTTGCCAAACAATTATTTTTGCGTAGAGATAAGTACAGCTATTACACAACTTCATAAATTTCAAATGCCAATCTGCTAGAAATTGGACGTCTCAACAAAAATTAGCTAAGAAATGGAAAAGAGCTTTTTCTTAGTTCTATTTGAAATTGTGTTAGCTGCCATGGGCAAATACTATTTTCATTGCACAGATCAGCAAAACCAACTGAACTGATAACAGAACAAATACTGTTTTGAACATCAAATAAAGAGATCTGGGTGGTCAAAGAATCTTAGAAACCTGACAGCTCATATCACTGTCATACTTGCTGAGAAATGGATAATGAGTATTACAGTGTAGGTTTAGAAATAAATTATTTTCTTATTCTACAGTATACCAAGACAGTTTGTCTAGATAAAATCATTGAACTGCTGCTTTAGTTCTGTACCACTAAAACCTTAAGTATCAGATTGTAGCTTTAATGGACAAATTGTACTTCTAAAGAAACTATAAGTATTTTTTCCGTATTGGATATTAGGATGAGAAGTGTGTGTGTGTGTCCCAACAACACAGAAAATTAAAAATTTGAAAGATTTCCTCATTCTTGCACAGCAACAAAAACCCAGGAATATATACTTGTGTTTACTGGTCTCTATAAGTAATGATAATAAAATATTATCATTCAGATTTAGATTTTTGTAGATCCAAAAGATTCTAGCTCTAAAAGTCGAACTCCTAAAGGAATACAAGGACGATCTAGAAAAATGCAAACAAAGGAGTTAATGGTTGCATATATCTGTTATTATACACACTGTCACATAAAAACAAATCATGCTTAGTTGGCACGTGTTCTTCCAGCAGACATTCAACCATCTTGCAAACTACCTGCTGTCCAAACAACGTGAAGCTAGGCAGCCAGCAATCAGAGCATGTTCAATTGTGAGCATGAAGCACGTGAATTCTAGCGAGGAAATTCAAACTGCTGTTTATGCTCTGCTTATGTTTGAAGCTAAACTGAAGTTCAAGTTCCCTTGAGAAATAATTGTCCAAACCCAGATAATAAGTTGTCTCATTCCTGATCTTAAAAGTAATTCCTATGATACTACTGGAAAGAGGAGTTTAACATGTATCAATACAGAAAATGTTGTGCCATGACAGCAGTCAAAACTGCAACACTGCAAGTAACTACAGCAAGAGAAAAGATCTGAATTGGGTGACTGCATTCTTAGAGGAATAACAAAAGAAGTCTTTTCATACATTGATTCGTAAGGGGAGAGCAGAATATGGAGACACACAAAACCAGATGTACAACCAAAAACAGTAAAACAATTTGGTGCTGATACTTTCTAGGATATGTGGCTGAGTCACAGGCCAACCCAAGAGATCCTAAGAACTAAAGGGGTTCACATTTACATTTTTCCTAACATAACAATTTTTTCAGCTTTAGTAAAGTCCAAACTTCAATGTAATGTAATAAGCAATGGAATAATGTAATATCAAGTAAATGCCAATATCAATGTCAATTGTGTACATATTAGAAAATGTATAAATGCACTGATATTGAATGCCTCCCCCACCAAGACGGGGACTTAGGTTTCTATGCTGATTGCCCCATGTCACTTCACAATGTCGCTTCACAGCAGTAAAAGGAATACTTTGAATTTCTTTTTTTAAATTGTAATTTGAAATACCTGCAGAAAACTTTCAGTCACATATTTCTACGCTGGTATTTGTTTAGTGACAAAAATGTAAGGCAAATCTCTTTCACAGAGTAAGTAATCAGATTGACAGACTGTCAATATACTTTATTCGTTAACAGCTGTGTGAAAAATAAATTATATAAAATTATAGTTCTGTTGAGGTTAGAATAACTTAAAGATGATACAAGATAAAAATTATATCAGCGAATAATGTTCAAGTGATTAAATCTTTAAAGAAAAAGTAAGCTAATTACCTATGCTACGGACCATACAAATACATGACAAGAATGCAGGCACAGTAAAAAATATTTCTTTCCTTGCTATCCTTTAAAACTTATACGTATTTCATAATTGAAATACCCAAGATGTTATAAATACACAACATATCCATTCTTGACCCTGTGGTTATGTCACCGAATTATGACTTGAGTGTCCCATCCTTCTTGAAACACCTAGTATATTAATTGTACAGACACAAAAAAGTAACTAACACTTTGAGCTTCATTAGACACATATAATCTAGACTAAGTGAGAGGCAATCACATCCTGAGGGAAAGTGAAAGACAGACTCCCATGGGGCTCCCATGGGGGAGCCTGCAAACCATGGCAAGGTTAGTACAAGGAAAGGAAATTATAAATGTTCCATAAAACTCAAGTCTTCTAAGTCTATTATTTTGATATTGACAAAAGCTACAGATTTTAGTCCCCAGCTTGATTTTTCCAAGATGTTTTGCATGCCTCCTTTGAAGATCAGGCTGAAGAGACATGAGGAAAGTCGAGTTCATTCTTGAAGATAGCAGTTGTTTACTTTTCAGGAAAGCATTTAATACAATAGATGAAGTCTGAAGTCCAAGCGTGTGATTCAGAGATTTTGATGGTTCCATTAGGGGACAATATATCATAGAGGCTGGCAAATTATTTTATCCTTACCGCTGAGGACAGAGTAGATCCACTTGATGCACATAAGACAACAAAGAATTTTATTCAAATGATGAGTTTAGCCTGGGGATTATTTCAGGGCTAAGTTACTGGCAGAGCATTTTGTTCAAGGTCAGCTCTTCCTCTAATACAGCCTACTCCTGAACAACTACTTTCCACGTAAACCCAGGATAGTATGGTGTGTTACAGCTACATGCATCTATCAGTGGAAATGTTTAGGGACTTCTTTGTCCTGAAGTTCTTACATGCTTTCACATGTATCTTCCTAAACAAATGACTGAACAGTGAGGTAACAGATCTGGAGTAGATGTTAAAGGACAGTAACACTAAGTTACCAGTGGGGGAATATCTTTCAAAAAATCTACTACATCTCTGCTTCCTCCATCTAATATTCCTTCTGCTACACAGATACTAATTACCTTCGTTTTTTCTCATCTGATACATATTATATCAGGGCAATTATTTGTAAGTTGTATTTACCTTTCAAGTTTCTCTCTTACATTGCACACTGGAAGAAGACATTGTATACCTGAAAATTTCTCTGCCTTTCCCAGCTATACTGTTGAATCTGATAAAACGAGACTTGCACAACTTGCCTGTACTATGTTTTTACACAATTGCAAATAAACCATATTTCTTTTTTAATTAGTTCTTTGATGAGCTATTCAACATCCATCCTTAAGGACAATTCACTTCAGTATGAGATGAATGGCCTCACAGGAGACCCTATTTCTCCTCTCTGTGTATAAAAAGAGCATGGGATAACTAGCTCAGATACAGAATGAGACTTTTACTTGCAAGGTCAGTATATTCAGAAAACTTTTCCAACTGGACAATCTATAAATTGAAGTCAGAAAGGCTTTTATTGTGCCAATTGGCCAGCAGCTGCAGCTCTACAGTTAAAAATAGAAAGTCAACAGCTAATACAAATTAACATTGTTGCAATTGTCAGTCAGCAACGTGCCCTGGCTCTTCACCACCCCTTGAAATGGTGCAATTATTATTGTTTTTATAAAAAGCTCAACATTGGCTTATATTAAAACAGCAAATAATTTAAAATACTGTCAAAATGTCAAAGCAGTTAAATTTCGACAATTATTTTATCATGGCTAGATTTCTCTTTTGTGCAAATACTCTTTAAACCAGTTTAGCAAAAGTATTTTCCCTTTCAAAAGGTTTCTAGCTGCACTTTTGATTTCCTATTACTGCCCAGATATACAAATACAACTTCTTAGTTTATATCTAGCTATACACATATACATGCACATGGAAGAAATATACATATATTTCAAAGCTATTGCATTCTTTAAATACATGAAGTTTAGGTTCATAAACTAAATTATTTTACCCTCAGACATCTGTTGCTAAGAATGTGACCCCTTCAGACTTGATACAAATTTCCCACTGGTGCTCAAATATGCATATGTGGACATAGTCATGAAGATTTTACTGAACTTTATATATGACAATCTTCTAGCAATTAATTTTTGAACCCATACAGAGACTCTAATGTGAATACTAACTAGTCCAAGTAGAAGACTACCATTCCACAAATCTGCAGAAGAAAACTGGTATTCTTCAGTGTGTAATTAACAAAATGGATTTGAACATGATCCAAAATTACAGTGCTTATAAAAGCAGAAGCAAATACTGACAGAACCACAGATCATTCCATAAATTTATATAAAAGTTGAAAGACAAAACCAAATCAGCCCTGAAGCAGTACATTTCATTAAACAAAAGCATGAAATATTTTGCCATTAAAAAAATAATGGTTAATAATTTTATGTCAACAGGCATATACTACAGATAAATTTGAGTAAGAATGATCTGGAGGTGGTATGATCATTAAAAAAAAAATGCTTCTGTTATTCTTTTTAAGTACAAAATCCTTTTGAAGCAGTAATTTTTGTAGATTGTTCATAACAAACTCTTAAGTAGGAATTTTCATTTCTGAGGTAGTTAAGGGGTAGATGATATTCCAAAATGAACAGTGTTCCCAAGCATACGCAATATTTTTGGAGGGAGTTCATATGAAAGAGGAGTGATACTGTTTTCCAAATTGCTTACTATTATATATGACTGTGGTAAATGTGAATATACAAAATTAATTTTAATTCTGTAACAGGAAGGTTAAGGATTAACTCACAATAGTCAGTGGCATACTATTTATCTATATTTATAACAAATTCAGGATTATTAAAAATGTACATAAGTTTTGTGATTTCCGAATTGTAATAATGAAATAACAAGTTTATAAATCAAGTGCATAACATTTAAAACACTGTTTTTGTGAAATTATTAAGCCAGTGTTCGCATAATTATTTCAGATACATCTCTCAAGCTACTGAATCAAGCTCTTCAATCCACTAACTAGTAAACAGAACTGCTGAAACAATCTGGTTGTTTCCTGCACTAGATTCCTATACTGATTTAGTAATTCATCATAAACCTTTAACTTTCTAACAAAGCTTTGACATGCAGGAAAGACAAATATTTTAAAATATCTTTTTTGGCTTTGTTTTAAAAAGATTGTAAAAGTTTTAAAGTGGATAGTGCTATAGTAGCTTGTAGTGTGGAAGGTCACATATTGCCTAGACATGGAAGCAGTAGTTTCAAATATTTTATTGGAATGCAATCTTTTGCACACAGAAAAATTCTGCGCTTTTTAAAACATCTTCTTAATCTATTTCAATTTCCATGCTTAATTGTCCCCTGGAATAATAGCAGACCATTATACTGAAGTCAACAGGTATGCCTAAATATGCTTCTAATACAAATAGCAAAAGCATATGGGGATGTCCTGTTTTGCAAGGACATTATGCTAAAAAAAACCCAAAAAAACAAAAACCAAAACCAAACAAACAAAATAACAAAAAAAAGCAAGCAAAAAACCCCACCAAACTTCTAACAAACTCTTCAGTACATGAATATTGAAGTCGTACAGTTGTCAAAATATGAATCCAACATATTCATCCACTAGTGGCAAGTCAGAAGTAGCAATGTATTTCCACAATATGTCTCACCAGGCAATGATCTGAGATAACCCTATGCATTACAGAGCATTAGCAGATATAGAAGAATTTTAGACATATGTTTAATGCTGTTTTGTTTTTTATTTCCAATAAATTAATGGAGAAGAGAAATGTGCTATGACCCTAGGAATTAGAAATGTATTACTAGCTACATCAAAATATGGCTTATGAAGGTCAAAATCCAGAGAGAGAGACTACACTGGTCCTAGCAGAAGCACTGCTATTTTACACCGTGGAGTGTTCTCTCTTTATTTTTGATATACAAAAAGACACTGCTCCACTGTCAACTAGTGAGCCCTTCTACCACCTTTATCCAAACAAAGCTTTGGGAACAGCTGAGCAGACAACACATTTTCCACTGAACACAAATGTTCTTTCAGGTGTACATTTGAAATACAGACTTGGTAACACGTTGCTGCTATTAAAGATTCCACATGGAGGCTGTCTCATAAAAGTCTGTGGCTTTAATACCCACCTACCCCCTCTTATCAACATCAAAATGGCTACTGAGTTCTAGGTTAACTAAAAAAAAAACAAAACTAAGAACAATGTAAACTAAAAAAAGCCACCCTAAGCTGACCTAACTAACCCAGTTTCCTCCTGAGAGAGATACCATACAGAACAGACATAGTAAACTCCTACTGATTGCTTTCAGGGGTGACAAGCAACCAAGAGGTGCTTGGGGCAGTCACCATGATACTTTTGGTTGGCCAACCAAAAAAATCTAAGATCCAGATATATTTTAAGCAGATATGATTAGCCAAAATTATCTGAATAGATAAGGCACAGGTCCACTCACTGCAGAATATACACAAAAGGTATAAATATCTGAAGCAACACTCAAAGAACGATATACAATTTTTAGTCCAAAATCACAAGATTTCTATATAACATGGTAAAGGAAAGAGAACTAAAACTACAAGTTATTACTTCAAGAAACAGGGTACATAAAGTTACAGATACTTACCACTGTGAAATTCATAACCTTCAAAATCCATATTGTCATTGCTAAGTTAACAATCATGGTAACCAACAGCAGAAGGACAAAGAAGTATAAGCACCTCTTTCGCCATCCATAAATCCCTACTGGGTAAAACTGAGGATGTTCAGTCCTTGGAAGGCTGTTCTGTTGTGTTGCTAATATATACTGCTCTCGTGTCATCTGGAAAAGAAAGATGTAAGTATAAGCAAATGAGAGGTCTGTTTTTCATAGATTTTATTACATGAAGATTACCTGGGAATGTATAGAAAATCAGTTTCTATGGGCACAGAAGGGATGCATTCATTCAGCGTAAACCACATCAATGTCATTTTTACTAGGCATTTAGTAAGAATTTGGTGGTTTCCATTAATTTAAAGTAAACCTTTGGTTTGATATTTCAAATTGGATTTGCATTTCAAATTTATCAGCAAGAAACTGTAAAAAATATTAATGTAATCAATGTGTGTATCGTACATTCTATTTCTGAAGGTTGTTTTATTGTCCTTTATAAGGTCATTCAAGAAAGTTTGGTTTTGGAGAAAAATATAACTTTTTTTGTACTGATTTTGGCTGAGATAAAGGTAATTTTCTTCATAGTAGCTTGTAGCCAAAACCAGTACACTCTCTCATACAAAACCAGTACACTCTCTCATACAAATAGACAAAACATCTATTCTTTCCAGAAATGCATCTGTCATAAATGAAGTTATCACTCTTTTATTTTACTTAGTAAATTAAATTAACAATTTATGCCACTATATATACACTCATATTTTAAACAAAAGTATGCCACTGTGTATACGATATTTTACACAAAAAGAAACACGAAAACCCTTCAAAGCTTTAATTTTGCCCTTTAGGAGATATGGATACTAGCATCATCTGCTAGCATCATCTGTTTTCCTGAATCAATTAAAGGTCTTCTAGCATACAAGCAAGCAATAACTGTTTGTAAACTGCTTAAAGAAGTTATCATTAATTCTTCTTTAGAGCAAAAATGTTTATGGCATTTAATAAGAAACCATTTAACATTTTTTACATCCTTAACTTTCTTTTACAGATATTTATATTCATATTCATCTGTCACATTGCCTTTTGACTGGAAGGTATTAACTTTTCTCCATGACTTAAAAATGAAATTAAAGCAATCTTGTTCTGTTTATGTAAAAGGTCCTCCTGAAACATGCCCATTAAAAAGATTGTTTAATGGGCTTTGCGCTCAGAGGGAGGAAAAAAAATAAAACACAAAACAAAGAAATACCCAAAACAAACAAACAAAAACCCAACAAACTTATAAACCAGATAGAATGATCAGTTTTACACTTAAAAACTGACTTTCTTTTCACTAAAAGAAAGTAAAAAATGCACAAAAATGAGTCAGTTGATTCAGTTAGAAATAAAAAAACAGATTAAATCCAATTGAAGGATCAAACAAATGTTGATTTCATAAGATTTTTAAAATGTAAAGCTCAAAAATGTTTACGTAAACATCTGTATTGCTAGATATTTATCCAAATCAAAACTCTTGAGGTTTTACCATGCACTTGTTAGTGAATGAGATATTAATGGCATAAATTAACTCACTGTGAATAATTACAGCAACAAGTCATAGAATACACATCCATATTACAAAAATATATATATCACTGAAATAAATCAAAACAGAAATAATGAATTTATAAAACAGATTTTAAATAAGCTAGTAAACAGATATTTTGTAATTTTTATGCTTTTCAATCAGAATTGCTTCTCTCTGCCCATAATTTCAATTAAATGTAACATTTAGCAGTTTATTTACGTAGTAAACCTTTACAAAAAGAACTCCCCTCAATGACATTTCTCAGTCCTCCCAGAGCAAAGCATCACCAGGCTTCAAGACCTTAGATCACCCCCTTATCGTATCCTGGCAGTATTCATCCTAGCTGTGTCTGAATTCCTTATGAATTCAGAAACTGAATGCACGAAAGGGTTAATCATCTTCCTCCTTACAATGAGTTTCTACACATTTATTTAGCCAGCCATTGTAACAAAAATGCAATGCATGATTACATTTTGAGATTTAAAGTACTTCGTATTTTTTACACCATTTCCATTGTCCTGTGACCTTAGTTTATATATTACTTAGGAAACTATTACCATTAAAAATAGTTGAAAAGTCAACTTCCAGATTGTGAGAATGCCAGAAGTAGCACTGCCATTAAAACTATGAATGTGGGCCTATGAAATACACCCTTTGCAACACAATCATTAAATACAATGACATTTTATTCCATCACCACAGCCAGGCATCAGTGAGTTCCCTCAGTGTATACAGTTCAACTGAGTGAGGCTTGGAGATGCAAGTTGTCCCCCTGCAGCCCATGGAAATCCATGGTGGAGCAGATATCCACCCTGCAGCCCACGCAGAACCCCACGCCAGAGCCGGTGGATGTGCCAGAGTCTGTGACCCCGTGGGAAGCCCGTGCTGGAGCAGGTTCTTCACAGGACCTGTGACCCCATGGAGAGGAGCCCACACTGGAGGAGTAGGTTTTCTGGCAGGACATGTGCCCCTGGGGGATCCACACTGAAGTGATCTGTTCCTAAAGGACCTCACCCCACAGACAGAACCCACGCTGGAGCAGTTTGTGAAGAACTGCAGCCCATGGGTAGGACCCCACGTTGGAGCAGGGGAAGTGCATGAGGAGCAGCAGAGACAACGTGTGATGAACTGACGGCAACCCCCACTCCCCGTCCCCCAATTTGGGGCGAGGAGGTAGAGAACATTGGGAGCAAAGCTGAGCCCAAGAAAATGGGAGGAGTGGGGGAAAGGTGTTTTTAGATTTGTATTTATTTCTCATTATCTTACTCTTATTATCCTATCCCTGGGTCCCCCAGGGATTGATATTGGGCCCAACATTGTTTAATATCTTCATAAGTGATCTGGATGATGGGATCAAGTGTACCCTGATGAAGTTTGCTGATGATACCAAACTGAGTGGGGAAGTGGACACTTTGGAAGGGAGAGCCACCCTGCACGAAGACCTGGATAGGCTGGAAGAGTGGGCTAACAAGAACTTTATGAAGTTCAACAAGGACCAGTGCAAGGTCTTGCACGTGGGAAAACATAATCCAGGAGAGCAGCACAGCCTGGGATCTACCCGGCTGGGGAGCAGCTCTGTGGAAAGGGACCTGGGGGTCCTGGTGGACAACAGGCTCAATAGGAGTGAACAGTGTGCTGCTGTGGCAAAGCAAACCAACAGGATGCTGAGTCTCATCAACAAGGGCACCAGCAGCAGAGATAAAGAAGTCATTATCCCACTCCACTCAGCACTTGTCAGGCTACACCTGGAATATGGTGTTCAGTTTTGGTCCCCACTATGCAAAAAAGATGTAGACAGGCTGGAGAGGGTCCAGAGAAGGGCCACAAAGACGATTGAAGGACTGGGAAGCCTGCCATATGAGGAAAGGCTGAGAGAACTGGGTTTGTTCAGCCTTGAGAAAAGAAAGCGTAGGGGAAACCTTATCACCATATTCCAGTATTTAAAGGGTGGCTACAAAGAAGACTGAGACTCCCTTTTTACAAGGAGTCCCATGGAAAAGGTGATGGGTAATGGGTACAAATTACTCCTGGGGAGATTCTGACGGGACATAAGAGGACAACTTTTCACAATGAGAACAATCAGCCATTGGAATAATCTTCCCAGGGAAGTGGTGGATTCCCCATCATTGGACACTTTTAAGATTCAGCTGGACGGGGTGCTGGGGCATTTTGTCTCGGCTGTGCTTTTGCCAAGAAAGGTTAGACCAGATGATCCTTGAGGTCCCTTCCAACCTGTTATTCTATGATTCTGTGATATGATACTCTCTTATTAATTGGCAATAAGTTAAATTTATTTCCCCAAGCCGAGTCTGTTTTGCCTGTGACAGTAAGTGCTGAGTGATCTCCCTGTCCTTATCTTGACTCATGAGATTTTTGTCATATTTTCTATCCCCCTGTCCAGTTGAGGAGTGGGAGTGATAGAATGGGTGTCTGGTGGCTAGCCAAGGTCAGCCCACCACAATTATCTACAAGCAATTTTTTTCTTAAATCTGTTGAATATTTTTCCAACCAAAAACCAAAATAAACATTTTAATTCTGAAATTGTTCAATATAAAACCACACACCTCCAGCTGTCTTCAGACCTCAGGCCAGACCCAATTCCTGTAACATCAGTTCTTGCGAAGCACCCACAAGGATCAAGGCCTCAGTTTTCTAAGAACTGCACATATATACATAATAAACAGGCCCAAAGAATTTGCCATTTGTTATTAATATAAAAATACTGTTGTGATTTTGGCATTATTTTTTACGGTTTTTAATCTGGCCAGTTACAGTTAGCAGCAGCAGTCTCACTACTGATTTGTACATTGGTATAAAAAATCATCAGCTGATTTTTAAACTATTGAAAACCAAAACAAATCCTAGCTGGTCTGGTAGTTAGCACCTGGAGATATTAGAAGTATTAAGACAAAAACCACATAAATGTTTGATAAATATCTCCATTTAGTATCATGTTTTTATCACCAGTAACTGAAACGATGCTAGATTATATCCACTTCAGATAAGTATTTTTAACTGAGGAGGAACTGCTGTGAGCAGTGTGTTTTTGAAATCATGAAAAGGCAAAGAAATTCCAGAACACTAGAAGGACAAGTAAGTTATTAACATATTTTTTAAAAGTGATTTGCATGAGCCTTGCTAAACCATGCAATATGACAGAACGTCTTTCAAAAAACTGGTAACACCTAAAAAAATCTGACAAGTTTTTCCTAAGAATTCTGATTGATAAAGTGCACATATACTTTGTATATAAAAATACATACACACAGATATTTATGAATAAATCTGTATATATGTAGATCATAGAAATACATACAAATATACACACAAGCTTTTCATGACTGAGTTGCTTTTTCATGCTATTGAACTTTCAAAATACATTATAAAAAAATATATTCTAAACTAGGTGACTGACAGATCTTATTGATGAGGAATTATTAAATGGACATTTAAAAAAATCTGACTGCGGTATAAGCTTAATGCTATTCCATTATTCAGGTCTTGTAAATATGAAATGATTGGTGACAACATTTCAAGACGAGACAAGAACTATGGTTTGAAAGTTTACCTGGGTTTCTGACATTAGGATGCCTGAGGGTCCCAAACCAAAAATAATTAAATTACAGAAATGTTCCATTAAATATCTGAAGGGTTTCAATGTTAGCATCTTAAACTGGTAAACTCCATGGTGCACACATACATATATACACAAAGTCATAAGCAACCCAGACCCACATGCTAAAGAAATTAAAAATAACTCCTCTGCTTTGATAATTAATGAGATTTCTAATTCAAATCCAAAGTAAGAGAGGATACATTATTCAGTAACTACAAAGAAATTAAGTCAGTTCTTAGACTGCACTGAACAAGTACCATAAACAAGACAAAGGAAACTATCATAGCACTGTAAAGTATTTAGTCATGTCACAACTGTACCTGAATATATTTTGCAACTTTTAATTTTCATTTTTGGCTACTCCTACACTTTTTGATCTTTTTCAGTATCATAAAAAATATGATTGTGCATATTCACTAGGCACAGGTGAATCTGAGTAAGCATACAGCATGAAATCTACATCACAATCAAGCCAATGACCTTTAAACTACTGATATATTTTAGGGCCATAATGTACTACTGGAACAGATATCTTAGACTCATAAAAGTAATTAAAGAATGGAGCAGAGACATTTTACATTTTCAAAGTTTATTTCAGTCTTTGGGAAAATCTCTTACAGAGGTAAATTTTCAAAGCAGAAAAATGGAAGAGAAGTCAATGAGCAAATGAACTAAATTCTGGGTGAGATTGTTGGTATCATTCCTGAAGTTAGGGTAGCAATCTACTTAAACAAGTGTTAACAAAAACTGTTTAGAACATGATTATGCCTTGCAAATAATTCTCTACGCAAATATAAATTTGTCTTAATGGCTAACGTCTCTTTTCTAAGTGCCACAAAAGAAGAATCAGATTCAAAACTAAGGAATAAAATAAAAGGATCATTGTTCTTAATTATAAATGCTTAGTCAAACAGGAGAAACAATTCACTATTTGCTGTTCACATCTAGGCAGGCAATTTGACTTCCAGCTTACTGATTTTCTGAAAAGAAAATTATATTATTTTGTGTATTTTGATGACAAAATAGGATTTTTAGTTCTGGATCAGCTCTACATATACTCTAAACCTATGTTGATTCCATTCATCCTACACTGTTTAAAAAGTCACCCAAGAATACTAGTAAATGCGTTAAAAGATAGGGGTTTTACCATTTTGCACAAAAATAAACAGTGGTAAAATATGCATTTAGATACAATAATCTTAAATGATAGGGGTGAGGTGCCATATGGTAATACCATCCCAGTAAAGCAATTCAAAAATTCTTCTCGAAGTGTGGTTGACTGAATAAAAACCAAGATTAATGCAATAGCTTCTCCATGACACACTGAGCTCTTAGGAATATCACCTCTCTGCATGTGCATCCAGCTGCTTAAACAGGTGGAAGGCTAAACTGGGTGCAATACCTTTGATCAAAGCACTAGATGCTTTAAGAAACAAAGATGACTATAGAGTATGATTATATTTAACAGAAACAGCAGAAGTTATCAGAGGGCTTTTACAGAGATTGATATGCCTTCTATGTGTTTGCAAATCAGGCAGTCTAATAAAAAACTGGTATCTCAGTGGGGATGGGGGAAGGTAGGAAGGAAGAAAGAAACTTCATAAATTATTTGCCAGGATAACTACAATTTTCTTCAGATCTAAAACAAGCATTCTTCTCTCACAATTAAGGCTGGGACTCCAGAGTTTTTCCTATTACAAACCTACGTCTCAAGCAAACAAAGCTTTTTACAACAAACGAGATCTGTGTCAGCATCACGGTACATATGAAGAATGGAAGCTCAGGGAGGGAGGGAGGGAAACTTCTCCACAGACAGCAAACAAACAAGTGAAAAAGTGAAGAACTGAATCACTTAAGTCTCGTTCTACTGCCTTCCATTTGGCATTGCCTTCAGGGTTTTTTTTTCTGTTTTAGAGCCAATACCAGTTTCAGGGCATTTCAATGAGAGCTGGTCAAAAGTTAGTTTTTCTAGTTCATGTTCTCTCCCAATTTCTTTTTAGCTTTCTGAGAAGCTCAAGCTGAAGGTCTCAAGAGTTCCACAATCCCTGCAGCAAATGCTGTTAACTCAGATTGCTTAGAGACCCACAGTGCTCTCTAATCTTACGCAGATTTTCTGCTAGCTTCAGTTAATACATTTCACTTGACAGTCCTTGCTATTAACCAAGCTTTCATACTCCTACCTTTGAGAAAAATATTATTCAGTAACAAATTTTTTTTGAAGTGTTTAATAAAGCCTGCCTGCATTCCCAAGGGTATGGAACAGAAAAGCCAAACTGAGCATATTTAAAACATCAATACAATGATTAAAGGTGGTTTGAAATTTTCAACAAAGAGTGCTCTTATTGTGAGCATGTTGATTCACTGACATTTATCTGTTTGAACAAACTCCAAATAAAATGGAGATGGATGCCATCAGACATTCACCCATAACTTGGGGAGACAGAAAAACTTTTTCTTTTTTTTAAGAATTTCCAACATTTTTTAGAAGAGTCAACATTTAGAACTTCAACATAATTATTTTATTTGCTATATTTATATATGAAACAAAAATAAAAGCATTATTTCTTTCCATGACTAGTCTTCTGAGACTTTTTGTGATATTTCTTATTAACAGGAATTACTGACATAGGTATATCAAGACTTAAGTAAGAAAATAACCTTAATAGTTGCAGAAATGTACCTCTGGGAATGATTTGTTAATTGTTACATTATAAATGAAAAATGTTTATTTAAAGCTACAAGCAATTTTCAAGTCTGAGAAGATATTATCACAGCAAATACTTAGCCATATTCAAAAAACCTAAGAAATCAACAGCTAATTTGACAGATACAAATCTGAAACTGTCTACTACTCACATCATGAAACAGACAAGCCAAAAAACAATATGATTTTTGTTACCTCAGGTATTAGAATTGCAGCCTGGCACATGACACTGTTTCTAAACATTTTTATTAGTGATTGATTCTCTGTGCATTATTTTCTTAATTCATCGAGAGAATGAAAAACATAAAGGAATATTAAAATATAAAAATATAGTATGACAGCATCTAGACCCAGTAATGATTGGGGTTGGTAAGGAACATATTAGCAATGAAATGTGCTGTAGAGGTGAAGAGAGAGAAGAAAGAACTATAGCTAGCAGGGAAAAATCTTCACATCAGCATTTAGAGAAAAAAAAAATCAAAAAGCAATCTGGTCATAACTAGCCATAACTCAGGACATCATATAGATGATTTACCAGAACCAGCTGGCTCTCTCCACTCACCCTGACAGTAACATAGCCTCCGGTCAGCAGCTCATGCTGTGGACAGCTCTCTTTTTGTATAACACTACAGCAGGTCATTCATTTTGCTTCCACTCTATGCAGTATGTGGCATTAATTAAGGTTACAGTTGAAATATCATTTTACTGTTTTCTTTATAGACTTTAGCTGGAAGTTTACCATATGTAGTGAAAAATGTATCACACAGAGCAGGAAGTGCTATAAGAACCGTAACATTTCTTATACAGCAAAAACAAATATTTAGTACATTACAGCCCAACCTTGACTCTAAACCCAAGAGTTGGGATGAAATCAATAAGAAGTTCATTACAATAATAAATATGAAGATGGCAAGCAAGTGGCTTGTATCTCTTGAAAAGGCCTTATGAATGAAAGGACAGATTTTCTTGGAAAGCTTTTAAAATGCCAAACAGCTATATACAAAGCGCTTGCTGTCACTTCCAGCAGGCGTTGAAGCAGCAAAATTGTTTCTTCTCTTCTGCAAGGGTTTGGTACTCTATAATTGATTTCCAAAAATAATAGAAAAAGATGGTATCATCTTGAGTTAGTGGGGATCATATTAATTGCTGTGAATAAACTGACAAGGTAGTAGAGTTGCATTCTTAGAGAATTAAATATTGGAGGGAGGGAGAGAGCAGTTTCCTCTGAAAACATCTTTATCTGGGCTACACCTGACACCTGCGAAGTCTCCTCCTTATGCTATTAGCCATTTAAACCTTTCTAAAGGCAGCCAAAAGCATGTCAGCAACTGACCCTGCTATAAACGGTCATTGGGCCACAAATTGTTGGCCAGATATGATAAAAGCCACATCACTCTATTGCACATTACTGGCAACAGAAATCAGTGTAAATCCTTATTGCCCTGATGGACAATTTTACATTTTGTCAGTTGTTTTTTTTTGTTTTTTTTTTTCTGTTTAGTATAATTGGGATCAATCACTATTAAAACTGCAACAGTAACTCAAAAGCATTTGGAGAGTATGGTCCTTCTGAGACCCGCACTAGAGTATATGTCACAGATCACAGAATGCTTGAGGTTGGAAAGCATCTCTAGAGGTCATCCAGTCCACCCCCCTACTCAAGCAGGGCCACCTATAGCAGGTTGCTCAGGACCGTGTCCAACTGGCTTTTGAATATCTCCAAGGATGGAGACTCCACAACCTCTCTGGGCAACCTGTGCCAGAGCTCAGTCCCCCTCACAGTAAAAAAGTGTTTCCTGTTGTTCAGACAGAACCTCCTGTGGTTCAGTTTCTGCTTATTGACTCTTGCCCTGTCATCAGGCACCACTGAAAAGAGTCTGGCTCCATCCTCTTTATACCTTCCCTTCAAGTATCTGTACACATAGATAAGATCCTCCCTGAACCTTCTCTTCTCCAGGCTAAACAGTCCCGGCTCTCTCAGCCTTTCCTGATAGGAGAGATGCTCCAGTCCCTTAATGATTTTCATGGCCCTTCACTGGACTCTCTCTAATACGTGCACGTCTCTCTCGTACTGGTGAGCCCAGAACTGGACACAGTACTCCACATGTGGCCTCACTGATGCTGAATAGAGGGGAAGGATCACCTTCCTCAACCTGCTGGAAACACTCCCCCTGATGCAGCCCAGGATACTGTTAGCCTTCTTTGTGGCAAGGGCACGTTGCTGGCTCATGTCCTATCTTCTGTTGAAAAATACTCCCAGCTGGGATACAGACACAGACCACTTCTTTTTAAAAAGCACTTAATCCTAAAATTAATCTCTTCAGGTACTGATCACCGAGTAGAAAGTACTTACATTGAGTAGGCCCTCAGTCAAGCTTTAGGGACCACTAAGATTTATGAAAAATTTTATGCTCCATATTTGATATTGGCTATAGCTAGGCCACATGTTAGTCAGTACCACATTACAGTGAAAGATGATTCAAGGGAGGCTTCACTCGTTCAGTCTTCAATCTCCAACTTGCAAAACTTAATTCCAGATTGACTACATAGGGAGACCCAACTACTTCTGCCAGAAAGAGGTGCCAAATCTGAGGGACTTCAAGATTCTAATCTGAGAATTTGATGCCTTTTTGGTTCAGCCATAGATTTTTGCTCTGGCCACTTTCAGAAATGGAGGTGCAAATGTACTCAAAACTCCAAAATCATGTTAAGCAACACATTTGGAAACTCCTTTGCACCCCTGAAAATCTAAAGGAAAGAACATGCAAATAACTTCAACATCAAGCTGTACATAAAGTCAGTTGATTACATAATTTACATGTTTTGAAGTTTAACAATTCAGAAAAATCTGTTTTTTCTTCTTGGCCACAAAGAATAGTTTTGACATCAGTGTCAACAAGGCTTAAGTCAGCATGTTTTTACTGACAATTTGCTTGGCTTTATATTGTCAGTTAGAATTCCATTTTTTTGCTAAGTCAATACAATTAGATTACTACAGAGACTTCATTACAGGCACAGGCAGGAGAGCAGCTGAGGTACACAATTTTCTCCCTATGATGCCAGTACTCACTAAACAGTTATTGGAACAATTGTCTATAAAAGGACAATAAATGTTTGCATCTTGAATATTGTTCTCCAATAAAATTATCACTTCAAAAAAATGGATACCAGTGAGCTGATACTATTACCATTATTACTTAGTGAGAACATTTATGGCTGTTCTGTGTTTAACATATTAAATTGTAATGTTCACTGCACAATGAAGTTCACAGCATGTTAACAAGAATAAATAATCATGTAATGAATAGAATCATATTTTTACCACTATTCTGTGACCTGAAATGTTTCTAAATAGTAATGTGCTATCCTGAATTCTTCAGGAAGCTGGATTCAAATATGTTTCAGGCTACGACATTTCCTAGTAATATGCTTTTTAAGTTACATTTTCAATAACCACAACAATTCCAGTATACTTTCAGTGTATTTTTTTAAAGCAGCTTTGGTTTCAAAAGCCTACTCATTACTTCACTTTATTTAGCTTTATAATCATCTAAACTTGCATGCTGTGTTTTGGAATAAATTTTGAGGTATTCTATCTAGCTACACTGCCAACATAGTATATTATAAGGATAACCTTAATTAAACTAGGTGTGATTGTAGAGGCAGTCTAGTAGCAGCAACACAAGATTCAGTATAGCTGAGTTGCCTTAAGTGAAAAGCAGATACCTGAGGAGACAAGTAGATGATGAGTAGACTGCTGAAAGATACAGCAGCATACAGTCCTAGTACCTGTTACAGCTCTTTGGACTTTATCTCCAATATTCCTACTATTAGATAAATAGATTAAATTTGTCTTACTGAAGAGATTCTAAAAGTCTATTAAAATAGCAACAAAATCAGGAAAATCACAGTAAATAATTAGATTTCAGTTTAAAAAACACTAGTTTTCTTTTAATCCTGCTGGGCCTTCATCCCTGTCACTCTAAATATCTCAATAAGGCACAAGCACTGTGACCAGCACTTTACATCTTCCGCTCAGTTCCCTCTCTTAAGGCCACTGAGAAGATAAGATGGAGAATGTCTTGTTAAGGATATTCCCTCAGGAGAAAACCTGGCAACCACATCAATGGAAGATGGCAGGACCAATATCTCAATAGCTTCACACAAACTGGCACTAGTTTTCCTCTGTGAGTAACATGTTTGGTTAAATCAGTTCTAGTAGAGGGTAGCATAGAAAAGTGTAATCTTCAAAAGTTGGGAAAGAAGTTTTAAGAGTGGCAGATTCACCAAGGGAAACAAATTCAGCTGGACTGGAAGAAACAGATGGAATGAACACTTGAACTGTGAGAGGAAATGTCCTCTTTAACTAGTTTGTTCCTACCCGTAGGTTGAAGTCTAAAATTCATGTGGTGGGGTAATCATGTAGTCCACAATCAAAGAACAGGAAAGAGATGGGAAATGTGAACCAAATAATGGATTGCTAGAAAGATGAAGAATAAGCTTTTAAGTACTGTTCCTTTTCCTCTTATTTGCATATATGTGTAGTGCAACTCTGCTGGATGGATGGGACACAACTGCTTGTAGGTCTAAAGCCACAAGCATGTCTCTTCTGGCCTAACATGTACATCTCTGTTAATTCAAATTAATAATACACAGACCAGATATTAAAGACCATGGAACAAGTTGCATAGAGTGAGTGCTATGATACGAAGAACAGGAGTATGCCTTAAAAAGAGAATGATTACATTTTGGGTTTGACTTGTACTTGGGCTTCTTCTGTGATGTAAATAGGCAACAATACCACATCCCAAAGTGACACTGAGCTTTTAATTCACCAGTTTAATCTTAATGTGAATCTGGTGACCTCGTATTTAATATGAATCAGATTTCCCATCCTTTCAGAAGATTTCTTAATCAATAATAATTATAATGATATCAATACACAAACAAAAGTCTTGGTCTTACCAGAACATAAGCATGGATCAAATCTGCGGCTATCAAGCTGCTATCCACAGCTCTAAAAATATAAGCTATATATCACCTGTCTGCCTGATAGAGTACAGCCAGAAAATAGCAGAATTTATCTTAATAGAAGAAGATAGACCACACTGCCAGAATTTTATTTAAAAAAATACATATATATGTAAAAAAATACATACATATATATGTATATATGTGTATTATGTATATATATGTGTATATATATATGTATTATGTATATATGTATATACATATGTATATATGTGTATATATATACGCTGGATTTTATATATATTATATATATTTTATATATATATAATATATATATATATAAATCTCTCATTTTATAGCACCTGCCAACATGGGGTCCTGCTTCAGTCGAAAAGAACAAAATTTAAAAATTATAACGACCGGTGTGTTTTACCATGGGATGAATATTAACATTTTGGTTACCACTATTGTGCTGAGATAACACTCATGAACAACCCAATACTTAAAATACTCTGAGGGTATTTTAATGAAATTGCATTGATGAAAATGGTTGGAGAAACAAACAGAAAATAAATACAGATTTCAGTTATTAATCTATAATTTGACCATGTATTTCAGATGATACTATAAAGCAATGGAGAACACCCAAGTTGCTTCTGCAGACACCAGGAATCTAAGATGAAATTACAGCTCTATTGCTTAAGTTTACATGGTTTTAATTTAACATGATATATAGGACCAAGTCCCTAATTTGTCTCCCTTTTTGTCTTCAGCATTTCCTCCTTTACATTAAGCTCCCTCATCTTCCTTGTTACTAATGAATGTAACTGTTCCCTGTGATTAGTAGTTTCATAATTTATAAATGTGGTTTCACAGTGATGGCCTATACCTGTGCCTGCCTCTTTATAAACAACAATCATGGCATTTTAACACTGTAACAAAAGTTGTCTCATCTTTCCAGCACCCACATGACCAATGACATCTCACACAAAAAATCCCATACCAACAGATGCTGAACATGAAGTGCAATCTGTAAAACTTTCAAGTGACAGTAACGTTCAGAATCATCTTCCTCAATGATCTGAAAAGAGCATTACAAATACAACAGTAGAGTAATGTCCGCTTTTTTATTACATGAAATTTGGAATTAGTGTTTGCTGCACTTTTAAAACTATCTTTAATAACTAAACAATTCAGTTCTATGTTTTAAAAAGAAAAAGAACTTTGATTTTCTTTTCAGATTTTAGTTGATATTTTGGAAAGAAACATAACAGATATGTCTGAAAGCTCCTAAATGACTTAAGATCCCAAGGTCAAAAACATTTTGACAATATTTTCAAAATCTATTTTTCATGTGGTTGACAGTATCAAAGGCATAATATTGCTTTGGAAAAAGAGTTCTAAACTTCTAAATCACTTTGGTAAAATTTTCATTTTGGATTTTTTTTTCATCAAAAATGAAAGCACATGTTTTATTTTATTCTTATAATTATCTCCACATTTTCACTTGCTCCATTTCATTTCTGTTTGCATTTTCTCCTTCCAGAAAATGCATGCAGAAGTATGTTCATTCCCTAACTGTCAACCCGTTCAGATTTAGCAGGGTACAAAGCACTGAAGACAGAAGCTCAACCACACAGTTGTTTCCTTATTGAACAGAGGTTCCAAGAACTTGCTAATAATGAAGACATTTAATACGTAATGATTAAATGTCACATTTCTGCCAGGCATATTAACACATTAACTAGCTATACTGGCAGTACTGAGCTAATTTTTTTCCTTTTCTTTTTTTTTCCCTTTTTTTTTAAGCAATCAAAAGAATGGTGCCAACAGCATGGGTTAAACAATAGAACTGAACTCAAATAATTTCTGGGGTAAAAATCTCCAATCCTTTCAAGCACTGTGGGAAATCTAGAGATATTCAAGTGGTCATCTATCTCTCTTCTATATCTCATTTTTACTGCATTCAACTACCTTCAGTTCTTTACTGGAGGGAACTGGGCTAAATCCTTTGATAGTCTAATGCAGGTGGAGCTTTTTCCCAACTTTACTCAAATGAGTAATGAAAATTAAATGAGACTCACCCTATATATAACATGTTCTCCCTGCTGTGAAAAGAAAAAAGAATCAATATAGCTTAATGAAGAGAAGACTGATTGGAATTGAACAAACAAAGCCTTCTTTTTACACTAAGAAGAGACGGAAGGAGGATTCAGTGCCTACACCATTTTATCTAAGATACTTGTAAGATACTATTGGAAGAATGGAAGAAAAAATAACTGCTCTTCTCTGGAACTATACTGAGCCAGCTTTATGAACAGATAGTGTGCAGCTGCCTGTCCCTGCAAGAACCTAGGGTCAGCAAAATGGAAAATTGACAAACATGAAACACGATTTGTTGGAGACTGTGTACTCAGATGTCATTATTCAGTATGATTCAGAGAGACAGACAAACTCCTAATGATCTGGAAGAAGAAAAAGACTAGAAAAGAAAGATTTTTGAAGATGTTAGTGTGGAGACAGCTCCAAAAAGATAGAACGATGAGCAGATGTCCTCCAGAAGTCCATTTTAGTCCTACAAGTGATTCAGACTGGAATTTATAACTAACTAGATATCCATGGACAAGGGGAAAAGCCTACTTAATGAGCTGTGAAGAAGATTGGCATGATCCAATCAGTACAGTTATGCAAAGGAAGAATGTATGGAAAGAAAAGAAGAAAAAGACCAAAAAAAAAGGAGAAGGGACAGAACTGTGGCTCAAGAAGGAACAAATTTTGCAGTAAACAAAGATCTGGGAGATAAGCCAAATATTCACTGTCAAAACTGGCAAAAGCAAACTAATTCTCTGTGTATTTTGGGAAGGCAGCTAGTGCATCAGCAGAAAACACCTTTGCATACCCTAGAAACTGGCTGTGACTGTCAAAAAGCAAGAAGCAACTCTTAACTGAGCACAATCAAGGAAATTCATTAAACTTCCAGAGTCAGCAAAAATCCTCAGCAACACAGCAACAAAAAAAAAAAAAAAAAAAAAAGGGAATAGGTTATTTCTTCAATTGTTTGCCTTTACCACCCCATTGCACTTGTCTTATCAATAAGTGCAAGCCTCCACAGTTTCCTTTAGATAAAGTCTGTCAGATTAATAAACAATGTATGTTGTTCTTCAGAGTTAATTTGGCTAGTGTAAGCTCACCAGTAATTAAGAGTCATTCATGAACACTCTCACCGGCCTCTCAACATGAATGATAAACTTTCTAAGTGTGGGAGACAAGATGCTGGAAGTATGGTGGACTCAGAAAAGAATCTCCCATTTGATCAGCTTCTTCATCCATGTTTGTATCAATGAATCAAGAAACATTCAGAATAGTTCCTCTCTTACTTGCAGTGATTAACAATGTATAAAGGCTGAGTTTGCAAAAATCCAATTCAGCATACTGAAACTCTTTCTCTATATTGAATTTCTGATAAAGAATATTCTCTACAAAGAATTCCTAGATTTTCTCTTTCTGATCAACAGACTTACTGATAGATCACAGAATCACAGAATTGTTTAGGTTGGAAAAGACCTTTAAGATCAAGTCCAACTATTAACCTACCACTGCCAAGTCCACCACTAAACCATGTCCCTAAGCACCACATCTACATGTCTTTTAAATGTCTCCAGGGATGGGGACTCAATCACTTCCTTAGGCAGCCTGTTCCAATGCTTGAGTTGATGTTAAAGTCTGAAAGTAGAGCCTCTAACACTTAAGAAAATTCCTACTGTATTGATGCATTTTTCCTCAGCAACTTTCATCTTTGGTGGATGAATCCTTTTTCTTGGTCTATTATCTCCTCTTTATGCAAACTTCTGGTGATGCAGCCTTTGAAGACTTCCTGCTTCCAGATATTAACAGACTTAGAATCTTGACTTAAGATGCTAGGGCCATTCCACAGTAAGCTCTAGTTCTATGGAAAGCTAATTCCTTGCTAACTTCATCGTATTATTGAGGCAGTTATCCGTTTATAGAAAATGACCTTGTCATTGCCCTAACACCAGCCATTCCTTCCACTCCCAACATCTCTGTCAAGCTCTCCCTTATCTGCTAAAGCAACAGGGAACCTAGCATTTTTAGGGTTCCAAAGCTTTCCATTCCTTGCAGCAATATAATAAATAAACATAGTGAAAACAATAAATGCTTAAAATTATTTTCTTGTCTCAGGTTCCTTAGTTATCTGAAATATTTTAGGGATTCTGATCAGAGTCCTCTTAGAAATTAAATATCCCACTCCTTGTCCCTCCTCTCTAAACTGTGACTTCTCCTTCAGAGCAGTGCATCTTTTTCTTTGGCGTAGATTCATTTCAAGGATTTTATAGGCAACACCAGTTGCAGACACCTAATTCCTCAGGCAAGTGAGTCACACATAAACAGTATTTTTCTACTGGAACAAGCAGTGGGTAATTATTTTACAGTGTGAATAAACGAATCTCTATGTCTTCCTAAGTCTATATGTACCACGTGACAGACTGCATGACATACTGTGTGACATTCACAACACAGAGACAATAAAACAGACTGATTCTCCACCGTACATTTGTTCAGATTAACCAAATAGGATGTTTGACAAATGCCATGCATCCAGCCCATGTATGCCTGTGTCGTTAAGAGAACTGCTTTCCTGGACACCTGAAAAGGTAGTCGGGAGCTGCAGAAATACAAAAATCGGTCTTAAGAGTTCTGTAAAATATTAGGGATTTAACAGTTAATGTGAGAAATCTCATTATAATATTTGGTGACCCTATAATTTTCTGTTGAATTATGACCGCTTTTTTTAATTCATGGCCTGTGGTCTGAGTCCCTTGCAACATGACTTAAAGCAGCATTGTTTCCAAAAGCAATTT
This sequence comes from Platalea leucorodia, assembly GCF_965183815.1. NCBI lineage: Eukaryota > Metazoa > Chordata > Aves > Pelecaniformes > Threskiornithidae > Platalea > Platalea leucorodia. The sequence goes on along the minus strand of NC_138828.1, from coordinate 54,652,322 downwards.
CCTTCTGCTTAATTTCTAAAATGGCTACTGAAATTGCTGCCTTTTTTCAGCCTCCCATCTCTTCAAATAACCCATGATCAGGCTTAAAAGTCATTTTGGTCTTTATTTACTTCTTCTAGCATTCAGATTCAAAAAGACTAATTTGCTGGAGACAATCAACATTTTGTCAAGCAGGATTACATGCAACTAGAGAATCAGCATCCTCCCTCTAATTGCAAAAATTACTGGAGGCTATCACAAACCATACCATACTGCAAAACTTAAAAGTCACATCTCCTCAATCTTGGCTTTTCTGGTACAATTAAATAACAAAAATGTAGTATTTAATAACAAACTCTAAGACATTCCATTATCCTCCTTGTAGAAAGATAGAAACAAAAAACATTAGCTTAATAATGCATTATCAGAAGGTACACCAATAACTGTGAAAAACACATTCCAAAATTTTTAAATATGTACTATAGTATTCTATATGTATCAAAGTTCTTAATAAACTAATTTAATTTCTTGAACTGAAGACAATAGTTAACAAAGAGGAATCTGGAACATGCAGAAGCATTACCTTAATCTTATCATTTTGCTGATGCTGGGAAAATTGCTGTCCTTTGTAGAATAGCTAACTACTAATAATTAATAGACATAGCTTTTATACGGCAGTTACATCAGCAAACTCATATTACCTGAACAAATAATTAAAATGGTGCTACAGTTTTGGAATCACAGTGAATAAGCAGGTAGATTGTGTTTTTAAAATTTAGAACAGATCATTTTAAAGGTTAGTATAATATAAATACAGAAAAGAAGTTGGCAAGCAAAATCTCACTGACTAATCAATGAGAGAATATTTTCTTGAAGCTTTCATTTTATTTCATGGGCCTTTTTTTGATGCATGACAAATACATCATCGGAGACAGGAATCTATTTGGTGAACGTCAACCTATTGTGCAATCTTACACAACGGTAAGCCTCTAAATGAGTAATCAGCATAGTACCACTATGATTCTGAATTCCTGGTTTTGTTTTTGTTTTCAATTTTTAACTCGTGAGAGAGCATGAAAAATAGTTCCTATGAAGTCAGGTAAAAGAATAGTTAAGAGAGGCTGAAGAAATACAAATCAAGCATAGGAAACATACATCTCAGGGAATTATGGAGATTACGGGAATTACCTAACATATATAGAATCATAGAATGTTTGGGATGGAAGGGACCTTTAAAGGTCATCTATTCCATCCCCCCTGCAGTTGGATACTGAGCCTTTGATAAGGAACAGTGGAGTAGGCCTATGAAAGTACACAGCAACAACTAAATACTTGATTAATTTAAGGGGGCGTTGTTTAGCAGAAATGTTGGTCAAAAAATCAGGACCCTTTCAGAAAGTATTTACTAACAGAGGAAAAAGAGGTAATATACAAACACTTCACATATCTGTTTCAACTGTTTCAAAGAATAACTGACTTTCTAATGAAATGCAAAATGGAAAAGAACAACTTAAAAATTAACAATAGAACTAAGAACAATATGCAAACATGGTTTCATAAAACATTTACACTAGTGCTCATAAATGTTTTGCAAAACTAATTTCCAGTGGATTAGCTATGACATCATATAAGGCTATTTTCCTGAACTGATTAATGAATTATGTGATTGGATGCAGCAATTGTGAGTCTCTTTTTACTTAATATTTTCATTAAAAACTTCAGAGAATGGTTACATAGCATCATTTATTCACACAAATGCCAGTGAAGATAAAGAAATTGTGTTCACAGAACTTTAAAAATCCTAGTATTATGAATGCTAAAATAATCATACAGCAATTTTTTATTTCAAAATGTAAGGTGGTTCTCAGAAATAAACTGAGAATAAAAAGTCAGTTGTTAAGTGGGAAAAACAATTTTAGAAATCAGCAAAGAAAACAGGAAAAGTGAGGCTGGTGGTGAACAGGAGCCAAGAGGGTTTGGCACAGACGAGAACAGCAATCACTTTCAGAATTCATAGTCAAAAGTATCATATTGTAGAGGAGGGTAATAACACTATTTCTACACCTCCAAGAAGACAGAACTTCGAATACTGCATTTCTGATACCTCACAAATAAAAGGAAAAAAGAAGAAAAACAACTGACAAAAAAAAAGAGATAGATGTGAATTATCTTTGGCTTCTAAAGTGAATATTAAGAGTCAATCACTCAATTTCTGCACACAGATTCTAGGTAGTGGAAGTACAGTGATTATGATACTCCATTTCTAAATTCTCTAGAAGGGCTTCACCTTACATGCTCATCACTGGAAACTGCTACTGGAGTAGTGAAGCATTGCACAGCTACTTGTTAGGCTGTCTGATGAAGCACAATTCCTCCTCAAACCTTCTTAGTGTATGTAAAGCTTGCTTTGAGCTTTGCCAAAATAGCATAGACTTCTTCCCATCTGAAGCCTCTACCCCTGTAACCAGGCTCAAGGTCTTCAGTCAACTCCAACCTCTACCACATTTGTACACCAAGCACACGTTCAACCATCAGTGGCTTCATTTTTTTTCACTAAGCTATCTTGGGAAAACGTAATGAAATATTTACAATAAGTACTACAAATGCACATGTGACAAAGAAAAATGTCAGATCCAAAGTACTGTTTTTCCCTGAGCCTACAATGCAATTCATTATCAGAAAGGCAATATTGTGCTCTTCATGTGTAAACTTATAATATGCACAACTAGGCTGGGAAAGTAATGCCCGCCTCTTCAGGACTCTATGACTTGATAAGACTTTTTATTTATTTATTCGAAACACTGGAAGAGATCGGATAATCAATCCTTTTTGGAATTATAAGGCCTAAAAGGCAATTAATTTGCTTACAAGATCTAAAGATATCAAAAATTGATTTTTTTTTTTTTTTTTTTTTTTTAAACTCTAGGGATAAGCTCATTGCTTTCTTTTAGAACAATATGCCTGGCTTTTGCAATCAGTAAATGTTTCAACCCAAAATTTTAGTGATGTTATGGCCTGCTAAATTAAATAAAATCTATGCATGCTATGTTACACTAGTCCCATTTTCATATATCTAGACTGAAATCAAACATTTATAGTGCATAAATCAATGTAGCAGACAAAAAAAAGCAGAGTAACCACTATCATTCATAATACGTTTCCCTCAGAGAGCTTAGACTGATCTTCTTGTTTATGTAAGAAGCATCTCATTTTATCATACAGGCTCTTAAATTTCAGACAGACAAAAAAAATGAAACTGCTAAGTTTTTCCCTGAGCCCTCTGCACAGGGAGATATTTCACCTCGTGAATACAAAAATTTTTCTTCTGGTCTCTTCATTGTCTGTATTATACTTAGTATAGGAGAATGTGAAGTAGTGTAATTTAAGCTTATATCCATTTAATGATGAGCAGCACTGTTCCTGAGAAAGGTTAACCAGTCTGATTTAATATGGATAAAAGTTAAAAAAAGTTAAAAAATATTTATGCTTAAAGGAGATATTTATTGTATCCTTTAATTATAATTAGCTTCAATTATGAAGCATCTATTGCCAAAAGAAAATAAAATAAGTTTTACTTTACCGTATTAAAAAATACTGAAATACTCTGACAAAATTGGTTAGCAAGTAAGCTTTACTCCTACTTTGTGTCTTATGCATTCAGTCTACAGAGAGTGAGTCATTCTTGACTTAAAAGACAAGTTTCTGGGACATCATCTCATGAGATCCATGGGAAATGTTTTCAAGGCAATCTGGCATGTATACAACTGAAAGTGAGGCCTCTGTCCTAGAGAGGGAATGAACTTAAAATTGCAGTTTAAATTTCTAGGTCAGGTATATCATCATACTCTGATTATCTGACTCCTCAGAAACCCAGTTCTCTGTAGAGATACAGTTAACATTTTTATCTAAGAAATTCCTTTTTTGGTGCAGGAATTTTCCTTTCTACTCTTTTCATGATGAGGCAGATTCTTCAAAGTGTAAGAATTGCTATTTGCAAAAATATATTTATATTTGTTTTATATTTGTCGGTAAAGATTTCCTGCTGCAACTTTGTTCACTGTACTGTTTGTTCTTGCAATGGAAAAGAACTGAAAGGCACTAAAGGCATCTACAGCTTATGACGATTTGGAATAAATAGAGGAATCAAGTTCCCCATTGTATCATTATTTCAGCTAAACAAAGATATTTATGTACTGACTCCACCCTTTTCTAAAAAAACTGTTATTTCAAAACCAGTGGGAAAAAAAATGAAGATGCCAATGGGCATTGAAGATATATGCCTAAATATACACACAAAAGCAACAAGCCACTGTAGAGTCCTACACAAACGGCATATTTCATTTAGTCATCCAAGTTGCAAGCTCCAGCGACATGCAGCAGAAAGGACAATTAAGAGACTGAAATTAAATGGCCAGACATTGTTACGGATTCAATCCTTGTATGCTACTTATGCGCTCCTTGCCAGTCCAAATGAGAGAAAGAGGAAAAAAAAAAAACATGCTTCTGTATAGAAAAGAAAGAAACCACAACTTTCTTATCCTGCCTAATTCTACCTATAGCATCACACACAGGTAACCCCCCCACCCCCACCCCGTGTATTTTCTACACTCCACAATACAGAAAAAGTAAACTACACTTTAGCTGCATTTCAATTACTGTGCCATAAAACAAGTTATGTATGCTATAAAAGTAACAACACTGAACAAAAAGAAAGAGAAAGGAGGGGAAAAAAATACATACATAAAAGCAGCATACCAAGGAGCTTATTTATGACAATTAGGAACCGTTATAGGTAAGAAAAGAAGCAAGCTGTTTCTACTGCAAGAGTGACAGAGCATGACTTTACTGACTGTTGAAGAGATGCCTGAACTTAAAATCAATATTCAGTAGTGTTCTGGTATCATTCTCTACAGTCAATAGTGTATTTATGACACTGACAATTGATTTTTGACCTGTTTGTGTGCTGTTAAGTTTCTGTTTTAGACAGTACATTTTACTAGAATATAATTATATATACATGTCTGTATAAAACATGTAGGAAGAACAATTATTGTATAAATTGCGTCTAATAGCAGTACTTCCCTACAAAACAAAGTTTTTGTAGATAGCCATCGTGTGTTCATGTTTCAGGGGAATAATATTATGAATAGATGGATTCACAAGGGAGCTCTTAGGACCTATTGTGTTTTTAATCAGTATAAAACTCATTTTTCATATTTGACTAGTTGTTTTAAACAAAAGGAACACCCAAATCAAAATTTCTGAGGTTAATTAGCTTACAACCTCTGGATTTCTATCTTCTTCATATAAATTTCGAACTGACACAAGTATCTCTCAAAAACATGACTAGAATGGTATTACTGTGGATAAGCTACCATCCTACACTAAAAACTGCTCCTTCTAGGCATTTCTTCTGAGCTTATAACAACTAATGACTTGTTGCTGTTTGAAAAGTAGATATATTATCAATATTTTTATACAATAATTGTTATAACAACTTAAAATATTATCACAGTGTTATAAAAAGTATTTAGTTTTTTCTTTTAATATATATGATCTTAAAATAAAATTGAAAAAGTTTTTACATATGTCATCTGAAAGTATAGCTTACATTTATAAAACCTGCAAGTATCCACACTGTCCAAGTTTGATGCAATAATTGCCAGGTAAGACTAAAAATGTCCTTCTGATCCAGGGATATGTAGAAATAATTAAGTTGGGCAAGCACAAGATCAGTCTCAATACATATTGCTGACAGGAGGATCCTTCAGCTCCTAAACACAGCATGCCCACTCCAACCCTTCTCAGTCATATAATTGTTCTGATCACCATTGTCATTTGGACAAATATTTCCAACTTATTTGCAGAAAAATAAGGAAGCAGTGAAAACAAGGAGGCAGGGAGAAGAATAGGAGAGAACAATGTGCCTAAAATTAATTAATTAGTTGTCACATTTGATTTAGGGTACATCTAACCCTAATAAGGTCTGCCAACCACAAATATAGTTTAAAATGGTCTGGAAGTGAAAATCTAATCTCCACCTGTAGCCCTATTTCAGAGATATCAGAATCTCTGTTTTTACAAAAAATCTGATTTTGCATTGAAACTTCCAAATTTAGTGATCAGGCCTCTCCAAAGTATATGTACATGTTTTAGTAAATACTACTTTTTTAAAAAAAAAAGTTTCAGAAATAAGTACAAGTAGTTAAATAAAACTATTTGTTTCTTTTGTCATAAACAAATGTACTCACCAAAGAATATATTTATTTTCCTCCTACGGGGAAATAAAATCTGATAAAATCTCCAGTAAGCCAAATTGAATTAACGGTAGAATTTTATTAATAATTAATTTTGAAACTACCAGCTGTAGTATATATAATAAGTTCCATTATTAATTGATCTTTTTCCAAAATACACAGTATGTCAGAATTATCCTGAATATAAATTTGTCATTTAAAAAAAACAGCACAATAACATTATGTTAATCTTCACTTTAAATTATCCATATTAAAAGATACAACACCAATCCATTGGAGAAAAATGGACAGAAACTTGAATAGCAGTGGATGAAATTTTTAAAAAGCAATTAATTAAACTGATCTTTGTTCACATAGTATTCTAGTCTACAGAGATTTTGGTATCACCTTCCTGACAAGGGAACAAGAGTGCTTTATACTGTCTGAAATAAGTGAAGATAGAGGGAGGTAAGGGAAAAAAAAGGAATTTGACCCTAATTCTGTATATGCTTTTACAATAGTAGCCTCTGCTCCTTATTTCAGAGGAGGAATCTGCAGACAGCTTTTCATTCTTTGGATAAACCCTTCAACAGCAGCACAATATTCACTATAAAGTTCAATGCAAGAAAGTGTCCCATACTTTAAAAGTTTTCTTCCTTCTGGAACATCCAGAAACACCATATCAAAAATACACATGCTAAATTAAGTATATAGAATTTGTGCACAGAAGACAGTGATGAGACATGGTGTAGTGTTACTGCACTTATTTTCTTCAATCCTGAGACATAGCTCTCGAATATTTATATTTGAAGGTAAAGAGTTACACTTGTATAATCGGTTACCCACAGAGACATCACTGGAAGAAATTAATAATGCCCCATTTTAACAGAAACTCGAAGCATTGCTTCTTAAAAAGACAACACAAATAATCTGCTTCTAGCACAAAATTTGGCAAATCTGAAAATAAACAGGACTTCAAAATTTCAGTTTGGAGTTCCTTACAGGGACATCCAAAATCACTGCATGATGGCATTTTCTTCAAGGCTTTAAGATGAACAGTTTTGAGGTTTTTTTGTTTCCTGTTTATTTTGTAAGCATATTAAAATCCATCTTTTTTGAAAATACCCTTCTTTCTTTTCAATCAGTAGAGTGATTTTGTTCTGGAGCTAATTTATTCTTATGTTTATTTTTAACCACATCTTAATTTCATTATTTTCTTTGTAAGCTAAGGTCCCAGTTCTTTTGGAAGCTGACGTTAATTCCTGTCCCTTTCTATTTCTTGCAGGAAGATTCCAAAGTAGGAGCTTTATTTGTTTTTAAATTAAACTGCATTGTGAAGTAATTTTCTTTGATAATGCATGAACAGGGACCTAGTGCCTGAAGTCACAAAAGAATGCAGAGTTACTCTTAGCCATACAGATTGCTCATGCCATGTTTTGTTAGTTGGGATTTTTTTAATAATTACTGGGAAAACTAATAAAGTTGATTAGGAAATAGGTCCTTATTTTCAATTGAAACTTTATCCAGAATGATGTTGTCTGCCATATGATGGTCCGATTAAGGACTTCAGAATTTCAAGCAGTATTTTTAGGAAGGGCTGTATCCATTTTCCTATTATGCGGTACTCAACGCATTCCAAATGTTTCTTCTTCCCATCTAAGTCTTCTCAAGTTAACTTCAAAGAGAGACTGGAAAGGTAATGCATTTCTATCTAGCCATATTAGTATTTGCTTGCTTGAATTATTGTGTTGCGTTGTATTTGACAGCCAAATTACCTCTTGTCATTAGTTATGACAAACTCTTTTAATTTATGCTCTATTTTCATTCTGCTAATATTTCAGACAGATGTACCAGATTTTATGAAGCTATACACCAGGTGCTGCATAAAGGAAAATGAAATAATTTATTACTTCTTCCACCTCATCTTTTGTACAACTTGTAGCTTTAAATAGAAATATGAAATGGTATTTACAAGCATTTTACCCCACTATGACCTGTACTTACTTTCTCCCTAATATGATCACAATTTTAAAAAATAACCAGCACATGGCTCTGTTTTTCAGTTAACAGATCTCTACTGTCCTACAAAACTGTATTTGTCAATGGGAGTGTCTAGCTAGTTAGCACATACATAAACATATTGAAGTTTTAAACAGGGACATATTACTCCTCCTTGCAACATCAAAAGCTTGCCATAGGCAGAACCACAGCTCATGTGCGGGGTATCTCCTTAAAGATCAGGCTTACACGAGATGTTTTAAAATATCTGAAAGAACAGCATTTATCCAAAGAGCTTCTGAAAGCTATCAAAGATTAACATTGTCTTTATTAAACAACCATTAATTTTGCCATTATTAATTCCAGAATTACTGTTGTTTCATTACTGACCACTAATCTTAAAAGGCTTTGAAACTTAAATGCAATATAGAATTACAATGAATTAACCACCGCAAGGAAAAATCATGTTCTCTGCATTTTTTTCCTTCATTAAACAACTACTTTAAGGAAACAAAGTTTGAAATTCAACATCTGCCGTTCAACTTTCACCTAAAATCACTGGAGTTGCTGGGCAATTTCTATTAACAAATCAGTCATTGCCTCTTACTTTCTAAAATAACCAATACTCATTGAAATTCACTAGATGAATGAGAAAGACAACAGAAAAAATTGAGCGAAATGTGTTAACGTACAAACATTTTACTTATGAAATGAAGGCAAGCAGGAAGCTACATGTAGACTGACACATTCAGTCAAGAGGAAAGTACATAACACAGCTCTATCTCCAACTTTAAAATGTGCAATATGACAAAAAAGTTTCCCTGAGCAGTAGTTCAATTTGAAGCTAATCAGTGCTGGAGTGCTGCTCAAAATAACCTATTTCACCAATCTAACCTAAGTTGTCCATTGACAAGGGTGAGTTTAACCCTTCAAAGAGAACTCTTGGACCTGTATATTTGAGCTTATTCACCAATGCCAGAACTTGCTTTTTATTAAAATTATCCTTCTAGACTATCTCTCACAAACATGGCCACATGCAATAGATGGAAAAAATCTAACAGTGTCCCGTAATGTGATTTATGTCTTAACAGAAGCTCTGAATGGCCATGTGGGACATGCTGTTTGGAAACCAGCTAAGCACATGTATACCCAGAAATGTAGTTCAAGATCATTAACATCACTGGAAAACAAAAGAAAACAAAAGCTATTTCTATATCTATACTTCAGAGTATCACGTGTTAAGGCACATGCAAAGTATAACCAGTCTACAGAGATCAAAACTCAACTGAAACCAGCTGGCCAGCATGCTCCAGTCAACTCATTTTTATCATAAGCAATCGAGGAATTATAATGATATGGCAGGATTGTTTTCAAATCTAGATTCCTCTGGTTATCAAACATTCATCAAGAAAGCTAAACAATGCAAAGACATTACATCCACTGTGAAGTGAAAAACTTGATGCTGAACCACGAATATGTGAGTCTGAAATCCAGACACAATCTATTATGACATTTATACACACACAGAGTCACGCACACCAGAAAAAAAAAAAAAAAAAGTTCATAGCATTTTCTTACTTATGGTAAAATATCTGGCAGCAAAGAATTGCTTAATTAAGAATCCTAGCTATACTAACTATATTCACAACTACACCTATGAATGTGACAGTAAAAAAAAAATCCTGGAGATTCTCATCTATTATCAACTGGGATATAAGAGAAAAATAGTTTTTAACTGTTTATAAACATATTTAAACATATATACATGGAACAACTTAATCCTGATAAGCATTATATGATTTGAGAAACTAAGACTGGTTTTGATGATCACCATGACTAGATGCCATCTGATGTCTTTCACAAATTATAGAGATTAGAGATAATTGTAATATCTAAAAAATGTTGAAAAGACTAATAAGGCAGGAGTATCATTAACCAAAGGAGAATTCTTGGCTTATCATAAAACAGTGGATAGAAAATCCAACTCCAGCACGTTCAAAGCTGGTTAGCATTTGTGTAGAATCACACATATTTTATCCTAACACGCCTCATATGGAATTGTTTTCAGATTAATGCTGCTTAATCAATGGCCTGGAAGATAACAAAGCACTCCATGTAGTCCTAACATTGAAGCAAACTGATGCAAAAAAAAGGAGACTATCAGAAATGCAAAGGACACTCATAAAAGTCTTCCCAATCCAGTTTATTCTATTTTCTGGATCTTGTATTTTATATATTTAAGATTAGGTCTTGCATCTAACTGTTGCTAGCATTTTTCCTTTAACTATTCCACCTATTATACATACGTACATACACTGATATCCCTGTATTTTGGTAATATTCACCAATAGCCTTAGGAGAAGGTTATGTCTTCAATTTTATCTGATTTTTCTTAATTACTCTTTGTGAAAACATCTAAGGGTGCACTTGGCATTTTGACAAAAACAGTCAGTAACTGGTCACAGACTTAGCAAGCAAGTAGAAAAAAGAAATAGGGAAAACAGTGAAACAGTCAGTTTTCTATCACCTCACCCCCCCAAAAAAAATGGTGTTTAACAGTTTAACAGTGTCTATGCAGACTATTAGATCAATCAGTAAGTTAGGTGTTAGTAAGTCACCAGGACTGAGTAGCATTCACCCCAGAGTACCAAATGGAAGCTGCAGAACTGCTGGCAAAGCTCTGCAATGTCACCACAAAAAGCCAAGGCAGCAGTGCAGCATCAGGTTGTCAGTGTAACCTCCATCTGCAAAGGAGGCTAATTTCTTTCCAAAGAAGCGATTTGAGAACTAGAGACCACCAAGCCTGACTTCCATTCCTGGCAATCACTTAAGACTCTGTAATACAGAATAATGTCACTGGGTACATTGACATACATGGTCTGTTGGAAAGAGCCAGCACAATTTCTGCACAGGGAAATCCTGCCTCGGAGACCGGCTGAATGGCTAGGAAGGTATCGGTACACGTGGCCAAAGGGAACCAGTGGGCAAAAATTATTTAGATTTTCAGAAAGGCACTAACAAGCTTCCACAGCAAAGTGAGTTAGAAAAGCTAAGCAGCTGTTGGATGGAGGCAAAGCTTTTGCTTAAGACTGGTATGGTTGCAGAAGGCAGTACACTGTGCAGTCTGTATCTGCAGATGGTATTAAGATCTTCTGGGTAGTGGTGCAACTCCTGAAGATTTGTCAAATCAAGGAAGTGGGCAAGATGTTGGCAGATGATCTACAGAGTTGATAATTGTAAGGTAATGCACCTAGGGAAATTAATCTAAGCCATGCCTACATAACTGTGAACTCAGATCTAAGAGCTAAAATGAAGGAAAGGGATCTAGGGGTCGTTAGTGATGTTTCTCTGAAATTGTCAGCTCAATATACAACAGCAGCCAAAATAAGCCAATAAATTGCTGGGAATGCTTTAGGAAGGATATTGACAATGTAGTGTCATTTTGACACTGTAGAAAACCTTCATTAACGTTTCTCTGCAGCCTGCTGTTTGCCTAGGATTTGCTATGTAAATATAAAACAACAGATGTTTTAAAGTAAATCATGAGACACTTCCACATTAAGTTCTTTAGGTTGACTCCACAGATGGAACAGTAAGTTCAAAAAACATATTAATCACAGCAGTAAAACAAATGTCAACTCTCAAACTTTTAGCTAGTCTGAAGAATACATCTGCTCCTTCCTTGAAGTAACTTTCTTCTTGTTATTAATATTATTCAGTTTTACTTTTAACAAAAAGAAGGCAATATTGTCCAATATTTGGTAATGGATAATTTAACCAATATAAAATTGCAAGAATTACAGTGTCAGATGTCTTCAGAGGAAAATAACTGTGACAGTATTTAACATGCCCAAAGAAATAATTTCCACTAGTAAAAAGATGAAGTCAAATATCATAACTGCTACCCAATTTTCTGAAATACCTAAGAAGCCATTTAAAGGAACAGAACTACTGTGATAAGTAAGTTGAGTGGTAATATTACAAGGACAGTAACCAATGAAAGAGATAAAACCTTGTGAATATGGAATAAACCCATCTAAAATAGTGGAAAAGTTATTGCCAGATGAAACAAGTGAAAAATGGACTCTCATTTCCAATCAATATAAGAATCATTAATATTCATTAATTTTATGTTAGAGTCATCTTGTTACTGTTTAGTTTTACACAGAATTCTAGAGATAAATGTTAAAGATATTGTACAAAATTGATGATGGGGAAACAAATTTGAAGAGGAAAAAGGTATAAGATATATATATACACACACATATCACATTAATACTGAAATATCTTATGGGAAAATTGTTTTAGATTGGTACACAGAAGTGAAGCCCCCTTCCCCACAAAACTAAAAATTACTTGCATCATTTAATATAACCTCAACCTGGCACTGACATTACTTTTACTGTATTCTGGCACATCACTTATGTAACAGTCCTACACTATTCAAAGAACACAACAGTATCTAAATATACAGACTCCTGAAAAGATTTGCAAACACGCTTAAATTGCATTCATTTTCTGTGCTTTAATATCAATACATGTGTAGAGAATCAGGGCACAAATAGCAGAATTAGTTAAATTCTAAACTTTATCATTAATCTATTATACCCCTTTGTTTTCTGTTTTCTAAGTAGGTCTTCATCTACATCAGGACCTTCCTTCTAATCCTATGGGTAATAACTTACTTCAGTTTCTCCACCTGGCAAGAGTTATTGCTGCATGACCTTTGGCAATCCAGGTCAACTAAAAACTACCAAGAAATTCTCCCCTATCCACATACTCAGTGAATACTTAAAAAATTCTAATGGATTGTATCCATCTGCTCCTTTTACAAATGCTATACTTGTTTTTTCCTGATTTTTTTTTTCCTTATGCCACTAATGCTATTCTTTATTGTTGTGGTTTAACCCCAGCCAGCAACTAAGCACTACACAGCCACTCACTCACCCTCCCCCCGCCACAGTGGGATGAGGCAGAGAATCAAAAAAAAAAAAAAAAAAAAAGTAAAACCCATGGGTTGAGACAAAGACAGTTTAATAGGACAGTAGAGGAAGAGAAAATAACAATAACGATAATAACAATAATAATAATAATAATGATAAAAGAATATACAAAACAAGTGATGCACAATGCAATTGCTCACCACCTGCTGACCAATGCCCAGCCCGTTCCCAAGCCACGACCACTGACCCCCGGACAACTCCCCCCAGTTTATATACTGAGCATGATGTCATATGGTATGGCATAGCCCTTTGGCCACTTTGAGTCAGCTGTCCTGGCTGTGCCCCCTCCCAGCTTCTTATGCACCGGGCAGAGCATGGGAAGCTGAAAAGTCCTTTACTAGTGTAAGCACTACTTACCAACAACTAAAACATTAATGTGTTATCAACATTATTATCATACTAAATCCAAAACACAGCCTATACTAGCTACTACGAAGAAAATTAACTCTATCCCAGCCAAAACCAGGACACTTAAAATTTCTACTAATGTATTTAAAGTTCTAAAGAAAACCATTTAAAATCTGTTACTCTAATAGTTATAGATTTCTGTAAGCAGATTCCCTAAACTTTGTTATATCCTACCTCAGTTCTTGGTGGTAGAGTTCTTAGCACTCTATGGCCCTTTTTAAAAAATCTGCATCATATTTGCTACTTGTCATCCCCTGATACAAAGGCATCTTCAAGCAAGAGGCTATACATGATGGTTAGTAGCTCCTCTATCCCATTGCTGTGTTGCTTAAGAATTCTTAAGGAAAGAGTAACTAGTTTGCTATAGCTGGTTTTGTCAATTTTGTCTTCTATCAACAGTGATTTGAAACAGATTTTCTAGCATGCTGTGAGTAAAGGTGGATCCACAGAGAAGATGGATGCAAAATTTCTTCCATGGCCTTATCTTTCAGAGGCTTTGCCTTCTTGATTGTGCCTTGCTCCTACAATGTCTGAAAGATTTTCTATTTCTAATACCATCATAAAAACAAAAGGATTTATTATTAGCTTTTATAGTTTCTCATTTTAAAATATGTATCATCATCACCACCAATCCCCCGCCCTAAATGTTCCTATATACTCTGCACTTTTGCATTATAGTTCTTCCCAACTATCTTCCTTCCACCAAATTTGTGCCAACTAGGTCACTATCCTCAGAAAAAACAGTATTCCTCTTCCCTTATCGATTTTGTCAACACTTGCAACTAAAAAAGTTTTGTTTTTTCCTTTTCTCTCTCTCACCAGCCTGTTTGGGACTCTCACTCTCCTAGCTGTTCCTTGCCATTTCACCTTTAATTTTGCCACTACCTATCGACTGGATGAAGAAACAGAACTTATATGTTAAGTTCATTTCTAAAACATGCTACCCTCAACCTCTTGCTGTTTCACGTATATTATTCCCTCCTGCTTTCATTAAGCCCTATAAATAACCATTTAAATTAACTTGAATGTAATTTAGTTCAATTTACCTAAGTATTAAACCATTTCTCTTTGGCATTTGATGATGCTTCTCATCACTTCAGGAGCTCCCATAGCTTCAGAAATTATGACAGCGCCAATTGGATATGAACTGCTCTGTCCTGCGTTATCCTGCCAGCCATGCACTACAACTTTGCCCCTCCATCCAGTATTACGAACACTTCCAGACAACCACCACCAAAGTCGTCTTCATCTGCCTACCTCCTGTCCAAACTCTTCCTCTAGAATTGCTCTTCATCCTTTCTTGTGTCCAGATGACACATGTCCCTATGATCCTCCACATGATTCTGTATGTAAATTTTTTTATGTCACTCACTGATACTTTTAATTTGGGTTTTGGTCTTCAAGCTAAGGAGCTTCTAAAAATGGCATATTTCTCTTCCTTTTCATAAAAAGCATACACTTCTGCTCAGAAGAGAAATTCATGAATCCTAAATGGAGAGGCAAACAGAAACTGTTTAAACTATCTTCAACCACCCACAGCTTTGATAGGAATTTGTGAGGGATGACCAAAGTCACTCATTGCCCAGCCTCCAAATTAGTACATCTCCAACTAGAAGTGAATGAAGCAGAAGACAGAATTACACCCACCCATATGCCTAAATGTCTTTCTAATGACTGAGCATTATTTTCTCAATTCAGTAGAGCAAATAACCATTATTTTTTTCACCCTTTTTCCATATATTTTTCTTTATCCTATACATCAACAGGTAATGAGCAGAATATATCAATGCTATGCCAGTCTTCCTCTAAGCAGCAGCAATGCCTCTGTTGCAAAAGCATAAGGAGAAAAGAGCACACTACTGCTGACTAATCTTATAGCAAGAACAATGCAAAATCTCATAATATTTGCTGTGAATATGCCCTTACTGTTTTTTAAATCTGAATGTAGCAGAACTAATATTACAATGAGTTTTTTTCCAGCCTTGAACATTTCATTTCTTGGAATTTATGCGAATGAATGATAATGACAATCAAAAGTGAAATTGAAAATTTATCAATATTTGGAACAGTGAAGAATGTTTATTTCTTCATGAATGCAAGAGCTAGCAGCATAGTAAATTCCTTTTCCAATCACTAGACTCAATTTCCCTGTCCAGAGCTACATGCAAGCATGACTTTGGCTATTGGATTGTGCTGATGAGTGCATGTATATATAATTCGCAACAGGTTTTAGAACCCTTACAGGAAAAGCAAACACAAACCTGCAATTTGTGTTTTTGGACATGTCAAAAGGTGAACAAAATACCAAGCAGTTATAATCTCCTGTAACACATTACAATGAACTTGTTCAGTAAATAGAACCTGTTCACAGACAATATCCTGAATGACTGAGTGGTCATGTTTATTTCTATGTTAATAATAATCTCAGCAGAACCATTCCAAATTAATGGTGGACAACAATAAACTTTTCTATATTATGTTTGTTATCTCAATAAATCTTCCTGTTCAGAATAATGTTTTGGTCTGTTTCCCTATCTTTTATTTCTCTCAAACATTATAATGTTTAATAATTCTTATAAGGAACAATTTTATATTATGTATGCACCAAGTAGAAACATATATCTGAATTTTAAGGTGCTTGAGGTGAGGAGGTTTTTTTTGGTGAGTGAGTGTTGTGCCAAGATCTCAGATTTATATTAGTCATTCCCACATGGCAGACTTAAAAAAGCCATAGTGGCATGGCTTGCCATATGGCATGCCATAGATGGCAACGAAAACAGAGAGCGAGACCAAGGTTATGATGATCATTCGAAAGAACAGTTTCTGTATGTAGCCCAATTGTAAAATGAAGCTGATCCCTGCAAAAATTCCAGAGTTCCGTGAAGACATCACAATCTCTCTTCTTTATTTAAAGTTTTGACTTGTGTAGAAATCAAGCTTGCAACACGTTCAGGCTACTTTGATAATAGTGAAAAACATGCTGCAAAAACCACTAGTAACAGAAAGGTAGTAAACGGACTTAAATGTATAAATAAATACATCAGATTGAAAGGGCATGATAAAGCTCTAAAAAGATAAATTTTATGTATGGAGGAGATAGGAGAAATGAAGGATAGGAAAACAAGACCAAAACATTATTCTGAACGAGAAAGATTTATTAAGATAGTAAACATAACATAGAGAATCTTATTGTTCTCCAAATCAACTAAGTGCCTCAAAGGTCTGAGAAGAACATGCAACCAAATACAAACAAATGCTTCTGTATTTTTTCCGTTCAGACAAACCTTTTGGTGGTTTGCACTGTCTCGTTCATGTTTATCAAACAAACAAGCAGTGCTCATGAACAACTGACATAAGATGAAATCTGTCTTATAATTTTGTATTGAGTAGCATGTTAAACTAAAAAATAAACAAACAACGTAAGAAGTGCAAAACTTCCTAAAAGTTGGGAAATTTGGAACATTATCACACCACAACTTCCCCATTCAGAGGAAAGAACACAGATTGTGCAACACTTCATTACAAGAGTTCATCTGGTGAATCAAAGCATATGGTTTCCTTTGTTGTGCTTCACTCAGTGTATGTTGGATGCAGACTTCCGCATAATTTTTACAGCAAATTCTCCTTCCTATCTTGAGAAAGTGCTTGTTTGGATATCAGACTTGTTAATTTCTTGGAATATTTATTTTTCTATAAAAATAATTTCCCCCTTTTAACTACTTGTCCTCCCACTAGCATTTCAAATTTGATAACTAAAATTTCACATCCATGTTAATTGAAGATAAATCATTAACATAAATTATCAGCTAAACTTTACAGTTGAACTCCATAGGAAATGCCATACAATTCCTTAAAATTTAAGAGAGTATTAACTTTGGAATCCTTCTTTAGCCATAATCTTATCTAAAAAAATGACAAGAAACAAAATAATACCAGCTACGCTTTTAGAATCTTATGTCATATCTAGGTTAATTTATTTACTTAAACTAAGTAACTAGACTTCTTCAATGCTCAAGACATAAAAATAAAACCTTCCGAGGCTGGCTGGTCTGTCATGTGGTGCTTTCTGTCACCGTTCATAAAGTGGCATTGCCAAAAAAATACTGTGAAAGCAAAGGACGTTAAAGGGTGATGTTTTAATGACATTCTGGGGAATACTGCCTTTCAGAAGTGTTATTTCTAGATTTTGGGAGATCTCATCCAAAGTACCCATGGGCAAGAGTCAGTTCTGGCCACATTCTGAATTTCAGGTTTCCCACCTTTAAAAATATACATGTTTTTCTTTTCCAAATAACATTTCCATGCCACAGCCCCAGTCCTGCACCAAAAAAAAAAAAAAAAAAAAAAAAAAGAAAAAAAAGGTTTCACAAAATTTTAATACCATAGAATGTTACACAATGTCTCATATCAGTCCTTTGTGTGTAGCATAGATAAATCGCTGAAACATAAGAAATAATATTTCTGGGTATGGGTAGCTGGCAGATTACTCATCTATATATGCCTGTTCTTCAGTGTTGGGGAAGATATGTGCCCCTCTGTAGTGTTTTGTATAGCATAGTTTGACTTTTATACTTGGAAAATCAAGAGTTCTCTCTCACTCAGAAAAGGAAAGCTCAGTCAAACTGGACAGTGACGGACAATGCTCTCTCACCTCTCTCCTAGCTCTTTCCCTCATTAGGAAAGGATATTGACTGTTTAGTGTACAATCTCCTAAATGCACTTTATTCATCATGTATCCCTCTGTCATAATAATATTTTGCAGGGATTTTAATTCCTTCTATTTTTTCCCCAATGAATTTAAAAAAATATACTTCCTACTGCCTACCAGCGTTACTGAAGCTCAGATACATTTTTAGGGTGATGTGAAGAGACTATAAATTAGCCTGCTCTTTCAGCACTCGTTACTCATTGAGTCAGTGCCAGAGCGCTAAGTACTCTGCCAGCACAAGGCTGTAGAATACACGAGGGGGAAAAAAAAAAAAAGGCACCCCAGGAAAACAATCTAAGGTATTGCAAGATATTGCAAGAGTGGGAAAAACTGTGACAAAATAGAACGCTTGGGAAGAGCCATAGCTTAGATATCCAACTGGGCTCCACAGCAGAAAGAGAATATAAAAACATACAACTATAAAAAGTTAATAAAACATTTAATAAAAATATAACGCAAACAAATCAGGAAAAATAGCTAATCGTTGTTTCTTGAGGAATGTAGTACAATATAACACGTTCCCGTACAAGAAGAATATTGGCAGTAATATTTCAGTTCTGCTACCCTGACCCACTGCACATTATATAGTCTCTTAAGACTATTGATACTTCTGCTCAATCTCATTAACTGCAAAGATCTACAGAAAAGAGGTTACACAAATCCAGTTTCATTTGTTCTAAACAGAACTGTGGAGATAGATTTGCAATTCTAAGCACAAAAAGATTACTAAATAATTCTTCTGCAGTGGTGCTCATTTGCATAATTAAAAGCTAGCAATTCTTCATTCAGTGTTCATTTCCTTTACCTACTTGTAATATTATTCTGTTTTCTCAGTGTACATAATTAAAAGGCAAATTTACAACTTATAAATAAATAATACTAATCACTAACTATCTAGTTTAAAATATATCAATTACTACTGAATTTTCTGTTGCTTTGTATTGCAGTTAGCTGCACCCTCATCAATACAGAAGTGCCAAGCTTAGTTCTCAGGGGAATTTAAGATGTGAAAGGTATATTTTTTTCCTGTTACCCAAGACACAAGTGCAAAGCTATTCTGCTCCTGATTTCTGCTAACTAACAAGTAGCATAAGCATAATAAACAATACATAAAATATACAATAGCAGGCAACCACATGATTACCCAGACCTTTTCAATATATCTCCTGGGGAAAAAAAAAACAAACAACTCCACAAACAAAAAAAAAACACCCCAGACCCACACATACACATGTACCAACTGTACTCACACCTAACTCAGCAGTGCAATTCAGTCATTTATTGAGTTTAAATGACTGGCAGCCTATTTATCTAAAACTTTCTCTATTATAGTAGCAAAAGATAAACACCTTGACATAGTAAATCAGCTCTAAGTTGGGATCAGCTCCCCTCTGGAAGTGTCACTCACTGTCCAGCAACAAACTATGAACCACCCAGAGAAATGAAGCTTCTCTCAGCACAGGCATCCTGTGATAAATGCCTGAAATTATACTAAAGAATCTGAACACTGGAATAAACCAAAACAGCAGAAAAAGACATTATTAGCCCTAATATACCTCAAAATATGTTTAGTAAATGAGTGTGTCCTGAGTTCTGAAGGAACATATAAATTTATATTAAAAATATATATTTACATATAAATATACTGTATGCACCATATACTATACACAGTAAATGTATAGGAACAGTATTTAGAATATAGGAATAAATGAATAAGAAACACTGCAGTGTGGCTTTGACTTTGAATTCTTATTTAGAAACTTACCAGCTGCTTTTCATTTTAATATCTGTGATCTTCACATTTCCATCCTTTACAAACCTTTTATAGATGGATAAAATAACTTAAGGTCAAGTAAAAAAGGAGGGTTGCTTTCCCACAGCTGTCCCACTTCTTCGCAGCCATCTTAATGCAGGCTGAGAGATTCAGTGACACCAGAACAGGTTCCCATATGATATTACAAGTTTATTACAAGTATTTTCTTGATTTTTTTTCTAGACCTATCCAAACTTATTTATTTTCATACTTTGCTGGGAATCTCTAAAGAACAGATTGTCACGACTCTCTAAGAATTCATGAAACAGTCTTTCTCAGATCTTTGTAGCTGACTCCTTTCTACCGTGATTATCTTTTGCTTTCCCTTCAACTGTACTGTATTCTGAATATTCTTCCTTCTGTATGTTTCATTGTCTCAACTCCACACAAACTTTTCAACTCCTGCTTTAAGCTTCCATTTTTATTATTTGCAACTCTTACTGACTGAATTTGTCTTGCAGTTACTCCTCATTCAAATATTTTTTGAAAACACACTCATTTTGAATCACTTATCAATCAAGCCAGTAATAATTCAACACCGAAACTGCATTGCAAGACTCAATGCAGAAATACATATTTTTATTACCCGATATGTTACAATGCAAATTCTGTCTAGGTCTTCACAATACAAACAGTTCCATGAATCTATTAAGCTTGTGTGAATGCAATTTGAGACTTCCTTCTCCTCACCCCCCTCAGGCTCCATTTTGGAGCAGGAAGGGCCCGAGGATGAGTTCACCAGCTAATGCTGCTTTGCTGAACTGAGAAACAGACAAAATAAGGAATGATGCAGCTAGAATAGAATATGCTAAAAAGACCGTAGCACAACCCATGAGTATGGATTACATTGCGTACTGGAACAGTCATTGAACACCCTGGTTTTCATCTACTAGCTTTCACTCACTAACACAGACACTAGGAATGTAGGAAATTGTCTTAAATCTTTTTGTTTAATTCAGAGCTTGTGCTTAAATTCATGCTTCTAGAATCAATGTCTCAATCACTGGGTTATAGATAGGGCACAAGACTTAGGCTACAGATATCTACATACTAGTAGAGTCATTGCATATCTACATAAAAGCTGTCTTTAACTACACTGACCAACAGGAATGCAGAAGGAAAGCAAACAAGCACAGGCTTGACTGAGAATGCTTTTGGCATGCAGAGTACATGGTCAGTTTTCCTGCTTCGAGTACTGTGACCTTACTGGGTTCTTAACAATGGCAGCTTGATTAAAACCAGTGAGTCTTGCCAGGTTCTTCTGGCAAATGTGTATTTGGTGGGAACTGATATTCTTTTAGCAGGTCAGGAATTTTACTTTCCAAAAACAGATGAAAACCCACAGAAATGCAGCACTGCAATTCACCAACAGAAGCGTGTCAACTGTTGCAGTTTAAAGAGGAAGAAAAAAAAAAAAAAGGGGGGGGGGAAGAAGCAATTCTAGGTGTAGCTTTTTACTAGTGAAGGCATCCTAAAGTGCATCAGCAGATGAAGCTATTGAAAACAGAGGTTTATCCAAAAGACTTTCTGTTACCTTCTTCAAGATTTTCATTAGACATCTGAATAGAAGCTAAAATGCTGAGGTTTTCCTGATAAGGTGATAAATACTTGGTTCCTAGACTTTGATCAATGAGAACAGAATTATATTACCACAATTGAAAAAAGCAGGAATGAGCTGCAATTTGTTACTCTGCTGTTATGGAGCCTTCCTGTCTCATCTTTGTAGAACTGAAGAATAATGTCTGAACATAAGAAAACTAAATAGAAAACTAAATCACAACCACATACCCTTCACTGTAAGCTACATATATACTGTTCATCAAATAAAAGAATGAGAATCGTAAAAAGAAATATGATTCATAGGAGTCAGACTGAATGTTTTTATAATATATACTACATTTTCCATAACCTTTTCTATAGGCATTTCACGATTCTGCCCTTGTGTACATAATTTCATGACCCAGAACTGAATTCAGAATGTGATCTATTTTACAAATTTTGTAACTATTTTATAATGTCCTCCATTGGATAAAAGGTGAACTGATCAATCAAATATACACTCCAACCTGATTTCTAGGTACAAGCAATCATGTCCTATATCCCTTAGTACTCCAGGAAAGCACCATCTATATATATGCTAATATAGAGAGAACTATACACACACTCAATTTAAAAACCTCAATTATGTAAGTTAAAATCTTTATGAACACAACTCAAAAAAATTATAACTGTCTTGTCTAAAACTATACTGGAAGCATAAAATCATTAATTATGATATAGAAGAGAAAATATTTAAGAAATAACAGCATGACATAACTATTAAAATGCTGAAAGGATATGAATCTCGGGAGTTATTGCAAAGGTGTTTAACACTTCACTGTTAAGTGACATTTCAAAGTGTTAATGGGCATTGATACTATTAAGAAAACTGTGTAAGAAATACTTCAAAACATTAACAGGGATTCTGAAGATAGGATGCAGACATGATATAATGCAGATGTGAAAGATTTGGGAATTCTGAAAGAAAAGGGACAAAAAAGCCTAAAGTTTGCAAAAATAAAAGGGCAAATGAGATGAGCAGATTACATTGACATTAATGAGACAAAACTGTGGGAAAGCAGCTATGAGTAATCATAAAATCATTAAAGTGTAATATAACATAAACACATAATTTGTTACAACAAACGGCTGATATTTTATTCTGATGAGATTTAATTCATCATACATAAATTGAACCAACATTAAATATGTTTAGGCTCTCCCACAGCTACATATAAAGCAACAGGTGCAAAGGAAACCCTGCCCTTCTGCAAAAACTTACAAATGTAGCTTGTACAACCATCCCATGCTATGTTCAGTGCTGGGCAGTGGACAGCCCCAGATCACCCATTGCATATGTCTGGATTCCAGCCCAGAAGAAAACTATCACAGAAACAATCAACAACACAACTGATAGCCAAGAGATTTGCAGAAGTCCTCTGCACAGTTTACATGGATCTAAGGTATGATCTCTGTTTACGTACACTTCTGCCTCCACCACCGGGATCATGGTTTACATGAGAACTGAGCTGTTACCAGCTTTCAGCTGCCACTTACCTCCCACCATTCACAGTATCTGCTAGAACTTCAGCAATGTGATGAATATGGGCATTCAAAATATAAAAATGTGTGTAATAGTAACCCACCTGCCTGAACTGGATAAATGAAGAGAATTTATATTGCCTAAAACTACATCCATTCATTTACCTGGTTTACAGAGATCCAATATAAACTAGATCTATACTGACATACTAAACTAGAAAACAGCTTTTAAACTAAATATAGTTTACCTTCTCTTGTTGACATCTCTCAATCCAGACAAGTAAAATTCTGAAAATGTTACTGAAAAATTCAAGTTACACGCAAGACCACTATTTTGACATACTAGATCCCCACTGTGGGCACCGGCAAGCATAATTCTCTGGCTACCAGTCACACCACATCAAAATCACAGACCAAAACTGTTACAAAAAGAAAAACCTGTGGCAAAACCCAAGTCTACATTACATACATAGCAACCTTCCTAAGCCTCTCTCCATGAGTCTGAGCTGGTTGATAGAGGTCCGTACATCGACAGCAGTAGCACAAGCCTCTCGCAGTATGCTAGTCCTTCAGTCCTTCCAGCTGTTTTTGTACCACCACAATCTGTAGTTCCTGACCTTTCTTCAGAACTTACAGAGAGGCAAAAATGCTTTGATCACTTTAAAACACAACACATAATAAATGCAACTCCAAAGTTGAGTTTGTGTAACTAGAGATGACATTTTTTCAGGAAATACATTTACAGTTTTTGTCACGATCTACAGCAAGAATTACTTGTGACTGTTTATGCAGGAGTCCAGAAGACAGAATTGCCCATCAATCATTTCCATATACATTCTCCCTTGGTGAGGCAGAATTACAGATCGTAGATGAACCAATTATCTTGCCTCAAATCCTTTCCATCATCATAAACAACAAAGCACAACTATTTTGCTTGCTTGTTGAATTTTTGTTTCTTATGTATATCAAAAGACACTTGACAGTATGCATTTTAGAGAAACAAAAATGAAAAAAAAAATCATCATTCCTGTCTAAGGGTCACAACTGTTACTTTCAAAGCTTTCTGCAAACAGATCTGAATGATATCAACTCCTACTTTAAAGATAAAAAAAAAAGGGCAACGTTTAATATTTCATTACACAAAAGTTGGCTGAAATCAAGCACAACCTCAGTAATATTGCAAGGTTTCCAGTGACATTAGTTCTCTGTTTTGTTCAGGTAACATAAGCTTTGCATCCTTCCTAAAGTATACTTCAAAATTCTTACTAACAGCTCTAATATGAGAGTGCTTACCTTGTAAAGATCTTAATTCTAATGTGAAAATTAAAAGCCCTCCTACTTTTGAAACTGAAGTGGCAATCTCTGTCAAGCTCTACTATTCTGAAATCCAATATATGAAAATAAGAACAATAAAAAACCTAGATAAATTATATAGAATATACTAAGAGCACAGAAATACTTCATTTACAGATTAATCAAAGCCACATACCCAAACTACCATTTAAATAATTTTGAAAAATAAATATGTATTTTCTTTCATTGATAGTTAAAAAAGCCCTTTCTTATTCAGCTACAATTCATATATTTTCCAAAAGCTCTACGTAAATTTAAAACAAGCACAAAAAAAAGGTAACCCCAACCTGTACTACAACAGGTGGTAAATCCCACCATGAAGACCGTTAAAGAAAGTGCCATCCAAAAAACACAGAATTGGTTTTATTTTAATCAAGTATATTTTTTAAACTCCAGCAGTTAAAGGTGCAATAACTGGTTAGAAAGGACAGTGCGTGAAAAGAATATAAATCTTATTTTAGATTCCATTTTGCCCAGTATTAGAGACATGGACTAAATGAAAGTCAGTCTTTCTAATTCAGCAGAGATCAGAAAGAACTTTTACTTCCACTGTTTGGATTCAGTAAATAAAAGATTTACACAACTCTAAGACAGCACAAGACAAATTATTTTTCCCTGCTAACCTATGTATGTGTGCCATAAATTACAAAGAGAAAGTATTTGTAAGTGTAACACCCTCTTACTATTCTAGTAAGTTAGGGATTTTAGTACTAACTATTGATAATGATACCCGGGCCTTCAGAAGCATTACTATTTTGAGACTTAAATGTTACAATTGTTTCTCATTTAAAATACATTAGCATAAAAAGAGATTAGTTCTGAGACTAATTTATATGGGTACTGTTTTCAACTGTTACCACTCAAGTCAGAAAACAGCTATTAACACAGCAGCTGTCACAAATAAACATTAGAGTAATTTTCTATTGTGAATGGTCTAGAAGTGGAAACAAATGTTACTGGATCCTAATAATTTCAAACTTTTGATCATATTGCCAATTGCAAATTTAGAAAATAACTAGTAAAATCACAAAAATGAGACTTTTCCTAAAAATAAATTGGTATTACCTGACTGGATCTTTAAAAAAAATGAAAAAGAATCAAGAAGACATTGTGGAAATTAGTTTCAGTGCCAGGCTTATGTTCAGGCTCAGGTGACCCAGCAACAAAAAGGGTACGCCACAGCATAGAAACGGAATGAGCTTCCTTCAGTGCACAAAACAAAGGTTAGGCCTGTATTTCCTTTACTAAATTTCTGCTGTAAGAAGAATGTACAGGTTCGCAGAAAACCATATTAAGTAGGAAAAATGGAAAATTCCTGAATTCCATATAGAAATCTATGGTAAAATACTGTCCTGGGGAACATTTTTCAGGACAGTTGGTTGTTCTATTTGCTTTATGCTTTTCAGGTGTTCAAGATTTTCAGAGATTTCTACAGCCATTGTAAAGTTCAAAGGTTGGTTGGTTTTAAATGAAACATATATTCTCTGCAATTGTTTCACATAAGAAAACAAAAGAACAAAATTTAAGGACTAACAGCTTGTAAAGCTAAAATAAAAATCAACATTTCCACTATGAGCATTTTCTTAGCCACTGACTGTATTTTTACTTTACTAGAACCACCTACCTGCCTACCAAATTCTGCAACACTGCCAGACAAACTAGGATTGCAGTTTGAGGGTGATATTAATTATATGCAAAAACAGACCTACAATCAAAGGTAAATATATTATTATTCTTGTTAAAATTCTAGTGCTATACATTGTTATAAACACTTGGACATTCTGGGACCAAGCTAAATTCTCTTGCAACAATAAACAAATCAAAGACATCTCTCTCTGTACCAAAAAGTAATTTCTGCAAAACCAGAAAACTACAGATTCTGTGGCAAACCAGCCAAAGAGATGCATCCTGGGTTGGGTGACTCTCAAGTGAAAAATCCAACAAAAAAGAATCTCAGAAGAGCACTAGTGCTGAAGGATTCACCTTCTCATCCACTCACTACCACATTTCTGTCTTCCCTTATTTTACAGTAAAAATGAGCTCTTCTACTGTCTTTTTCAACATAATACAGAAGCATGTATTAACCAAATATAATTGTCTTGCCTGCTAATTTTTGATAGCAGCATGAATGGAGAGCAGTTGCACTAAGTCTTGTAAGGTTGTGAATGGCAATTCATATGTTAAGCACAACAGAATTGTTCCGACTTTTGACTTTTAAGGATGCATCATCCATTCTTTCTTACCATGAAGGTCACTCTCCAGGAGGCAAACAAATTTGAAGTCTTACATCCTCCAAGTTACTGTTTGTCTATTGAATCTATAGAAGTATTAGTGCAAATATTAGAAAACATACCTAAGAATATTAGATGAAGCATTTTTGTATGCCTAGCGATCAGCAACTAAATAGTGAACAACAACTGGAAATTTTCCTGACTAAATATTCATGTTAGTACATAAGTGAACTGAATGATGACATTTACTGTTTTCAAGTAGAGGGATATTTACAGTTATTTTGATATTAAATTCTGAAAACAACCAATTGGTGTTTTGCTTACAAATGTGATGTTCTACATTTTCCTTCCCACATTCTCTAAAGAAAGTGGTAAAAATATGAAGCATAATAAGAAAAATATACTCCAGGCACTAAGCTATAATTTTGCTCCAAAAGTTCACAAGAAAAAAAGTACAAAATAATAAGAAAAACCTTAATCTTATGCATGAAGCTTTTCCTGTTTCCCTGCTGATTTTTGGAAGGCTCCTTCAAACAGATAAGGAAGAAGGATAACATAATGAACACATTATTTCTTCCACATATTTTCCAGACTTTGGGCCAATATTTTTCTTTCTTATCACCTGCAATTTCACAATCATAAGACTTCTCTGAAAAGCTCAGACACTGTGCTTGAATGAAGTGGGTAACATTTTCGTTGCTAATTCTGAAGTTTTCTTTTTAATCCCACAAATCTTTAAATTTTTTCTATTTGCTAAAAAAAACCAAAACAACAACAACAAAGTTGCATGGTGGAATGTCTAATTCTTGACATTATTTCTCTCTTTCATTTAACTCTTCCATATATTTTGAATTTTGTCTTTTACTATTAACATTTAAAAATATATTTAAATATTTAAAAATATATTTTGTCAACAACACTTCCAAACACAAAAGTTACAGAATTTTTAGAGCATCACAATGAAGTATAAAAATCCTGAAAAAGTATTATATTGCATAAGTGACAAAACAGGAGAAACTGAGGAAGCAAAAAAAAATTCAACCTTTCTTTTTAAATATGAAATAGAGGAAACTCCAAATATATTCTAGATATTTAGAAGTTACATGATTTAAATAAACTAGTTTTGGTGACAGAGTACTGGTCAGGAAATGTTGCTCACAATTTCCAAGAGCCTTTTTGCAACAGTCTAGTTACAAAGTGATAGCTAAATTAAAAAAACTCTTTGGTTAAAAACATCTATTAATTCTACTTCGGGGGCGGCGGGGAGAGAGAAAAAAAAGTTTGACATTTCCTTGGAGACTACAAGTTTGTAAGGGGAAAAAATATAAAAATACAACAAGACTTATTTCAAGGATATCAGATTTAAAATAAAATCCACTGTAGTTAAGTGAACATTTTAAATTTAGCAACAGTAATAGTTAGGTATCATCACCTACCGCTGGCTTTATTTGAGCTATAAAATCTGTGATTGTTTAAATGAAAAGGCTATCAGAAGCTGCCAGATTGGCACTAATGAGCAAAAAGGTAACAATGTAAGGTTATATAAATGAGCTTGAGGACACAAAACATGTTTGCACCTTTTTTTTTTCTTTTGGAAAGTGGGGGGTTTTTTTATATCCTTGCTGTTCATAGCTTCAGCACTGCTCATGCAAAGACTTGTACAGTTGGAGAGCTAGGTCTTTATTCTGACAGGAATAACAGTGTGAAAAATATTCCTTTTTCTGTGTTTCCTTATATCACTAAACTATTTCAACAAAACAGCACTTGAAGCACCTGAAAAACATCAGCTTTCTTCAAATTTACTGGCATTCTGAAAACCTCACCCTTTCTGCTGCTGAGTTGAATATTACTGCGAGTTAATTGCTTAAGTACTTTTTAGAAATTTTAGATCATAGCATTAAAGTTATTTCTTTCAATATTATTAACAAGTCTTCTAGCAAAGTCTGTAACAATAGATAACATCTAATTGCAAAGTATTTTAAAAAGTTAGGCATATATTTATGCAATTAAAAATGCATGCAAATATACAAAACTACTTGTGAATACATTTTCTGGATGTATTTGCAGTCCAGTTAATTGGACTTAGACACAGGGGCTCTAAATTCCAGAGGTTAACTGAATAATCTTAAACATACCTTCACTTCAAGCTTTCAATTTTTCCATACAGAAAATATTTATCTCCTTAATAAAATGCTAGAAAATCTACTGAGAAATTGCTAGCTGGGATCTGCAGTGTTATTCACAGAATCAAACGTGTTTTCATCTAGATGAAAGATACCATTTTATAGTGATCCCATACCTGTTTCCATCAGAAAATGGAATAACAAAATTGGATAAATGTATGACAACTTAAAATTATATAAACCATAGAATCCTTCTACGCAGATTTTCAATGAACAGCATAAAATGAATGGCATTTAAACATAGATAAATAATGTATATGGCAGCCTGCAAATCTCAGACTGATGAAGTAATTAAAGATTATTTGGGTTTTTCCCAGGATTTTCATAAATTTCCATAAGGAAGCTACCGTTTGATGTAACTTTAGGAATAGAGACAAAATTTACAGCATTCACTTTCACCAACTGACTTGCAGTCTACCTACAAAAAGTATTCAAAAAAGCAAATTGCATTCAGTGAAACTATTTATTGAGGGTGAAAACCAGTAAATATGGCTATTAAATTGAAGAAGTGAAAAGCTGATTTTTTATGTCCTTATAAATTCTCATTCTGTGAAGTTTAGCAAAAATATGTGGGTTTATGTCACCATATTACTATTATGCCAACATGGGGAGGAGTGGGCACAATACTCCTAAACCCCCACCTCCGCTTATACCCCCAACCCAAGATTATCAGGTCCTCTCATTGTATGTTTGGTGTTTCCCACCTCTGTGAACGGTATTGGTCCTAACTACAAAATGTAAAGTTTGTTCCATTCTCACAACGAATGATTAAAACCTTAAAGTACAAATTCAATAATGCTTCCATTTAGTACGGACCTGGAATAGGCATTTCTCCCACACATACACCTCCATCACTTATATGAAGCGATATACATTGCTTATGAGACTTAAATTCTATTTCAGATTTGAGTCTAGTTTCAGTTTCTACCTTTGGTTTCTTAGACACTTTGCACCTACTGCAATTTCAATGTTGGGAAACTCATGGTCTTTGTCAATGACAAAAATATTGTATTTTCTTCTTTCGCTGTAAGCAGGAACACATTTCTATCAAATTCAGCTTTTTTTCAGCCACCTGAAAGGGATTCATAACGTAATAAGGGTTTAGTACCTTGTTCCACAAAACCAGTAGGAAGGGCAATAGGGTGAAGAAGCACTATATTTTACCACTCACAAACTTGTGACTACCATTGACAAAGCACTTGCACTGGATGGCAATGTATCCAGCCATTAGAGCATTGTAAGAAGTGGTTTTATATGCAAAAAGGTTGTATCTTGAAGTAAAGGAAAAAAAAAAAAAGAGCATATAGAAACATTTCCACAAAATTTCTTCCCTTGCCCCATCAAAAAGCAATTCCATACCTGTTCTACTTCATTATTTATAACTTCTCACCCACTTGAGCACCTTTTCTTCCCCACTGAGTCAGCCCTAATTTTCCATCTACCCATTAAGGCAATTACTGATTTTTCAAAGCAGGAAACAGCTTTCGATTCCACAGACCTCTGTGTCTTACACGTGCTCCCAGCCACCTATTACTTCTCCCTGCTCTTTACAAGACCAAACTATTTCTAGTCTAATCTTAGTGGTAGAAAATTGATGTCCATTATTATGTTGACTACAACTGACTGAAAGTACACTTAAAGCAGTGTAAAACAAAATCTGTATATTCTGAAGAACTTGCAAACTGACAACAATAAAAAAGGCACAATGTACTGGGACACACAAGGTATTTAATTACTTATTATTTCATGTATTTCAAAAAAATGAGATAAACAAACTTTTGAATCTAGAACTAGAATTGGAATGAAATAAATAAGCATTCTGTATGCTGGAAAAATAATTAATAACCCCCCCCAAAACAATAACAAAAACAAAACCCTCGCAAACTGATTTTGAGGCATCCAACTGGTATTATTGGAATGTGAAGGAGGAACACAATTTAACAGTAAGAAGAAGTATATAGATTGATGACTAAATGATACTAAACAGTATTTCACATTGAATGCATCTGTTGCATGATTAAATGAGACACAGCAGAAAAAGGTGGAGAGTAGGGAAATCTGTGGAATGATTAAAAATTAATTATTTACTGTGAAGAAAACATTAGCAGCCTATTATTACATGGTGGAAGGGACAACATAACATGCAAGTGAAATAATCATGGCTTTTAATGAAGCTCTTAAAACAGTAAAAGATGGAATTTTTGTTAAACATTTTTGGGGGAAGGAACAGGAGAAAGAATTTTAAATGTAGCAGGATTTAGAAGTGTTTTGTCTGTAGGGCAGACATATGGTGACATTCTGAATAGTGTTATTAATGTAGTTTCTTGTTCCTCTCCATGCTACTTATGTAAGACTCCTACACTTAAAAAAAAAGAACTCCAACTTACGTGGCATGTATTGCTGGGAAAGACGAATTCCCCAAAACTTAACCTAAATAAGACGTTAATATGCTATGGAAAGCTGCAGCAACCAGTTACTATATCCAAGCAGATTTTTTCCAGAAGTTTAGGAAACCTTAATTGCAAGGATCACCTTTACAAACACTCGTTAACATGAGCAATTGAAGTTTGATCATACTAAGAACTTCAGTGTCTCTAAATTTAGTTATTTGAAATCAGTTCAGTTAAAGTAACTGCTTCCGTTTAAAGATAAAACTTCCATTTTTATAATTACTGGTCCCTTGTAAATGCCCCAATTTCATCCTCACAGAACAGACACATGTTTTTGTTTTGTTTTGTTTTTCCTTTGGAGGCTCTGAAGGTTTCATTTATATTGTAAAAGTCAAAGGAAAGTAGGGGTTCAATACTGCCTCAAAAAACTTTTTGGTTTACTCTAATCTATTCACAAATCTCTAGCTGTCTCTCAAATTCTGCCCTCCCTAGAACTATTATAAAATTATTTTCTCTATAAATGCAAGCTTTTTTCACAAGATCTTTTTCAACTTTATTTTTCTTCTACCTCTTATTTTTACCTGCATCAGTTATATAATCGAATGGTTTTCACTCTTTACAACTTTCATTAGTCATCTTTTGAAAAAAAAACAAAACAAAACTCTGCTTTACTAACAACTATATCACTCATATGCATTCAGCTTTATTTTCAGTAGTAAGATTCTAAAGACTTACCTACTATTATTGAATCCTCAACAAGAGGACATTCCAGTACCTGCCTAGTTTTTGACTAACTGCAAAATTAAATTGTATAAAATGAACTTCACTAAAGAAAAAAGGAAATATTTCCTTTTTCTACATACCTAGTTGTATCTAATTCCAAGCAATAAATTACAATACTTTCTAACAAACCAAAGAAAACCCACTACCACCTTCATATTACACTAACTGCATCTTTTCTATTATGTACGCATTTCCCACTAAGAAGCAATTTTTCACATTTAGACTTGCATGCTTTTAGTCTGTGTTTTTATATTTAAAAATTATCTTTGGTCCATCATTTTAACTCTATTTGATTTCTTCATGACACAGTGAACACTGTTGAAAGGTGTATTTTATGTTCATGCTGCATGAAAAACATTTCTAGTAACATTTCATTTTTCTCATCATAGTTATTCTTACAGAAAAGGCCAATATATTTTAATTTTTCTGACACAGTGTCTTTGATATTGTTGATATAATTAAATTCCAAGTTTATTCATTTTTTTTTTCCCAAGTATCTCCTCCTTTCCAGTGGGAGTAGTTTGCCCTACAAAAATTTGTTATAATATTTAAATAAATTGTTAACAAGGGACTATTTACAGCTGCACCTGCTCTTATCTGTAGCATTAAACTGTGTAATCACTGTCACACTTTCCTGACTTGAGTATTTTCTCCATAAATGCAGAAAACTGAGTAAGAACTTTTTTTAGGGACTAAGTACTAGTGACTCAGTTGAAATCTTAAATGTATTGAAATGTGCAAATGTAAGTGTATTTCATAAAAAAAAAAAATCTTAGTAAAGCCCTCACAAACTAGAAGACAGATCGCTGAAGGAGAGTTTGCAATAAAGAAGGAAGAAAAAAACCTGCCTTTTGTCCTGTAGTACAGCTCTGCCTGTCTTCAGCCACTTTTCATAGGTTGTCAAAATTGTGCTTTTGGATAAGGAGGCAGTTGTATTTTGAAACGTAAAACAGTAGTGTTTTTATCTTAGAGCTTCTGAGCATACTGGGCACAGAATAAATCTGTTGTTTCCTCTATAATCAGCACATTTATGTGGAATTTCTTGGTGACCATTTTGGGCATATTAAAAAAAGAGACAATAAAAATGAAGAGAGATCTCTCTAATCTCTAGTTTTACAGTTTGACTTGATTTTAAGGGCCTTTTCAACCCTAAATGATTCTATGAGTCTATGATCTAGAAATGCTAATTCCAATTATATCATATAGTCAGTGGCACATTCCTTACTGACTTCAGTGCTCCCATGATTTCACCAACCTTCTTGTTCTGCTGCTATACAGATTTTTAACTACAGTATGCCAAACAACAGCCATCTGAGCAAGCACTGAACTGCGTTAATGTTCTGCTATTAAAGATCCATTTTCAAAAAGTGATTTGATTCAGATCTCACCCACTTCCAGAAACCAGTACCAATGGTATTGTATCATCAGTTTCTACAGTCTTTCTTACCAGTTATTACTTTGTATTTTCACTGTGCAGCTCAGGCTGAGTACAGATGTTTCCCTGATTAGTTATTTATTTGAAATACATACATTCACATAAAGACAAGCTCTTTCTATGAAAATTACAACTATGACCCCCAAAATAGGGCATCCTATCTTTATTAGTATCTCACTGTCACAGCTTATCAGATAATTCAACATGAAATTTTAAAAAATTTCATAAAATGACATGGTCTTATTTGTTACATCTTTCCTAGCTGCTATTCTTTGTAAAATAATGAATGGATAAATTTATACATAAAGAGCTTCAAATAACTCATTTCTAAGACAAATAAATTATTTGATTTTTTTTACTGCTGTTTAGAAATCAGAAATCTGTTAATTTATTCCCAAACAATTAGAAACCCACAAAGCTAAACAAAACTAACACTTATGCCCAAAATTTCAGAGGCTTTAAAATTTATGGATTTTGAACTTAAAGTTTAATTTACTACATAAACCCCTTGTTTTATTTTACCTTAAACAATCCATTAAGACTCCTGACCTAGTTATTTTTTTAAATCCATCAGGATCATAAATGAATATCTTGCTGTATAGGCGAACATGAACTTGTGACCAAACTGTTTGGATAGGAGACTGGGAGTTCAGATGGGAGTTTGGACTGGAGTACAGGTTTAGACCCAAAGTCAAAATATAACCTAGCCCTTCCCTAATGTAATAAATAGCATTTGGTAAACCTGTTTTGAAATTATCTGTTCAGTTTTAATCTAATCCAACAAGCTTTGATTAAACGTGATGTTTACATTACTGAGCTCTCCACTCTAGAGCTCAGCATGGAAGTATGAAAGTGCAGTGATACTTAGGATACATGGTGTTCCATAAGCCATATTTAATGAAATCTTTAACTGAAGAGAGAATGTTAATGTGGTGAGCCTTGAACTACAATAATGTCGCTGAAAAGTAATTGTAAATAGTATAGTTTTCAGTTCAGAAAAGGTCTGCTTTATCCTGGCCACGGCAATGCCAAAGGAAGTTTGTCCTACGTGATTATAGAACCAACATAACACACAACATATGAATCCTAAGAAAATATAAGAAAAAAATTAGCACTTAATTCATGGGCCAAGCAGCAGGAGGACTCAGTTGCTTGATTCTATTTCATTTATTTTGCAAAACTGCAAATTTACTACATCTGATTGGTATTTATGTTCTTCATATGTCTATTCCCCTTGCTTTAGTTACCATTTTTCTTCCTGATTAAGAAAAGGCAGCTACCTGAGATAAACACATTAACAGTACTAATTATTTAAAATTTCCTTCTTTTTTTATCATATTTATAGTCATTGCAATGAATTGCACATTTCACCTATTGTGTAAACTACTTGTGCTGCATGGTAAACGAAAGAATTAGAATGTTTGCACAAACAGGACCCAAGGAAAGATGCATCACTTGGTTCTTGTAATGAGCATGTCACCTGAAAATACTGCAGGGTACAAGCTATTTCAAATACAGTGTCAGGTAACTTACAAGACATGACCAAAGTGGCTGATGGTAAATATACACTTTTCTGAAGCAACATCTGGTTTGTGTATTTTTTGACATTACTTTAGATCAGTACATCAAGACATATTTATAGTATTTCAGAATATTTATGAGAGAGGAGAAAAAAGAAGCTTAAGAAACCAAGGACACACTGTTAAGACCAGATTTTTGGGTTTCATTTCAGCCTTTTCATTTCCCTATATATTGGGGATTCTCTCTGTAAGTTATATAAATATTTAAAAAACACAAATGTGAAAAATATATAGATTGTGTTGAAAACCCAGGCATATTGCTAATGGAAACTATCGTATTTTCTTGCAGAAGAGGACTCTAACAAAGATTAATACTTTACAAACTATGATTCTAAGATACTAGGATAATGGTGATCACGTATACATTACATGAACAAAAGAAGGCAACTTCCAGTGAGAAAAAGTGCTAACAATGAGTATACAGAAAAAAAAAAATGGTAAAACATTATACACAAAGTGCTGTCAAACGAAAGAGAGAAGTGACTTGGAAAAGAGAACAGTTCTAATTTCTTCTTAACTTTTAGTCATAGGCATCTCGGATAACATTTGCGTTCAAAACGCATCTTTTTTGATAGAAAGGGCTTCTATGTATACGGTGAACATTTAGTGTTTCACTCTCACAGTTCATACATCTGTGCAAATCTGAGAACTTAAGAATCACAAAAATTGTCAAAATATGCTACATTTAATCTAGGTTGCTTCCTAATTGATGGATGTTTTATCCATGTTCACTGACATCTGAGGTTGACTGATACCTGCAAGCCATTTTAAGTTTATAAATAGATTTATAAAATCACTTTAAATTTCCAGCTACTTGTGTGTCATATTCAAAGCAGTAGCATGAACACAGGAAAAGCAAATCAAATGTATTATTTGAGCCACATCTTTTGAGATTCAGTACTAATTATTAACATCTTATGGCCATCCTGATTTATATTTCCAATAGTCTTTCCCTGGTCTTCTATGATGAGTTTCCTACTAAAATTTAAGTTACTACTTAAGATCAAAAAAAGAAAGAAAATTCACATCTCTCAAAAGTAATTAATATATGTTTATGTTCCTTCTCTGAATTTCATGCATTAGAGTGGTCATTTCATTCAAATTGTGTAATTGATTTGTACTTTCACAGTGGCACTTCGTTTATAAAATTGCCCTGAATTAGTGAAATCTATGCATTACCTCTTAGAAGTTTCCTAATCCTCCAGTACCTTAAATAAGTTTCATATTAAATCACAGTGTTTTACACTTCTATAGAAATTAAATTTTTTAACGATTAATGACATTTGGATGAATGCCAAGCCAGGAGATGACGAAATGAGAAGGAAGGCAGGTTGCATGAAGCCACTTCCCTGCTCTTCAGGAGGACACAAACAAGGAGTAGCTAATACAGCCATAACCATAGATTTTCCTAGACAGCAACTGCAATACTTCAAAACATGTATCAGCAATTGCTTTTTATTAAAAAAAAAAGCTAGATATTTTAAAAAATTCTTTGTCCATCTCATCTCCCTGTGGAAACAGATGACATCCAAAAATGTTGGGAGATAGCTGAAAGAAAAGGCATTGTAGGCAAGTCACATTATACAGG
The DNA here is from genome assembly GCF_965183815.1 of Platalea leucorodia. Taxonomy (NCBI): domain Eukaryota; kingdom Metazoa; phylum Chordata; class Aves; order Pelecaniformes; family Threskiornithidae; genus Platalea; species Platalea leucorodia. Next base: position 54,615,553 of record NC_138828.1, on the reverse strand, counting down.
GCAACAGATCAAAAGTTATGAGGTAAAAATAGTATTTTTGAATTGTGTTTTTTCTGAAGCATATCTGAATATTCTAATTTCCCTTGTCTCGAAATCCTAAGCAGGAATGATCCTAACTTATACTAACAAGTACATCTTTCTGCTTTCCCTCTAGCACCTATGGTCTAAGATGAAGCTAATATTTCAAAATGGGTTTAAGAATTTACATTTCATCAGAGGAGCACTCAGCTAGTATTATCTAGTCATGGAAAAATACTCCCTCCAACCACAGAAAAATCTGAAGCAAAACAAGAGAAAGATTTAACAAATTAGGAATCTGCAAGCGATCACAAATTTAAGACAACACTGCAAGTGTAAGTGTGCATGAAGATATACACTGAACACAAATGCATACAAGATCTTAAGCAGTATTTCACTTTTCCTGGAAGCAATCACTTTGTAAACTTTCTGGTCACTTTTAAATTCCCTTCTTTCTTTAGTCTTATGACCCCATTAATCATCCCCATTAATACATCAAGTAGTCTTATGACCACATTAATCTTCACAAAAGCTGCCAAATCAATTGTTGATTTTTTCTGAAGGACTGGCTAAAGATTGGCACAAAGTTTAGTGCAGAAAGTTCTCTGAATATTTCTTGTAAAACTCAATTATATTACGGTAAAGTAATGCCTTTACTTCATTTACTTAAAAATTCAAACATAAAGTACAAAAATCAATTAGAATTTGGTTTCCTGGACCTTAGAAGAAGAATTTTGACAGTTTTGATTCAGAGGCTCTAGACACTGAAACCACGATAAAACATGACATTCAAGAGTTTGATTGAAATTACACATAACAAATCTCTCATATTTGAATTATTTAAACCAACACATTAAACTCAAGATTTCAGCTGAATTGAAGACTCCTGATTAAAACAGTCAAAATAAGGAACACCACAGTTTTTCCATAGGAAAAATAATGAGTTTAGCCTGGAAGATTAGGCTTATTTCTAATTAGAAGCAGTACATTCCAAAGTTCTTAGTTTTCTGGGATAACAGGAATTGCTAATTGACACATTTTGAACTACTTAGGAAATCCTCCTATAATGCTTATTAATGATGTTTCCACTCCTTTACTAAGATTTCATGCTGATCAAAAATCAGTATTTCTTCAAATAACCTCCATGCTGCAAACTATTTGAGTATGTTTTACAATCACTTCACCAAATGTTATTAATAGTGCTAAATATGACAGTGAAGGTGACCATGGTGTTGTAGAATTGCCTGTTATTGTAAAACCATGAAAAATACAAAGGTAAATACAAAAAAAGACCTGGTAATTTAATACAAGACTAATATTGTTATCATTATGTGTTGTGTAGTAGCAGGTTGGATCAAGGCTAGTCAAAGTTGGGAACAATACATTATTAGAAGATAATTTAGAAGAGAATTAAAGCAAACAAAATGAAAATAAATTATTGGAAACAATGAACAAATAGTCTTGTATAACAGGAGATCAGAAACTATACGAGATTGAGAAAGAATATCTCTATATAGAAATTAACTCAGGAATTTCTACTCCTCCAACAGTATCATAGTAATATATACTTTTAAAGACATTAGTTTTCCAGAAATCAGTCCCAAATGAGACACTATTTCCATTTCAGTGCAGCCAGAATTTCCTTTGGGAAGTCCTCCTCTAAGAAACTGTGCTCACAAGTCTTCAGTGCTATCATTTTGTAAAATATGGTATTTCACAGTCTACTGGTGACTATTCTAATCTGCAGATAATTCATAGTAGTGCCACATCATGAAAATGTATTTGTTTTTCTAACTTATTTGGAGGTAACGGAAGTACCTTAGATTTGGTTCTCTCGCTCTTTTCAGCAGTCCTGAGTAGACATACTATACCTCTGCTGCAGTGACCACAGTCAGCTCTCCCCTTGTGACCCACTTAAACATAATTCCCTTCACGTTCCACTGTCTCCTCTAGGATTACAGCTCAATTTTCTTTGGCATCTCCAACTACCAACTGTTGCATAAATCCCGTTTAAAATTAGCTTACGATTATTTTATTGGAAATTTACAACTTCAGACTGAAAGAAAAGTAAACACATAGATGACTAAAGAACCACAAAAGAAATTTTCACTAGAACGCAACTAAAGGCAGATCAATAAAGCACTGAGGCACACTTTTGAAGGAAAGAAGAGGGAAAAATGAAAAAAAAAAAGCATCAAAAGGCTTTCATTTTACTTATGTGTTTCCTTTTTCTTCAATCCAAACCCAGTATAGAGATCCAAAATCCTAGCAGAAGAGATTTTATCTTTTGATAAATTAAAGATGAAACAATCTGTTATGGAAATACCCTGTTAATAGGTAGTAATCTCAGATAGTATATGTCTGTCATCATCACATTGTGACTAGACTAGACTATAGATAAATCTAAAATAGCTGCTAGCATTCTTGCTGTGCCACTAAATAGCTCAGATCAAAACAAACTGCATGACTATTTTAGTCCTGCTTCTTGGGTAAGCTTATATTTTGGGCTACAATAACTAGACTTCTTTTTATGCATGAACTGACTAAAAAAAGCCTTATGCACACATTGTAACAATGTGCTATAATACAGTCAGCTTTTCTCCTTACTTCCATCTCTAAATATACATCTTTAAATACGTTCATCTGATTGATCTTTTTCAGTTCTGTTTTTTCCATGCAGAGATTAGCTATGTTTCTTCAAGATGTGTTATTCTGCAAAGAAAACAGTAACTTATATTTGTGGTGTATCACCATTACACAGAAAAAGACCTCCAACTTACATTCTACCCAAATGAATTGTGCCTTTTATTCAATAGAAAGTATTATTACATCCATTAATAGTCATGCCAGATAAAAAAAGTGATGCTTTCAGAGGTTTCATGCTATCTGCCAGTGTATCAGTTGGGAAAAAGATGCCTTCATTAAACATCAGATCTACTGAATTTTATATGCCACCTCTTCAGAGATCAGCCCTCTTTGTGGTATCACCGGTCACAAATGAAGATCCATTTTTTTGTCTTTAGTGCTGGTAAAGAGCACTAACCATACTGACAATTCCACCCACAAGTGAAAGCAGGATTAATTGTCACTTGATCTCATGCCACAGTCAAGTCTTCTATGTTTCAAGAGTTTTCAATATCCATTCTCGGGTTACTGCAGATACACAACCAGGACACAGATACCCTATTTATCCCCCATTACTGAACAAAAACTATTTTGCACATCTTAACAACACTGACTAGATTAAAATTTGAATTTGATTTTAGCTTCTTTCCTGCCTTATTTATGGGCTCATCAGGATGTGAAAGATTATAATAGTATCTGGTAAAACCTGGCACTCAACTCCATAATGTTCTAAAATAATAAATGCTCCCTGATAAGTACACAGATGTGTATCACCTTCTCAACATAGACAGCAAGGAAGGGAGGGCGGCTCCACAATAAAAAAATAAAACAAATATGTGCTGAAAAGATCCAACATTTATTTTACTGATTTTCTATGTCAAATGTACTAGGAACTACCAATCTTTAATTAATATGGAAAAGATTAATCTCACTAGTAATGTGGCTGCAACATTCTCTAGGGTAAAGGGTATATTTTGACATATGCCTTTCTGCTGACTCATAGATCAACAAAGCAGCAGCACAAAAAAAATTATACCAACATTTCTTCTGGTATCCCTGGTCCTGATGGAAGTTCAGTGCAATAGGAGGAATGTGGGGGTGGGATGGAGACAGGAGAAAAAACAACCTGAAAATGCCTTTATATAAATTTTGATGAAAAATAAGCCTGTATTCCCTAGTGACAGTCCATCACTGGAATTTTGTAGGACTATGGCCTGCTCATTAAGTTTTCCTATTCCTGAAGCAATCTCAGAGGAACCCCTAAAAAATATTGATTGTATTGTAAGTTTGATACATATTTGGGCTGTCATTATTGAAGTTATGCCACAATTCACAGTCCTTCCTTTTGATTAGTGGCTTCCAAAAAACATCAGGTTAAACGCTACTCACATCTGACTCACTTTTTTAATCTACAACATACACCTTTTACTAACTGTCTCTGCTTAATCTAATAATCTTTTTAAATGGGTATTTTACTTAGAAAATAATTAAATAGCAAAGCTGGGACCTTCAAAGATGCACAAAATGATCACTTTATTAATAATAAAAAGATTCTCCGCTGGTTGAAGGGACTTGGAATACCAAGTTAAGGCAAAATGAATACTGCTTGATAACAAGCTGCACATCACTGCACTCAACCCAAGAAATGACAATGTACATTATTCACACCTTAAATAATGAGGATGCAAATAAAAGTCTGCTTTGCATTTGCAGCATGCAATATACTGCATGTGATATCACCAATATGCCTCTCTGAAAGTGTGATATTTTTTTTTTCACTACTGCTTTTATTTAGTTGTACTCATTATGATAATCAGGATATTTTCTAATTTTTGCATTTAAAAACATTTCTTTCTCTGTACTCATTCAGTACTCATGTGCTAAGTACTAGAGACAAGCTCCTCAAATAACCCAGACCTAAAATGAAGAAGCAAGTACCTGTGTTCCATAAAGTGAGGTTTGCGGAGCAATTTCTATTATGGCATTTTATAAGGACAAAGGTTTAATGACTAATTCACTTCTGTTTATATAAAAAAAAAAAATATCCAAATTTCTTTTGGCTCACTATATGTATTTTCCCCAGAAGCATGTATTAAAGAGGACCTGTATAAAATGTCTATGCAAATAACACACAAAATAATCACTATGAGACAGTAATGTGTTCTGAGGACAAATGCATACAGGAGAGCATACTTAAAATGCAGACACATGCATGAATAAAGTAATATCCTTTAAATATTTTAGATCATAGTGAATAAGAAATAGTCCCTTTACCCTGTTTAAAGTAACAAAAGTAAATCTGGAAAAATTAGAAAAAACATCAGACAGAAAAGGGAAAGAGTGCTAGGAACATACTCATTTTGACCTCATTCAATAATTGATGCACGTCAGCTTACATCTGGAGCTTGATACATATGACTGAAACAGCAGCAATGATATCTGCTCTTGTGTTAGTCTTTCTTGTCTCCTGACCATTTGCCAAATTGTAAGTGTGTGAGTTCTCATCTATCTGCATAGAATTACATACTCCCGAGACTAAGTGTTCTTTGGCTTTCTTTATGGATACCTACTCAGTTTAGGTTTTACCTGTTGCTTCTTTGTTTTTCAGCTTAGCATTAAGGAAAATATATGTGGTTTATATAAAATATTTAGGTATGGCTTTGGTTTTGGATAATTAAAATGTATTTTAAGAATTCCAAGTATGACCTGAATGCTATTACCTATTCTACTGTCACAGCACTTAGAAATCCTAGTCAGAGTACAAGGGTTGGCTTCAGTAGGTGCAGAAGGAGCAAGACAAACACAGGCTCAAATACAGTTTCTCTGTGCAAGCATACACCATGCAAAGGACTTCAGACAGAACCTTAGGGAAATGAGCTCCCAAGTAAGTACGTGTATGCTTTTATTCAGATACCATACTCATAGTCGATAAACTTTCACCATTCTGAAGAACAGATTCTGTATTTTTTGTTAGTCACCCTTGACAGATATTTTGTGGCTATTTTCATTTGGTGTTCTTGCCATTCTGAATTGATCTGGAGTGAAATATATTGCAGTAGGCTTTGGTGAAAACCAAACCTATGTTTTTATATTTTAATCAGAAAAGGCTGAGTCCCAGCTGTTGCTTAAATGATATTCAAAATTATCTTCCATCATGTTCTGGGCCAAATTTCATCTCTAATCTAAGCAGGCAACGCTCCAGCACCTCCGCCGCACTTGTAACTCATCAGAATAGAGGATGAAATTTGGCCTTCAGAGTTGACTTCCAAACACATTAACAGTGCATATTTTCATTACAGATACTAAAAAAACCCTACAATTTATCATGGAACCCAATGAAGACAGAAGTGCTGACAGCTTTCTTAGCACATTCTGCTTTCTTTTTGCAGGCGTAGAAAATCTGCTCCACGGATAAAAATCAGTCTCTCCAAAGCATAAACAAAAAAAACACCAACAAAACAAACAAACAAACAAACAAAAAAAAAAAAAAAACAAAAACCAAAAAACCACCAAAGACCTTTAAATAAAGTCTTCCAAAGTCTCTTACAACCACTATGATCTCTCTTATAAATGTTATGAATGGCTATATATGAACAGTTGGCACTACAAGCCCCTATTTCATCTCTCAGAGAGACTGCCACTTTATACAGGCCAAGGTAACCAGACTATTCCCTTCATTTTGTGACAAACAGAATATTTTTGTATACACTCCCCTAAAAGAAATAAGCATTATTAGTATCTTACCTGCCTCCGAAATACTTATACCATACATTTATCCTACTAATAGAATTTGCCCTCATGAATAAGAATGTGGGTTAAACAAGCCCCTGCCCTTCCACCTGCACTGCCAGAAAATTGCAGCTGGGCAGTGGGCAGGAGGACACCTCAGCTGCTATCTCATTAGCATCCCTTGAGAGTGAGCAGCTGGAAGAACAGAGAAGGTAACTTAGGTCTCTTGCAGCAACTGTCCCTTTTTTTTTCTCCTATCATTGTAAGATAGTAACCTGTTGAGAGCCAAAAGACATCTATTCTCTCATAAATACCTATTGGCACAAGGTTTCCTTCAAAATTATGTTTGTGCTACTCCATAAACAAACCTTATCCAAACAGACTGAGTACCTGGGTTTTCTTGAGTAATCTATTTGAAGAAAAGGAACACAAAACCTCCTCATTTTTCTTTGACACACTTACTGGATCATGTGTGATAAATGAAAGGCCTGGTCGTTGTTTTGTTTTCTTTTCTTTTCTTTTCTTTTCACTTGCTATAAATTCATGACTTGCATCACACTTTACAGAGCCAGGTATTCTTTCCTAGTGCTTTTGTTCAGAATAAACAGACCAACTAGGAATGAATAATGCCATAAGAATGCATCAGAATGAAATTTCCAAGGATGGAATCAAAAGCATAGTGACCAGACCAAATGGGAAGTAAAGCACATAGGATAAATTACTTCACTAAGATCATAAGACTCCTTAAAGTCTTTTATGAACAAAAAAAGAAAGGAAAGGCTAAAACAGTGGTTCTAGCCAATACTTATACTCCTGGCACTCCTACCATATACAACAGTGGTTCACAAAGAGATCTGGTGGTGGATTTTTGAATAGAATTAGAATAAAATGGAATAGAATTAGAATAGAATAGAATTAGAGTAGAGTAGAGTACAATAGAACAGAATATTTCAGTTGGAAGAGACCTACAACAATCATCTAGTTCAACTGTTTGACCACTTCAGGGCTGTCCAAAAGATAAAGCATGTTAAGGGCATTGTCCAAATGCCTCTTGAACACTGACAGGTTTGGGGCATCAACCACCTCTCTAGGAAGCCTGTTCCACTGTTTGACCACCCTCTTTGTAAAGAAATGTTTCCCAATGTCAAGTCTGAACCTCCTCTGAAACTAATCAGAAATTTAAGACTCTCTCAGATTATGTCAAAATCTCACCTATTTAATTAAACAAAAATCTCTATTAGGAGAATATTTGATATTAACTCTGAGGAAACAAATGTCACAATCTATTTGACCATAAACAGCCTTTGAAGAATTAATTTTCTACCGAAGTCACCACTCTTTGAAATGCAGTTAAAGACAAATTATTATTTACTTGTATTCTGAACTCTGTAACAGGGATAGAGGTCTTGATTCTTGATGATATTCTAATATTCCTGAGTGATCTACCATTTGAGAGACTAGAGATTTAATCTCCTGATTGAATCATTAAAGAAGCTAGGATGGCCACATAGTTAAAGATTACCGGAACTCTGCTAACTGCTCCAATTAAAAACATAATAAAACCAAAGCAAACCAAACCAAAATCCACCACCATCATAGCTACCTTTTCTCTGTCTAAATCCCAGCTTGAAATCTGTGTTGCTTCCCTATTTTATCTGAAAACTCTTGATCTAAATGGCATAAACAATTCTGAGATGACTGGAACCTAAAATCATCCTTTTCTTGTGTCTCGACTACCAGCCCCAAAATCCAGTGGATTCTGGAGAGGCAAGCTAGCTGAAAACATGAAAGAGATTTTTATGCCTTTATCGTTATAAGTCCCTACCTCCAGCTCTCTTTGAATCTCATCCTGTGGATGAAATATGATTGTTTTGAGGAAAAAAAAGAGGTAGAATGGCGAGGACTACCTGAATGTAGTTAGGGCATGGGACTAGATGCTGTGAACTATTTTTCTGGCCTCTGTAACTTCAGTTTCATGAACACAAGTAGCTCCTTCTAAAAGTGGTCTCAGTCACCCTACAGTTTTGATTCATTTTGTCTAAAACAGAGTAACACTTAATTCACAATCTTCCATAAATACTCCTGTGACAGACCAGCTGTATACTAGGATCACACATTTTCCATAAGGGATGAAATTGCAGCTATCTAAAAATGCTGATCACCTGGGAAAGGAGGTCCTTCAGGGGTTAGCTGCTCCATAGTAGTCATATATACCTTTAAGATGTCTTACTACAAACTAGCTAGAATCAGTTATTATTGTATACAGACATTCATGTTAGTACAGGTTTCAACTGATCACTTAGCCACAGTTGAACTCACATTACAAAATTGTGTCAGATAATAAATGTCTCTTGAAGGGAGATGGCAGAGCAATGCTCTGAATCGTACTTAACAGTTCACATTATGGAATAGCATCAGTGAAGCACCTGGTTTTCAGCTACTGACATTTTCTTCAACATAAAACTGAAAAAAATGCCTGCGATGTTAAAGACTGACACCGATGACACCGAGGACTTTCAGAAACATGACAAGACAGACGAGATGAAATCAATCTGAGACCTGAGGAAGTGCTTTTACTCCATGAAAATGATGCTCTGCCTCTCTGCAACTGAAAGCGCAAAGAGGAGTGACAGCACAAGTAGGAAGCATGAAGAGAGTATGTCTGTCACCCCAAAAGAACGTCTACCATGAACCTATAATACACAAATCATAAAAGTAGGAAAAGCAAATAACTGCCAGCCGCTTTATTTCTATATCTCATATCAGCAAAAATAGACTGCAGACAGAACAGCATTGCAAGTGGTAAGATATGACATCTGAACCACTGGAATTGCTATCATGTGACAAAAAAAACCCAAATCAAAATCAAACCAAAACCACCCAAAGAGCAGCTTCTCTTAGGACTTCGAGTCATACAAGGCATTTATTACATCTAAGATAGAAGTTGCTATTTTACTTCCCTTTCTTTTCTCCCCAGAATCCCTGTAATGACACCTGATACATCTTCAGGGCATCTGCCTCTCTTTGCGTGGTGTAGTCCTACAGAACAGCCATAGCTGGTTAATAAATTTAACTGTTGTCCTATGGAACATGTTGCTGGGAAAATGTGCTATTAGAAGACACATTCAGAGTATTACAAGGTACCACAGGTCCTCCCTGTTGTGCTTCCAACATGGATGAGAGCACGGTGTAATGGACACAAAAGCCTTTATTAAATAATAGGACCATTTAAAGAGCACATGGTATGGATGTGTCTCATGCTGTTAAGTCTCCAAAACCTTGTATTATGGGCATATGCTCAACACTGAAATGCTTTTATTTATTTGTTTTTTAAATTAAAAAGAAGATATTTTGCTCCTGCTAAGAAATCTAACTGATAGGAAATATTAAAGTGATTCCCCCACCCCTCTTAAACATTGTCTCTTACTAGGCTGCTGGAAGAGCCCTTGCTCTGTCCTGGATCTGCCTTTTAAAACATGCCTCAAGAGTTAAGAACCTTATCCTGTGATGTACAAAACCAAAACAAGGCTCAAGTCCTTTGTTTTTGGAGAACTATGGCTTAAGTAGTCACTCAAGAAAGATAGGTGTGATTCCTTCCTATGCTAAAGCAGGATCCAAACGTTCCAAGAAATAGCCCTGAGCTCAGACCACAACTGGCCTGGAAAAAAGACATTACTAACCTCTCCTCAGGAAGCTAAAAATCACACACATATATGCACACACAGACTAAATCGACAGCTTTAGAGGAAGCAAACACATCCACCTCTATCTGCAGAATAAAGTGGAGAAGGAAAGGGAACCATAGAAACCCTGAAAGTATCCTACCTACTTCTCCTTTTACTTATGAAATGTAAGCTTCAAAGTGAGAGTGAAGAGCACACTCTTTGACCTGAAAAGCTTAAAGCATGTCTGTAAAGAAGACATCTTGTGGCCTTGTAGCCACTCATGTCTAACAGCTCAAAACCCTCACTAATTTATATAAATGAACACATGTCAACATGTGATGTTGAAGAAAATGAAAAGACAAAAAATCACTCAGCATTTATTAAGGAATTTTCCATATTATCACAACAGATGAGAAGAAAAACATAACAAGTGTAAAGTTTAACTTTCCATTTAATTATTTCAGGGCACACCACTGTCAAACACGCCAAAGAAACCTCAATTTTTCTGCAATGAAAGATTACAAAACCAGACAACTCACTGTTAACTTTCTTACTTTTGAATATTATGAGCCAAAAAAGGGTAAAAGAAATGCCTGTCTAAACAATCTACTGCTGGATATTGCAGCCATTTTTGAAGTATTTCCCCCCTGATATAGCATTTAACATTAAAAAAAAGTCGTGGTGTTCTACTGCTGTCCTGATATAGGGCAATTCCCATATTTCTTTTTAAGGAGTATAAAGTGAACTAAATTAACTAACATTCTTTCCCGTTTCATAAGCTGAAAAATATTATGGCCTATTCAGAGACAGACAGGCAGAATTCAATAGAATCTGACCATAATAATTTAGATGCAATTCCCATCTTCCTTTTCTCGTCTGCACAACTGCACTATACTTAATAAAACAGGTCTTGAATTTAAATGCACAGCATAAATTAGAGTCCTAGTTCTCACTGTCTATTCAATCCCCTTGCTCAAAAGAAACTGTATTGTAATTTTAGCTGCATTATCAAGTAGTTTCACTACAAATTTGCCAGTTTGAATTCTCCTTGTCTTCAAATAATATCATTCTCTCAATCCGAAAGCAGTTCAAATATTGTATGTCAAGTTTGTGTACCCTAAAGACATGAAGCATTCTCCTAAGTCTGAAGTGTGAGGAACTTCAGCCCTTTTTCTTTCTTTTCTGCTTCTTAAAAAAACTTGGTCATTTTTGCAGCTTGCTTGGTGATATTTGCAATGCTTTTTTCTCCTCGTTTTTATAAAAAGAAAGCAGAAGCAGAGGTGTGTTCTTAGGAATACTGTCCAGAGGCTTTACGAAAAATATATATCTTTAGACTCATGGGTCATCTGGACAAAAGGAAAAAGGAAACACCCAGATGGTATTTATAGAATTAGTACTTTGTAGATTGAGTTGTCTAAGTGCAGCTGAGAAAGACTCACTATATCCAAAAGTCTGAACAGATTTGTACTAGTTTTGAGTTTTGTTCTGAAAAGAGACTGTACAAGGAAGAAATGTGCAGTGTACTACAATTATCTTTTATTTCTATTTTTCTTGACCAAGTCTTCATAGCATCCTGTAAATAATCTTTTCTCAGTCTTAGGCTCAGGATTCATTTATGCGGCAAGTATCTAGAATCAAGGAGAACAATTCATTCTAGCCATTTCCTCAAACAAATGAAAGCAAAAAAAAAAAGTTAAATGCAATATTCTTCAACATAGTTAAAACTGAAGACCACATAAAAATAGCTAACTGTTCTTTAGAGTATGGAAAGGTTGAAAGACCTTTTAAGTAATACATTCAAGACTCTCCAGAAAGGTATCTTTCACTGTATGAAAAAGTCACTACAATTCCTTTCTTTTTTTTTTTTTTTTTTTTTTTTTTTTTTTTTTTTGGGGGGGGGTGGGGTGGGGGTGCGGGGGGGCAGGCAGGGGGTGTCATTAAACAACTGTGAAACAGCTCCTCCCTATGATCACGGAACTGTTACACCAATAGGCCTATTAACCTTTCTCTAGCACAACAATGTTGTTGAAAAAGAAATGTTTTACAATTTTTTTTTCCAGAAAACTCATATCAATGGGCTTGGCTGTTGTGGCAATAGCAAGGATAACTTTGGCAGGTTCCAAGTTCAGCAGCTTCACTGACTTTGCTAATATGAGAATGAATAAAACTCTGCAGAATCTGATTCCACCTCCTCCCAGGAACACCATCAGTATGGCTTGGCTAAACACAGATAACCCTGATTGGTATATGACTGCACTTTCTGAAGGGAAATAGCACAGATACAGTTCCAAAACCTGCTAAAAGAACGAATTCATAAGCTGACAAGTCAAGCTAAGATTTAAACTAATGATTTTAGAAAGTCTCGGGGACTGATATATTCGTTTGCTATTCTTCTTTCCAGGCCCCTGGTTGTTCATTTTTACTAAAAAGTAATTAACTAAGTATAATAGAATGGTTTCCAGCCTATTATGTTATTTTCATGGGAATTTTTGTAAATTAGTTATAATTAGACCTAATGAAATCTCTAAGAGTGCTGGGTTCAATTGTAGAAATTATTCTATTGCCTGTGACTTCAATTTACTATAATATCAGAATACATTCAAAACATCCTTTATAGGCAAGCACTCAAATTAAAATCAAGATCTAAAAGAAAGTTCAATGTTTTTTTCTCTTACCTTCAATTGTTCTCATATACTACTAGAACATGACTAACAAAAAATCAAAACAAAGTACAAAATAAAGAGACAAGAAGGATTGTGATATTAATTATTGGAAAAAAGGAAAGAGGAAAATAGATTTAAGAAAGTATGATTTAACTTGGACTCCTAGAGAGACTGGAAAATTAAGTCAATAGAGATTTTTGTAACACTTCTAAGGCGTTCAGTTCTAATATTATAGACAAGAACTGTGGAAATAAATTAAAAGCTTTGATTGCATCAAGCAAAAAAAAAAATCAGAAGACAACCAGCATTTTGGACAAAGTAAACATCACCAAAAAGACAAAAGAGCAAATCAACAAAATGAAGGTCAAGTTTAAAATAAAAACTCCTTATTCTATCCCTGTCTCAAAAGACAGCACAAACCGCCAAGACTGACTCTTAAAAGATTCTAGAGCTCCTAGAAAAATAACCTCTTCATGACTGCAGTTACTATTTATTGTAGTAATAACAAAATACAGGCACATAAGGACATAAAAGTCTTTTCTTTCATCCTGCAGTTCTTAATCCTTTACCTTCCTGCCTTCTGTTTTGTTTTCTTATTTACATGGGCTTTCTTCTTAGTTTTCATCATTTTCTGCCCTTTATTCTTTCTCCTTTTTTCTCATTTCACAGTTCTTTCTTTTCTTACCCTCATTCCTTACCACATATCCACAATTCTTTCTTCTGCTTAGATGTTCAAACAACAGAAGCACAAGTGCTGACTCCAGATAGTCTGTAGCGTCTTCCTGGAATTCACCTCTTTCCAGGTAAATCCAGCAGTCCATTAAGATTGCATTATTGATGGCTTACCAACTGTTCAGCCTCCAGATTTAGCTGGAGAAAATTTAAAGACAAATTTCAGTTTTGGACAAATTTCACTGTTGTTATATTTCCTATCTGAGTAGGTACTGCTCATCTTATCTCTGAATCCCCTCGTTTCTTACCGTTTATGCTCCCTTCACTACCACTACTGCTATTCAAGGCCATGTGCGTTATTACCTTAGTTGAGTATATCCGCTGAATGATTAGCACAGTCAGCTCTTAGGAAGTGGCAGTAACCCTATGTTCACTACTTTTTCCCTCCTGGAAAGACTACTTACTTTCTGCTACTGTTTTAAACATTACTAAAACAGTCTTCCTACTAGCATTCTAATATACAGTCTCTCCCAAATGAGTAAGCCTCCTCCACTGGAAAGGCTCTTTAAATGTATTCAAGGAGTCACTGCTTTGTTATATTACAAAGAGGTAGGCTCCTCAATTACCTTTGTCGCAAGAAATTTCAGAACACTGAACACACTGAGGGGACAGCTTACCTATGCTGAATATTTTGAAAACTGTTTTGCTTATCAGAAATTTCAACTTCATTATTTTATGCACAGTCAGATGTTGTCAAGAGATTTTATCCACCTCATCGTGTCCTTTATATATGATTTTTAGCACTAAAAAGGACCATTTTAATTTGCCAGAAATACCACAGCATGTTTTCAGGTGTAAAATATACTAGGAAAAGCTGAAGAAGGTTCTGTTGCAGTAAGGCAAGGTGGCTGCTTACTCCAATCAGTGTTTGGCATCCACCAGGTAGGTCCCTTCATGGATCACAAATACTAGGTGATTCAGAATAGATGTTTACCTTGAACACTATGAAGGATCTATTTTTCACTGACTAGAGGAAGAGCCTGGACAGACTAGGTTTAAAAAGATTAAAAGGGATCATAACATTAATGAAGGAGGACTATCTTTCTGTAGCTTCAAGACTAAGAAAGATGAAAGTTAGAGAAGAGGTGTTAGAAGTGAATAGACCCAAGAAATGTTATTTTGGGTTTTTTTATATACATTATGAAAAAAATTTCTGCAGCACAATTGTGTAGGTCCTCTGTAGTATCATCAGTGTCTTCTGGTCAGAGTCTCTCTTGTATTTACAAAGGTTATTTCAGAATTTGCTCAGCAGTTAGCACATGATTAGGAAAGGTAGAAGGAAGAAGAAAAAAAATCAAGAAATGCCTTTAAGGAAAAAAAAAAAAAAGATAAACCGACACTTGAAAATAAGCACAAAGAGTTCAGGAACATTAGGATGGCTTTTTTTCTTCAATTAAATTGCTTTACATTCTTACTCAATGGTTCCAGCTGCCTACTAAGTGATAGCTGGTTCAAAATCCCCACAGGTCTTTTTTTATGCAGAATTTTTAAAGAGTATATGAAGTCTAATCCGTAATTATCAATCCTCTCTGGGATACCAGTAAGTACTAAAAAAAGCTTAAATAGATTATCCCAAGATTAATAGTGATTTTGATATAAATATTGTGGGCAAACCAAAAACATAAGAAAAGCATACAATGAAAAAGGAGAATTAAACAGCATCTTCACAAACTCCCAGATGAACTTAAGTTTCTTCAACTGAAGTATATATTTTGGTTCCTCAATGATTTAATCACAAAAGTAGATTTCCAAATTGTAACACAATCCTTTCAAAGCAATAGGAGAAACTTTTACGTTTGCCTGTGAAAGTCATTCTAGAAGAGAGGGAGCAAACACATACCTTGAGCAAAATGAGAAAAAAGAACCATGGCATACAAAGCCCAGCAATCTGGCCACCCATACTGATGTTCAGAGATAACTAAAACTTCAGCTGATATCTTAAGCAATCTGATAGTCCCTAATTCCACAATGCTCCTTAGATTGCCAAAAAAAACCCAAAACAAAACAAAACAAAAAAACCCAGACAATTAAAACCGAACAGAAACAATGTACAACCAAGGTGTACTGAGTACCTGCAAATCAATTACCAATAGATCACCTAATTCATATAGTTTCTAAGTCTCTCTCAGAAGGAAAGAGATCCAGTCTAACAAAATCTTATCCTTAAAGTACTTGCTGGCATACATCGTTTAGCAAAACAGAACTAACAGAAAGAAAAAATCTTCACATTTTCCAATCATCTCTTTGTTACATGACCTGACATTCACTCCCCTTTTCCCTGAAATTTTTTGCCTATATAAATTTAAAGACAGACATTATATTTTACAACTGCTATGAAAAGGAGATCCTACATAAACTGTCATTCATCAGTGACAGAAAACAGTATCCTATGCCAAAACAGAGAGGTATCTACTCTAGAGAACATGACTAGGTACACATTTTCTATTCCATGAAATGATGCAAAACATATTCAGAGAAACACTATAGTTTAACAGTCTGTAGAAAGCTCTAAGGGTTTCATAGTCCCAAAAGCAAAAATTTCAAAGCAGCAGTGTTAAGTCATTGCTTTCATATGCAGAGATGTGACATTAATGCTCATAGTTAAAGGAAGCATAGTAATTCCTAAGTGCTGAATTTCTAAGAACTAAATAATTTCTTTTGGTAATTTTATAGTTGTGTGTTTAGTTTCAGCTACAATGAATTAAGAAAGGACCAACAACCCCCTCTCTGAATATTATGGCTGTTTGTGCAGAAGGTCTTGCTTGAGAGCCATGGTTTATGTTGCAGCCAACAAATCAGTCTATCTGAATGGCAGGAAGACTATTTTGGTTTCTGGCCCTCAAATCTAAGGAGAGTCACAGTACCCTTTTTATTTTCAGAACACCAACATGAAAACATACAAACAAAGCCTCTGTACAAGGATAATCAAGGATTCCTAGCTGTCAATAAGTTACATTAACAAACCCGCACCCTTTAAAATGTTCCAAGTAGCTAAAATGAACAATTGCAAAATAGTTCACAGAACATGCAGTTAAAAAGCAGTGCTTGGACATGATCCCTGACCAATGAAAACCATCACTGTCCAGTGAAAAAGGAGCAAGATAGGTACCAAATCTTCCATCTCACATTATAATAATGTAGTAAACAATCCAGTAAAAGAAATATTGTCTAGATAATTGTTATTGTTTCCATGACAATTATGATGATTGTGTCTTTGTCTGAATTATGATATTGATAAAAGTCAATTTACATGGTCAACCTTCAATAATGTATAGGATATGCTGAAACACTTCTTTTAATTCACTCAGTCATCAATAGATTAAAAATAGTTTGTAGTGCACCCACAAAAATAGGTAGGAGAGTCTTGCACAACAGCTGTTTTGATAATGACATCAACAAACGCAGTGTTACATCTCATTTCTTCTGCGTTCTTAAACCAAACTAAAGGTACAATCCATCTAGCAAATAGTACAAAAATACTCTCCTGCGTTACGAAAGAAATGGTTACATGCTTCCAAGAATACCAAATTGGAAAAATAATTGCTAGGAGCAAACTTTTTTAAAACAATAAACCTAGTATATGGCTTGTGTAATGAGTATCTTTATTTCCAAATTGGGATTGGTTTGCAAATACATGTATTTGGATATGAATTTGAAATGAAAGCCGTATTTTAAAATGCTAAGTTAAAAATCTACCAGTTCATGAACTAAACAGACAGTTTCCACACAAGATAGAACGCTCTGCTTTCCAAAATATTTATGCTAGAGCAGAGTAGTTGCTATTTAAGAAGCATATCTAAGACAAAAATGATTCTCTCAGGTTCAACATTATATTTTATTAAATAAAATAACCTGTAGCGTTTTAAATCCATCGTCTTGAAACTGGGGCCTGTGAAAAATGTCAATGAATTCAGGGCAGAGAATATTTTCAGGTAGGGCAGTTCATCTCATTGATTTCTCTAAGTTTTACTTAAAAGATACTTATTTATATTGACATATTCCCAAGCAATCCAACGGGCAATTCTGTAATACATGCTAAACAAACATTTTAATCCAAATAATTTACAAATAACACACAAAGTTATTTGTGTAATTACAAGAATAAGTAAATACAGACCTATCAATCTGGAAACACAACAAAAAAATGGTAAGTGGAAAGCAACTTCTGCAGAGGATTATTTTTGTCATATATTTTCTATTATTTATAGTACTGTACCTGTATGAAAATGAATCAAATAAAATTATGAACTCCATGTTCATGACTGATGAAAAAACCTACTATAATTAATTATCAGAAATAAGAATCAATTATCGCTTCAAAAAGTTGAAGTTTCACACATTTCCATGTACACAATTCATTGTAATTTTACTTAAACTATAATTTCAAAAATCAGTTAACAGCCTCACTCTGTTACAGTTAGTTACTAGATAGTGAGTTCAAGGGTCTTAGACACATAGAACAGTACTTGAAAAGTAACGGTCTTGCCTCTCAAGACAGGTGGCGCTTTAAGATAAATAGATGTCTTGTCTGACTCTCTCCAATAATGTATGACATGTTTCCCCTGAAGGAATTTTTGCAATTCATTGATCATTGTAACTGGAAAATTCCTAAGTTAAAGGTTTACATTTATGCAAAGCTTATGCAGATCCAGGTCCAGATAAAGCTTTCAACTACTCAGAAATGCAACTGGAGTAGACCCATTTGATTTAGGTAGCCTAAACCAAAGACAACAGAAATCACTGCAGTTTCTCGTTGATCTCTTATCCTACAATTCATAGATCTTATTCTGAAAGATTCTGAATATTTCTTATTCTGAAAATGCAGTCTGACTTAAAATGTCACAGTCTATAAACACTGACTGTATTTTACATACATCAAAGCAACTAGGCCTAATTAAATGCTTGCTTACTCTAAATACTGACATAGACCTCTCTGGTCTTTCTTTACCTTCCAAAGGGTCTCCAAGTAATTAATAATAATTATAAAAAATTCTCACAGCTAAATTAAGCTTCAGTATAGATAATTCCATAAATGAAAGAAAAATGCTTATGGCAGAACTCCCATTTCACCAGCAGAAAAATAACTGGAATACACAGAGGCCATCAAAGTGGCTAGTATTAAGGCATGATACGAATGCTCATACTTCCATTATGTAAAAACAAATTTACTACTTAAAATACTTCATTTCCATTTAAGTTTGTAAATCAAACTGGTTTACCATTTTTTCCTAGCTTCACTTTAAAATGGAACTAAAAATCTACCTAACAAGCAGATTCAGTTACCTTCTTCCAAATGATGATACTTCATAAATTTGTTTCACAATTTTAAAGACTTCTTTTATCAGTGTATTTTCATTAGATCAGATGCAAATAACTCTGAGACACTGAATATTTCTAATGCTCACTGAGAAGCTACAGATTCTCAATACTTTCTCAAAATTAGTTGTATAAACAAAATAAGTTTTAGGATACAGGTGGGCAGAACTTGCACAGCCCATATTCAAGCTAACATTGTCCTAGAATTTACCTGTTTCTGAGAGCTCATATGAAGTTATGGATTTACAGTAGAATTTATGCCAAAGAAACCTTAAGGGTTTTATGATTTTTGCAATCTCAGAACAAGCAGTACTTTCTGGGTTTCAGTCACCCAGTGTTCACTGGAAGACTGAAAGTTCAAACTATCCAGAACACAAGTTGAAACAGGAGTCTATAAACAATACTCAAGAAAAAAAGCAGTAAGATTATGCTGTTCTGATTTCTACTATTAGGGCCAGAAATAAGAATTTTGCTTTTCTTGGCCACTTGGGGTAAAAAAAAATTAATATAATAAAGTGACTAGAGAGTGAAAGAAACACTGAATATGAATAACAGTAACTGTAAAACCACAGAAACAGATTCTGGATCAGAGATGTGCTTGAGAAAATAGGTATTTCTGCATATTGATATTAGACTTTCAGTGACATAAGACTGCCTAGATGGGGTATTAAACATTTTTTTGCCTGAAATGTATTCACTCCTGTTCCAACTGCATGTTGCCTGAAAATATAAAATAATGAGGAAATTTTGTTAATTATGATATTTTAGATAGTTAGAATCTCTACAGATTTCCTTAAGAACCTAAACATAGCCAGTAAAGTTGGTAGAATAAAGAGAATGAGAAGAACTGATGCTACTTTGAACTCATTTCTGTCATAGTAAAAATTTACATTTCAATTAATTCATACCTGTGTTGTAATCTATTCACAGCTTTTAAAACCATTGAGGCTTTTTTCCTTTTACATTTTGTACTGAAATACCTTGATTAACTCAAAATTCCACAATTACTTTTCTGTAAAGTCTTCACATTAGTACCGCGTAAGTAAAAGGCTATCAAAATCAATTTGATAACATCAGTGACAGAATATGTGCTTTTTATTTATACTTCAAAGCAGAGATTTTAATACATTAAATACGTGTCAGAATTCATAACAAAACTCTGCATCAACATGCTTGTATTTCCCCATCCCTTCCTTTCTTTCTGCCTTCAAATGTATGCCTCTATCTATTTCTTGATTGACAATTTTTTTTCATTCAAATGTTAATGTATTACATCTGAGTTGATACCATAGGCATGGAAAAGAAAGATAAGTGATACATCTTAGTACCTTTTTCTGTGAAATTACATTAGCCTTCTGGGATACTGGATAGGATGAAGCTGCAGATTCAAAGATCATTACACTGCTTATTACCCTTTGTATTTATCTTCAGTGCTGCTAAAGCTTTACAGAATATCTAATTTCTCTGAAGCTGCATTAATGTCAAAACTGCCACTTTTTGGATGCCAGACTTCATTCCAACTGGCAGATAATGCACAAAAGGATCTAATATCAATCACAGGGAATTATATAAAAGCTAAAGGTTTGGCACATTTGGCAAAGAATTCAACTAATGTTCTGCTTCTACATTACCACGGGATCTTTGCTCTTCTATTCAGTACATGTTTTACTAAGCAGAAAGATGAAGTGTTGAGCAATGGAGTCAAGGTTGTGCTTAATGTTTCCTCATTCTGTTATTGCTTGGGACGTCTTTTATGACTGATATGGGTAACTTTTTCAATCTCAGAAACAGTCACTTTAGAGGAAATGGTACAGGGTATGCCTAAAGGAGGAAAAAAAAATAAATCCAGCATAAACTCTTTTTTGGGGACCAGCTAGTAATCCAATCAAAACAAAGTAGAAAACAGAATCTCTCTCTCCCTTCCCACTCCACTTTTTTACACCAAACCAAACCAAAAAACATGATAGCAGCAACAGTGAACCAACACCATCTTCTCACAGATCTATGTCAATGACTGGCTATTATTTCAATAATAAACTTAAGATTTCAAGTACAAGCACAAAAAAAACCCCATATCTGTATTATATAAAACTGACAAAGCCAGTCCATGTCCTTCAGAACGGTTTCTGTTTCATCCACCTGGTTATAACTAAAAATAAGCCAGTACATGATGCTTTGTAAGAATTATATTTCAATCTCTTTCTGCTGATGATAGCAGATAAACTCTGCTGTTAAGATTCTCTTCTGCCTGGAGTAATACTGAAGTGATAAATTACATTCTGTGCCAAAAAGAGGGATTCTAGCTTTCAATCCAAATAAGAGACCCTTACGTGTTACCAGGTGCCTCCAATAGAAAAGCCACTACAAAGTGCAACATAGAATCATAGAGTGGTTTGGGTTGGAATGGACCTTTAAAGATCACCTAGTCCAACTCCACCTGCCATAGGCTGGAACACCTTTCACTAGATCAGGTTGCTCAAAGACCTGTCCAACCTGACCTTGAATATTTCCAGGGATGGGGCATCTACCACCTCTCTGGGCAACCTGTTCCAGTTTCTCACCACCCTCATCGTAAAAAATTTCTTCCTTAGATCCAGGCTAAACTTACCATCTATTAGTACAAAACCATTACCCCTTGTCCTGTCACTACAGGGCCTGGTAAAAGGTCTCTCTCCATGTTTCTTAGAAGCCCCCTTCAGCATTGCAAAGCTGCACTAAGGTCTCCCTGGAGCCTTCTCTTCTCCAGGCTGAACAACTCCAACTTTTTTTCTTAGGAGAGGTGTTCCAGCCCTCTGAACTGTTAATTGTTTTTGACCTAAGTTTTATCCACCTTAAGCTGGCAATCTTTTAGCTATCATTCACATGATGATAATAGGAACCAATTATTGAACTGATCTGTTTTTCTCTATAATGATACTTTCACCATGGAGTTTTAACTTCTGTTATTACTGCTTGAAGTAATTTTCCTTGTAGTGAGAGATATCTTTAAATTTAGTCTGATGAAACTCAACCTATAGTATGAATATGTACATCTGAGCTACTCTAAGCTAACCTTATAGTAAGTGAAAGAAAGTTAAGTTATTAAAGAGGATGTAGATGTCATGTCATCAATAGTAGATATGTGAAACAGTTCAGATGAACCGTGTAGATGTGGTTTAATGGTGGACTTGGCAGTGTTAGGTTTGGTTGGACTCAATGATCTTAAGGGTCTTTTCCAGCCTAAATAATTCTAAGATTCTATGATTCTAGAATTTCCTGTTTCCCTTTAATGAATTCAAGTGATTCAAGAGCTCACTAGCTCAATTCTACATGTCTGCATTTTAGACATTTAAAGTTAACTAAATAAATTCTACCCATTAGGTCTGCATTTCAAAGAATATTACAGATGTTTTCTTTATGTACAACTTCTACTACCGTTTACATTACATCTGATTTTTAGTAGACACTCTTACTTCATTTGCTATTCAATTTGGACATACAGATGAAAAATGTCAGTCACTTAAGAGGAATTTTAAAGGCAAGCTGAAATAATCAAAGTCAGACATAAGGCACAACCACTGTGTGAGGTGCAGAGCAGCAACTGCACAATAATCAGTGATTTAGAGATCCTCTAACCCCAGTGTTTTGCTACTATTGTAGTCCAAATCAACAATTTCCCCTGGACCTTCCTAAATAGCGATGTGGGAACTAATTTGTGACACAGTGACATTCCTAATCCTCATCCTGCATTCAATTAATTCATTCATTCATTTATAATTTTCAAAGTTATATATATAGTGTGTGTGTATAGAGAGACACACACACACACACACTCCTACAAATGTCTTTCTGATTCAGTCTTTTATTTAGTTGATTCAGTATTTTATTTCATTTATTTATCTAAAACCTCCTTTGAAATATATCCATTTTCAACCTGTCTCTTATTACTTTAAGAGAAAAAAGTTCTGTCTTAAAAAGGACAGAGAGAATTATTTTAACATTCTTTGAATATTTTTGTCTTTCCCGAAAAAATGCAGATAATAGTGTACTTCAGGAAACAGCTTCACTGCTGAAACACTTTACTCACCTATTGCCCCAAATGTTTGTCTCATTGACATAATAATTGATATTGTGAATGCTTGTAAAAATGAGTTTGATTTTATAAAATGGGAAAGTGATATCTCGGTTTTTGTCTGTTAACATATGAAAGAAAATGTTAAAGAAATGTTAACATTTTTCCTCAGAGTGTTTTGTTAAAAGATTGCTAATGCCTAGACAGGTATTTAAAAGGCTTTAAAAACAAGGGTAACAGAAATGCAAATAGTTAACTAATAGAGATCAGCATGTGTGTCCATTACACAGCAGGACTTGTAAGTACAATTTCAGAAGCTAAACTGTTAGGCTTCACCCAAAATGCAGCAAATAACATGAAAGAAAAATATCTACAAGCTTCTGTGATATTCCAAACATAAACAAAGACTTAGGAAAGTGCTGCTCTAATCCCTTTCATAATTATAAATATTAGTTGCTCAATACTTCTATAAATCCTGTCCAATAACCTTCTTCCAGACAAACACAATGTTTGAGCTAAAGTCCCATTAGGAATACCATCCCAAACCTCCTTCAGTTTTGATTCTCTATACTGTCTGTTGGACTTTTTGACTATCTATTTAGAAATGGTTTTCTAGTTCACAGTCTGTTCCTGCTTTAACTCTTGGCATTCAGTAAGTAAGACACAGAGTTATTTCTGTGACCAAAGCTCTGTCTTTTCATCGTAAGTTTACAGAAAAATAATGCAGGTTTAAAACGTCTCAACCAACAGAGAAAGAAATGGACAGAAATATCATTCAGCCCTTAATTGGAAACATAACTATTTCTTGCTAAAAGAAAACACAGAGAAAATATATAGGAGTAGGACTATTTTTCTCACCATTCAAACATCAGTAGAAAATAGTGTAGTAGCAACTGTAGTATTATAACCCAGTAAAATAAATACAGGGCTGCCCTTATGAGAACAGATCACAGGCTTTGTGTTAAGCTATCAACAGCTCTACTATGGTATTCAGAAATCCCAGAGTTTATATTCTTTCATAAAAGAAAAAAAAATGCCTATAGTTTTCACAATTTCTACCTAATGATTATCTATATTGTACTGTTACCTGTATTTTCTATGCTATATAGATACTAATACATATATTCCACATATATACATGCCACATATATTTTATTTAGATTTCAACAACTCAGCCATAAAAGTCTTTTTTAACCCAGTTATTTCTCAGCTAATACTGATTCTACAGGGAAAGTGAACTTAGTTTCAAATAACTTACATTTTTTTGTAGAAAGCTACCTACATTAATATTTTGCCTTGTCACTCTAATCAAATGGGAAGCAGGATTGCCATGTCTCAGTAATATTGCTAAACACTGAGGTTTTTTCCCCTGTATGTTTTGCATTTAAATTGCACTTTTTTGTTTTTGAGATTACAGTAAATTATCTTCACGTTTTAGGTAAATATTCTCAAGTATTTAGAGAGTCACAAAAAACTTGAAATTCAAGCATTTCATTCCTTTACTTTAATGTAGCGTTTTTCATTAGTTCCACCTTTCAGATTTTAGAAGATCTGTCTCATGAATCGGAAGCAAAATTCCTTCAATAGTATTACCTGTAGCTATTCTATATAACTGCAAATTATTAAATATATATATATACACATTTCTGTAAAGATTAGTGTAAAATGAAACATAATTTATAACTTTGGAATAAGAAAAAAATCCACGGATAGTATTATAGCTGTGGATAAATCAGAATTTGTCTATTCTGCTTTTCTATTTTTTTTTTTCCCTGCCTCTTACTAATGGGAAGCCCTATACCTAGACCAAAAAAAAAAAAAAAAAGAATATTGTTACTGCAGCATTCTTGTACACATGGACAACAGAAACACCAAAAGAGACTGTAAAAGCTGTAAGCAAGCAACACTTTTGTGATTAATCAATATAATGTATACTTTCTACCTGAGACTGAAGTTCTAATCAAGCTAAAGATTACAGCAATTAAAACAAACAAACAAAAAAATCCATACTAGAAAACCCAACAAAAAAATCCCAGAAATCCCCACCTTCTACAGATTGCAAGATGGACAGTGGACACAATGCTCAGCAGTTACGAACCATGAAATAGAATAAATATATAACGAATAGGGCTGCAATCATATAAACAAAACATCAAGAAGTAAGACCAAAGCACTGTAAGATGTGGAGAAATCTATAGTTGGAAAGCAACTAAAATGCATTATAAATTTCAAAACCAGGCAGAAAATACTGTGACAAAACCAACTTACTTCCTTAAGCCTAAATTTAAAAAAGGAGTAAAAATAACATTAACAATACACAAGAGAAGGAATAAATATCAGGAATCAGTGATGAATTTGTGAAGGGTGTTACCCTGGTAAATGAAAGCATAAGGTTCACAAGAAAACAGAATTCTGAATAAATTAGACCATTATTGCTGTTCCATTAATTGTCTAAGATGAAGTATTCAAGAACTGAGATGCTACACTCAGGAAATCACGTTTTTTTTTTTTTAAATCTAAAAGAGCACAAACTAGATAGGTATTTTGAGACCTGATGCAAATTAGACCAACTCACAGTGGCATAAACTTGGATTTAGACTATTATATTACTATTTAGATTACTATTTGTGTTTGACATTCAAATGCATAAAGTTGTGGATTTATTATACACCTTAAAAAATACACAAATAACAATTAAGTAGAAATACTGTCCATACACTGAAAATCATTAACTTACAATTTCTAATTTCTTTCACAATGGCAGGTAAAGCCTGATTGCTTATCTTCCAAGTTTGCTAAATCCATGCACTGTAGGTCTTAGGATTTTGATATCTAGTCATCACACTCTCATAAAAAAATCTCAGGCAATAAATGGCAAAAATGTTGTAACATTTCAGCCACCTCAGACAAAGTCCAAACCACTTGTAGCAGATAAACCCTTGCACAGACTTTGTGGATGAGATTCTCATTGCCTCTCGTGTACACATAGTCAACTACTAAAATAGTTGTAACAGGATGCTACAAAGAATAAAACCAATACATTGTTGAAAATAAAGAATAAATATTACCATCAATGATCTAAAACCCCATCCATGATCTAAAAAACTAATCTACAGTTCAAAAAATTTCCGTGAAGGGGTGGTGAGGAAACCATGTTTAAGCATGAGAAATCTCATGAGTATGCATGAGAAAAAATTTCTGGAACAGCACAGTTATCCTAAGTCAAAATCAGATCTGTCCAAAGAACTGACTGAATTTAATGGCAGACTAAGCATTCAGTGTGCACAAGCAACTTCATCCTCAAACAGTAACTCCAAATAACATCATACAAAGCCCAAACTTATTTGAACATTAAATACAATGCTAAGTATGTAATTAACTTAATGTGAAAATGGTAAATGTATATGTTTCAGCTTGTATTTTAGAGGTAATACAGAGGATGTACAATCTTTTAAAGCAAACTTTCTAAAAATCAGATTATCTTAATTTTAAATACTACATTTCCTTTCAGTTGCATACTAGTATTGGGTATACTTTATTAATATATTTTCATTTCTTATGATGCTGTTCCCTGTCATAAGATTCTCCTACCTTACCCAAAAGTTGTAATATTCCTAAAGCAGTCACTCTCAAGCTAGTAGGAGTTTTCTGCTACTAGTCTCTCAAAACACACACACACAAAAATGTCTGAGCTTGCTGGACCACTATTCCAGTAATCCAACTTAAATCAGTTACAAGTTGAACTATCCTGGGCTATGGATTTAGCAATGAACTGTACTACTCTCACCTCTCCAATGACCTTTCCTACCACCAAATGATTATTTTATACCTTTCTAAGTACATCATGTTTGCCAGAAAGAAAAAAGAAAGAAAAGCTAATAAAAAGCACAATGAAGCAAAAAAAAAAAAAAAAAATCTATAGTACCTTGTGTTGTGCATGAAAGGACGGCAATATTTTTCATCATATAGAAAGGTATGTGAGATAATTTTCATAGACTTTTCCACCAGAGGTACGCTGAAGGAGAAGACAGATATCATAAAGATAATGAGCTATCATAACTGGCGGAATTTTAGCCTGAGAAATGTCATAAGAAAGAATCATAGATAAATTGAAGTTGGTAGGGACTCCTGGAAGTCATCTAGTCCAAGGCTGCTTAAAGCAGGATTACCTTCCACCTTGGACCAGGTTCCTTAGCGCAATGTCCAGCCCAGTCCTGTCAGTCTCCGGGTAGCTTGTTCCAATTACTAACACTCTCATGGTGAAGAATCGTCACCTTATGTCCAGTTAAGGCTTTCCCTATTACAGCTGGTGACTGTTTCCACTTGCCCTTTCATTGTGTGTCTTTAAGAAAAGCATGGCTCTGTCTTCTCGCAAAATGCCTTTAAATGGAAAGCAACTAGATGCACAGCCTTCCTATCTTCAGTCTGAACAAAACCCTGATCCCTTGACCTCTCTTCTTTCAGCATGCACTCCTCCTACCCGTAACCACCTTGGCAGCCCTTCAATGGCTCCTCCAGCATGTCAGAATCTCTTTCCTGCACTAGCAGGCCCAAAACCAGATCTTGGTGGATAACAAGTTGAATTAGCAGTGCATCCTTGTGGCAAAGATGTTCAGCCACACAATGGACTGCAGCAGCAAGACTGCAGCCAGGAGATGGAAGGATGTGATTATTCCCGTCTGGTCAGCACTTGTGACACCACACCTTGAGTACTGGGTGCAGCATTAGGCTCCCCAGTGCTAGGAAAACATTAACGTACTGGGGCAAGTACAGTATGGTTAGGTCCCCAGAGTGATGGCTGAAGAAAGAATGAGAATTGTTTTCCCCACCCTTAAGAACAGAAGACCGGCAAAGACCTTACTGCCTGCCTTAATGGAAGGAGATAAAGACAACACAGCCAGACTCTTCTCAGAGGTTCACAGAGCTAAGACAAGGGACTACAGATATAAAATGCAACACAGGAAATTCTGACTAGGTATAAGGAAAAAATATACCATGAGAGTGGTCACATATTGGAAAATTGCAGAATTTCAATCATTAGAAATATTTAAAACTTGATGGGGCAAGATCTGCAGAGTCTGATCTAACTGGACCTGCTATGAGCAAGAGAGTGGACACGAGGACCTCACTCTCACCCTAAATAAGTCTATGATTCAATGTGTGATGCAAATTACAGGAAAAGCTATTACAAATGTAAGCTGGCAACATTTCTCACAGGGCTGAATATACATCAAAGCAAAACTTCAAAACAAAGATCAAGGAGCATTAAGTAGTTCAGTGACTGTTTCTTTTCTGATGCTGGGTTAATTTTTTCCAAGTCAAATGACTCATCTATGACTGATATATGTATGTCACGCCACCTACATCAAGCAGTGAAAAAGCTCGAGTCTCTTCATTAGCCTACTTTTAGATATTAATTTGAAAAAATCCATTTAAAAATATATATAAATAAAACCACATACTGAAAACTGATAAATACAAATTCAATTTCTTGGAAGAACTGCTTACCTTAGTTACCACACAAACAGTTTAAAACAGTTTCCGTATGGCAGCAAGTATTGAATTGTTTTTTACTATACTCTCTTTTACTTCTGCAATGCAGCAGAAGAAACAGACCAAAGTACCTTAATGAATCTACAAGTAAAAACATTTGGGATGTCAGACACTAACACTGCTATCTTTCCACAAACAAAACAAGGGAGATTTGATTATGGGATCTAATGTGGAGAAATGCTCAGAGCTTCTATCTGCAACTGAAGCCAAAGGAGCTGTACTTGAACATATTGAGCTTACATACTGATACCCGTTTGTAAATATTCACTGTTCCAGATGGAATATTTAGCATTAGTGGATACTTCAGACTTAAAATCCCACGACTCATACTTTGTCACTTACTATGAGAGTCAGGATGAAAATGGGGATATCACCTTCAATAATACTATAAAAATAAATTAATTAAGGATTGTGAAGATTTTGGGTACCGTAAAGATAATTGCTATAGAAAAAAAAGTAGGGCAAAATAAGAATTCTGTCTTTAGAACATGACTTAATACTTACTAATGAATGAGGAATGGGGTCACAAACAGAGTGATGAAAGGAAAAAAAAAATTAATTAACACTTACTCTTTGAACTTTGTCCATCCTATAAAATAAATGAAAAAGAGTTTCCATGGAAACACTATATACATATAGAATTATAGATTATACATAAATACAAGGGGATGAGATATGATATAAAGTAATACAGTTAGTCTTATTTTAGATATTTCCTAACTCTGAAATCCTTAATTATATTAGTTTGTTATCAGGGTGGTTAAGAAGGTTCTATTATACTACTTTATTTCACTAATACCACTTATCTAGCAAAATACCTTCCATAACATGACACTTCAGTAACAGCTACTTTGCTTAACTTTTAGCACTGATTCTGTACTACCTGGGAACTGTTTTTATTGTGAGAATCCCAAAATAATTAAGATGCAGACAGTGGGCAGAATGTACATTAATACTGCCTCTCATTTTCTTACAATTGCTGACTAATATCATCCTACTGCTTTTAAATCTTCTTCACAGTTTGAAGTAACACTAATTAAAAACTAGCACATGCTTTATTCACAAATATTTAAGGACTCAGAACAAATGCTTTGAAATCTCACAGATGAAAAAATCAGTATTTCTCTGCAGTATCTTCTACAACCCTGCAAGCAGTAGACTGTCTCCTTCACTATTTCCTATACTGTTTTCTTATAAATTAAACTATTTTAGGAATAATCTAGAGGGGGCTCAATTAAGCAGTTAAAATTTGATTTAAATACTGATGTCTTTAAAACACGAGTTTATTTATAATTTGACTCGTTGTTAAAACTTTTAGATTAACCAAGATATTTATATTTTTTGTAGAATTACTTTAGATTCAAAGGAAATTATTTCTATAAACTAATCCTATAACTGATTCCTAATTCTAAACTAATGTCTCTAAGCTCTTTCTATAAACTAATAAACATAACCTGCATTAGAATACAAACTGTTTATACAACAACATATATCCTTCAATAATGCTTTAAGGAATGATGCTCCTAAAATATATATTTATGACAGACAGCTACAGCTGCAAATAAATTCTCCATTATAGACAAAATTAATGAAAAGAAATATAATTCTTATGAAGCATTTTGCTGGCCTGGCGTATAATTTTTTTCTAAACCTTTAGAAACAACAGGAGCATTTCTGAGCAAAACAAGGCTGTGAGCCTCAAAAGCATGTCTACAATACATATAGAAAAGTAATAAAACAGCTTACAGGAAATATCTGCCAAAATAGAAACAAAGAATTTTTTTAAATAATTTTAATCTGCAGAAATACTGAAATATCATAACCGTAATTATGGTGCTAGTGAATAATACTAAAAAAAGACCAGAATTAAGGTTATTTGACTGTCTTAATGATGCTTTCGTCTAAATATATTCAAATGTCACATTTAATCATAACATTTAATTTTCCTTAATACTCAGCTTGACATCTCTCTAAAACCTCTTTATCCTATATTACTAATGCCATATCAACCCATCTTTCATTTTCATAAAGTTAACACTTTGAATATATGCAAAACCATGAATATTCACTCACAAATGTAAGCTTCAGATTAACAGTACAATTACCAAAACACCAAAGGTTATTTTATGTAATCCCAATTATTTTCTGAGTTTTTCCTTTTCAAATTTTAATTATCTTTCCAAATACTAGCAAAAAGGATGTTAAATTTTTTAATGTAACTGTACTTCTACCACTCAAATCTCGGTTTCGAAACACTACAGCCAGGGGTGCAGGAAGAAGGGGGAAAGAAGGTAGAAAGAGAAGAGGAATACACACATTTACAGAAAAATAAACAGCTTAAATTTGTAGTTGCAAACCTCTAACAAGTGGTAGTCAAACCCAGTAAATGTTGGAAATCACAATTTTAGATTCTAAAGCTGAAAATTCTCTTGCAGTTCATACAATATCATGTGCAAAATAAATATAGTTTCAAATATCTTTTTTTTCAACAAAGCACTAAATAATATCCAAAATGCCATGAGGGGCTGGCTAGAAAATACTGCCTCAGTATTTCTATTTCAGAGGTTGTGAAGCATGAAACAAAATTCATGCATGATAAGTAGTTATGTGTACAGTGATGTAATAAGCTATCTGGATTCTAACATATGATCCGACTGTGGGAATATTAGACAGAGACTATATAGGTAAAACATTTGTCTGAAAAGTACACATAAAAGCGATAAACTCACAGCAATTTTTAGATTTTTAGAGAATTACATTTAGTTCACTTACAATCATCTAAAATAATTAATTCTAGAATTTGCACAGCTGTTCCAAACAATCACTTTTGCTTCCAATGTTAAGATTCCAAAAAGATAGCCTTTTTGCCCAGAGCTGAGCGAATGAAAATTACATTTCACAGGCAAGGTACAGATTTTAGAATTTAGCCTTATTCAAACTAGATGAGAGAAAGGCTGTAGATGTTGTCTACCTGGACTTTAGTAGCCTTTGGCACTATTTCCCACAGCATTCTCCTGGAGAAACTGGCTGCTCATGGCTTGGATGGGTGTACACTTTGCTGGGTGAAAAACTGTGTGGATGGCTGGGCCCAAAGAGTTGTGGTGAATGGAGTTAAATCCAGATGGTGGCCAGTCACAAGTGGTGTTCCCCAGGGCTCAGTATTGGGGCCAGTTCTGTTTAATAGCTTTATCCGTGATCTAGACAATTGGATCGAGTGCACCCTCAGTAAGTTTGCAGATGATACCAAGTTGGGCGGGAGTGTTGATCTGCTGGAGGGTAGGAAAGCTCTGCAGAGGGATCTGGACAGGCTGGACTGTTGGGCCAAGGCCAACTGTATGAGATTCAACGAGGCTAAGTGCCAGGTCCTGCACTTGGGTCACAACAACCCCATGCAGCACTACAGGCTGGGGGAAGAGTGGCTGGAAAGCTGCCTGGTGGAAAAGGACCTGGGGGTGCTGGTCAACAGCTGGTTGAATATGAGCCAGCAGTGTGCCCAGGTGGCCAAGAAGGCCAATAGCATCCTGGCTTGTATCAGAAACAGTGTGGCCAGCAGGACCAGGGAGGTGATCACCTCCCTGTACTCAGCACTGGTGAGGCCGCACCTCGAATACTGTGTTCAGTTTTGAGCTCCTCACTGCAAGAAAGACATTGAGGTGCTGGAGCATGCCCAAAGAAGAGCAGTGAAGCTGGTGAAGGGTCTAGAGCCCAAGTCTTATGAGAAGTGGCTGAGGGAACTGGGGTTCTTTAGCCTGGAGAAAAGGAGGCTGAGGGGAGACCTTATCACTCTCTACAACTACCTAAAAGGAGGTTGTAGCGAGGTGGGGGTCAGTCTCTTCTCCCAGGTATCAAGCAATAGGACAAGAGGAAATGGCATCAAGCTGCACCAGGGGAGGTTTAGATTGGATATTAGGAAACATTTCTTCACCTAAAGGGTTGTCAAGCATCAGAACAGGCTGCCCAGGGAAGTGGTTGAGTCCCCATCCCTGGAGGTATTTAAAAGATGCATGGATGTGGCACCTAGGGACATGGTTTAGTGTTGGACTTGGCAGTGCTAGGTTAATGGTTGGACTTGATGATCTTAAGGGTCTTTTCCAATCTAAATGATTCTATGATTCTAAATTTTTAGACACCTTCTCCTCGGAGGTGTGCCTTCTTTTAAAAGATCGAAATCCTTAGTAAGTTTACTAAATTCTTCCTAAAAGATCATTTGTTTTGCCAAAAGTACACAGAACTCTATAAACCCAAAAGGCAATTAGTTTATTAGTTAATTTATTAACCATTGAATGAAATCTATGATTTCAAGTACAACAACATTTTCTGTTATTTACTTAAATCTTGTAGAATAATATTTAGCATGCTTTCTCTGAAGAAAGAAGCTATCCACAGAGCTTCAAAATTAAAAGAAAATCTAATCAAAAAATAATGAACTAGCTAGATTCCAATTCCTGCACATGATAAAGCAGGTGTGTTTGCTATTCATGACAACTTATTTTTAGATCAAATACAAAATCCTTGAAATAGATTCTACTTGTAAACAAATAAAAAGAGTACAGCATATTCTTACAATTCCTATTTACAAATTTAATAAAAACACCTTAATTATTCTATCCACTGAAACGTAACAACAGTTCTTAAATTCATTCATGAAACAGGTTCCATTTTTTACTTGTATAGTGGGAAAATACAGTTATAATTTCTGAGTATATCAATTCAGGGAAAATGGACACAAAATGACCACAATATTTTTAAAATGTTTTTAAAAAACAAATTTTGATTAACTTTTAAGATTTCCTGGCCAAGAAAGCATTTGCTAAATAATATTTTTAAGTCAGCTAAACAGAACTGTAATGAGGTAGTTGAGGAAGATAAATCTCTGCAGTCTGTTACTGTACTGCTTTTATCTTTCAGAAGTAGTTTGTAAACCAAACATGTTGAAAAAAATAAGATGTACATTTGTTTTTCAGCACTGCGCAAATCTTCTGACTCCAAGTTCATACATGTGGCTTTCAAGACAATGCTGAAATAATTCAGTGATGTCTACTTCTGGAGGATACGATTTAGGATTGCAACAAGCTCATATAGATACGAGCAAACAACAATTTCTGTGACATTTATTATCTAAAAAGGAAGACTTATACAGTGAAACTTGTTGCTGCCAGCTGAACAGGTTAATACACAACATGTTCAGGTAATTTTGAACTTGTCTCCCACTTAAACCTGGCTAGGTTGGTTTGGTTTTTTTGTTTGTTTGTTTACACCCCTTCAAAGAGTGTGACCAATAACAAAAAATTCTTGACTTCCAAGAAAGACTGACAGGCTGCTTCAAATTTTTAGGCCAACACCAGTAACCATCCATTAAAAGAATGTGTAATTACTAATATTTTTGGCTGTGAAAATAAGTGCTTTGGCCATCAGCACACTGGCAGTAAGGCACATTAGCAGTAAGACATAAAGATTACTGTTCTTCAGAAACCAAACCAAACCAAACCAAACAAGTGTGGGTTTAAGAATACCTGTCATCCATGGAAAGTAGCAGAAAGGCTAAAAGCAGAGGTGAATTCTTTAATTCCTGCTCCTGCAACCACAGCACCATGACAGGTATATCTCTTTCTCAGATAAAACAAATTCTGAATAAATAGCCTACCATACCAGATAGTCATCTTTCATAAAGTAAAATACTGATCTAGCCTTTTCTTAATGTGGTATCAGCATTCCATAGGACGGTGTCACAAGCGTTAAAGACAGAAGCTTTACCACACAAAGTTACTCAAACTGTTAGAGGTTTTGGAATTAATTTTATCTAAAATCTAAGGCATTCCAGAGTTCTGCTGTAGGATCATTCCACCTCTAATGTGTTTCTTTCAATAGAGGACAGCTCTAATCTTCCATTACTGAAGGCCAAATGGAAATCACAGACAGTAACCTGCAGCTCCCTTGCAACCTTCTAACTATAAAGGGGAAACCAGAAATCTTCCAACATGCATAGGTTACATTCATAGTACTTGAGTTAAAAATGATTACTGTTAACAGTACAAATTAAACATTTTTTCACTTGAATTGTTCATTTTCCTAAAATTGACCTAAGGAATCAAAATTGAATGCTCAGTTTAAGATTATGCCTTCACTTTCAAGTGGTCATATTTGTCAGCTATCACAGAACTGAAAAATCAATCACCTATTGTACATGTTAATCCTAATCCTATATTTAAATACAGGGTTTGTATATTAAAAAGTCAGGTATAAGTAAGGACAGATTAAAGACCAAATGCAAGCTGGGAGGACAAACTAGGAAATTGCACTGAGTTGCCTGAACCCCAAGATATGAAGATTAAATTGCTAGATTGGTGGAAGAAGGTTTCAGAGAGGCTGAGGAGCCACTGAGAAAAAAAATTAACGGCAACATCTTAATGCAGAACTACAGCCTGTCTAAAGAAGACTGATGTGCGAAAATGCCTTCAAAACCAGGTATAGTCAATAAAAGCCAGAGCAATGTTGAAAGCTCAAGGCAAACTAACATCGGCTGTTTTTTATATGGTCCCTACCAGGAACCTGAAGCAGAGACAGGCTTTAGTTATTCTATCAGCCTTTAGCAGACAGGTGCACTAAGACAGGTTCTGCATTTGTTGCTCCCTGTCCCAGAAAGCAATAACTAGATTTCAGACCAGAAAAGAAGGTATTAACTGACACTCCAAAGTAACAAGATGAGTGCAGTTCATGTCAAAATATAACTACAAGGTTACTCATGTCTGACAAAGGTTAGGAGTATGATATAGGACTATACAGATCGGGAAACATAAGTGAAAGCAAAAAGCAGAAATATGAAACACCAAAAAGGAACCAAGCTGAAGCCTGGCAGTAATACTAACTTAAGTTACATGTCATGACGCAAGAAGGTCCAAAAGCAGAGGCAGACAAGGAAAGGTGCCTAGTAAAAAGAAATATTTAGTTAACTACTAGCCAGTAATTAAATGGATGAGGTTTTGTTGAACTGAAAGTCCCATCTCCAGATATGATTTTTTGTAAATGGTGTCTAGTCTTATCAATTTATCCTTCCTTCTATTTTAACTAGTGTATTTCATTTGAACTGGACTACAATAAGGACAACAGAGATTCTACCCTGTGTAACGGACCCTTTCAAGTTTTACCTACTGTTGTAGCAAAGCCCATCTGGAACATCACAGGACTTCTCTACAAAAACTGAAGAGAAACAGCTCTTGTGCACTACAATCAGAGAAGAAGTTACAGCTTCTGCCGCTAGTGATTTCTGATCAAGTAGGGTGCATAAAAGACCAAACTGTACCCTTAAAAGCAATAAATTGCAATAATCTAAATCAATGTTACCACTCTGGCAGAATATCCCTCTGTGAGGAGGGAACATCCCTCCTCTGAGGAGCAGTAAGCCACACAATGAACAACAGGTCACTGCAGGTTGCGAATGAGCTTTGAGCAGAATATCGTGATGTTTGGATAGACAGGCAGAGTGCCTTTACCTGATGCAAATCCATGAAACACTTATTTGTAGGAAGGAAATAGAAGATATGTTATAAGAAACAATTTATAAAAAGAGGTAAGACCACGTATTATGGAATTTTAAGTACTTTTCTGCTAAGTAGGCTAGTTTAACATAATTTTACAAAGGCGCTCTTACAAATTATGTGCAATTTGTTTTCCTCCCAGGCCTCCACTCTTATTCTGATGAATCCTAATACTCCTCATTCAGCAGCAGTGCATTTCTGAGCAATCATTTCAGTTCTCAGTTATAAGAACTTATATGAGAGTATTCACAGCTCACTTCTAAGTTTTACAATGGAAATTCAAGTAAGGCTAGAGATCTACAGATCATTGCTGCTTGGACAGCTTAGTACTTTATGGAAGAAAGTAAAAGGGCTACCTCTCAACTGGTGCTGATCACAGTGACTAGCTTGCCAGGGGGAAGTGCTGATTAAACCAAAAAGTCATTTTTAAAGCAGCAATACTGCAAAAATAATCCAGCCAAAATGTTCAGCCCTCTGAAGAAGTAGGAGAGTACACCTTTCAACTCAACTAAGAATTTACTTAGGCTTTTGCACTCAGCTTTTTAATTAGCTTTAATTTTTAATGTTTAAATGATTGTAAATGAGAAGACAAGACGTACTTTTGTAAGGTTGGTTCCTTAGGTCTTTCCTCCCATGATGATCTGGGTCTTTACTCCTAAATTCCAGCCAGAATGCCTGCAATCCACTACCCACTAACAGTAAGTCTTGCATGAGAAATTTGGTCCATAATGAATACTACTGGTTAAAGCTGATTCAGGAAGGAAAAAGAAAACAAAACAAAACCAAACCCACTATAGTTTGAAGGTGACAGTGCTTACAATACAACTTTCCTTCTACATTCATTAAACCCACACATAGAATACATATGCAGTTATCCCTTTATACAGTGACATATTCACACCTAGGGATTCTGAACAGAGGTCCTCCCCTTACTTCTCCGCATACAATCTATCTGTCTATTAAGGCACAGGAGAGGTATGGGAAAAGGGACAGATACTATGATAGATACAATGCAACTTAACTTTTTAATACTGGAATTAATTTTTATTTTATAGCCCATTAAATAAACCAAAATGTTCAAAAGTAGGAAAACATCCTTCTGAAAAATAAGACTCAATGTGTTTAGACAGTTTCTTCTGTGTAAAATGTACAAGTTCTTTACTGACTAGTATAAGTGAAGTCAAACACTTACGTTTTTACTGCCTTGTTATCATATGACCACTTTCAAACTGTCTAACAAAAACAGAACTCTAAACCTTTCCGTGACAGATGGCATTTCAGGAAGCGCACCTTTAATCAAGGTAGCTACATTTATTTCAATCTAGAAAATAACTTGCATACAGCTCCAATACACTGTTTTTTCTTGTAAGTGCTTACTCAAATTCATGATTTGCTAACAAAAAAATCTTCCCCTACCTCCCCTCCTTTGACAGATGAATAGAACACATCATGCCTAATTGAAAACTGCAGTCAGAAAAGCAATCAGACTGACATGGTTAATAACAGGAGCTTCTTCTAAAGTATCATTATAGACTAAAAGGGAACTGCATTTTTCCTAAATATGAAATCTGCCGTTGTTAATCCATGTGAGATGCTTCTCAGCTGTGTTTAAGAACAAGAGATAAGACTCAGCTTGTATGTGTTTTTTGCATGCATCTGGACATGTAGATATTATATGTAATGTATACATTTCAGATCTATTATTGTTATAACTTTTATTTCCCTCATTAAATCATGAATACAAACCTGAGACAAAACAGTACTAAATGGGGATCCTCTGCTCTCTGGAAGTGTATTTTCATGGAATCACAGAATAGAATAGTTTGGGTTGGAAGGGACCTTTAAAGGTCATGCAGTCCAACCCCTGCCATGAGCAGGGACATCTTCAACTAGACCAGGTTGCTCAGAGCCCTGTCCAACCTGACCTTGAATGTTTCCAAGGATGGGGCATCTACAGCCTCTCTGGGCAACCAGAGACAAATGGCAAATGACAAAAAGACGGTAGTTTCTTAAAGCATACACTGCTCCCAATTTCTCATAATTCTATTTATAGAAATATATAGAAATGATATGACCATAAAATTGCTGCAAAATGTTAAAAGAGAACTGAGACCCAAGTTTAGTACATCACCTCTTTGTTTCCAGGCATTCTGTCTAATGCAATTTTTTTCAAACAACTAGTTATCTTTTCAATGTCTGTTTTTATCCTGCTGTTTGTTTTCACCTGTGTTCAGTATTGACTTCTCCATAAAACCACACTTACTATTTGTTGGTAATGAAACCAGCAGCAAACAAATCGAGCTACAGAGAAATTAATCCAAATGGACAATTAGGTGTCTGTGCTAATTGTTTTTGTTATTTGTCAACTCCTTTATTTAGACCATTGCAAGGGGACAGTAACTTATCTGGTTGCCAAGAACTTCTAAAGAACTTCGTGTCTGAATAAAAGACAGATGCATCTTACTACATTTTTGAAATCATTTTCTAAAGGAAAAGTTTGGATCTCCAGTAAGCTTTTATTTATAATATAGCTTTGGATCATTTTCAAATACCGTTGCTGCTAACTAGGAGAGTTCAAAATATTTTTTTTCATATTGTCTATGGGTTTTACATCAAAACAGCACAGATACTTTTGTCTTGGATTCTTTAATGATTACCATAAAAAAGTGTTTACCTCAATTATTAGGTCACAAAATACATAGATTTCTCCTGTCATAATCACAAAAATCAGTACTATCTCTCCCCCCAAAAAAAACCCCCAGGAAATCAAAAAAACATAACCAGTTTGGAGAGAAAAAAAAAAAAAAAAAAAAAAAAACAAACCAAAACAAAAAAACCCTTGGCACTTTTACTCTTCACTAACTGATTAACAAAAGCCTTCTTTGCAAAAATAATACTATTTTATACTACTAAACTTAGCCACTCATACTACTGGACTTAGTCTATTAACTTTTAAGAGGCTAATTCTATACATTCCACTTTTTTTTTTCCAAAATAATACTTTACCTGTATAACTTAAAACTGATCTAGCCACCAGCTCAAGGTCAGCCATCAAGATTTCTGCCACAATTATTTACACGTCCATGAGGGATTTGTTTGGGTCCTTAAAATAACAAAATGTACAAAAGTGGGATGGCAAAACAACCTGCCAGGTAAATATGCTCCACAGAAATCTGGAGTTTAGTGGATCACAACATGAATAATGATGTAGCTCTAGCTTCTAAGTAGGAAACTTTGTTAGTTTGTTATAGGCATCCTGTTAAGTACCCATTATGCTAGGGAACTGTATAGTCACAACATAGGTAAGCATGCAAGCAAACTTAACTATTTAGTGTAAAGACTTGTAAATCCTAACAACTGAATACACAAGGTTTATTTCCTCATTATCCAATTAACCAAAAATATACAACCCCACATGGCAAGTATGGATCATCCACGTACTGTTAGAACCACTGTTAGTTACCAAAGTCATAACCTTGAAATTGTTAAGCCTAAGTTTTTTCTATACTAATTTTAATAGAACTACATCTATATTAACATATAGATAATACAATGGCATGCAGTACTATGGAAAAGATTTTATTAACTAGTAGATTCTTCAGATAGGTAGATAGGTAAATCAGGGAGCTTTTTTGAGTATGCAATATAAAAGCACACTTGGAACAGTGCTTTAATTATTTAAGAATGATGTAAATTTGGATCAGAAGACATGATATGAATAAGTCTAAGAGTACCTGAATATATTTTCTTCCCATTCAAATTCTCTATAACATTTTTTCCTTCATATGTAAAATGATTTCCACATGAAGTCACAACAGAAGAACCACAGACCTACATTTCTTTCACTTAATCGTAGTAAAAGCGTGACATTTTACAAAAATAAACAGAACTGGAACATTATTTTTGCTCCTAATAAGGAGTTACCTAGAAATTTGAGCCTGCATCTGACATACACCTCAGTGTAGCTGATTTTGATGCAGAATGATTTGGGAGCCTGAATGTATAGTTTTTGACGAACAGTTCTACCAATTACCAGCAACTGTAAAATAAAGACGCAGTGAATTTCTTCTCCAAATTTTCAAATACAAATGTCATCTTTTAACTTTTTTTTTTTTTTTTTTAAGTATAGCAGGCCTGAATCAAACTCATAACAGAATACCTATGCTTAGCCACAAGTGTCCGAAATTTATTCCTCTCTTACCCTCCAGTGTGAAAGACATTAAAAACAATAGGGTATGAAAGGCAAGTTCCTAGAATCTGTACAGATTTGCTATGGTATTTCTAAAAGCTCTGACCCACATTATTCAACAATACACTTGAGGGGAAAAATTTGTATTTATTTGCTTAAAATTACCAGGTTATTAACATTTATAGAGAGTCTTTTGCAGAACTTGATTACTTTGGTATCAGAGTGAGATATCTATGGTCACTATGACAGTACTACAGCTAACAAGCAGTGAGCACTAACTATCCCCTTGTGAATCAGATTGGCATTAGCATATCAAGACAGGTCATGGAAATGTGTCAGCCTGTCTTGAATAGACCCATTACACTGGTGGAAAACACACTGGTGTATACACAAAGTGACATCAGAATATAAGCTCGTTTAAGTGCAAGACAGTGAACGCTATCTCAAAATCATTAATTTCTCCGTATAGGGCATTTTAAAACTTCCAGCACAGGTAACTTCTTCTATCCAAATAAGAGCACGTTGCAATAGAGTGTCAATGTATTTCTATTAGAAGTTTTTAATTTCTACAGGAAAGATGGGGATAGTCTTTTTAGCAAGGCTTGCTGCAACAGGACAAGGGGTAATGGTTTTAAACTAAAAGAGGGTAGATTTAGACTGAATGCAAAGAAAAAAAATTCACAATGAGGGTGGTGAAACACTGGAAGGAGTTGCCCAGAGAGGTGGTAGATGCCCCATCCTTGGAAACGTTCAAGGTCAGGCTGGATGGGGCTCTGAGCAACCTTCTCTAGTTGAAGATGTCCCTGCACATTGCAGGGGGGTTGGACTAGATGACCTTTAAAGGTCCCTTCCATCCCAAAGCGTTCTATGATTCTAGTGTAAAAACACCTGCAAGATCCAAAAGCCAGAGCAACGGAAGAACTGAACTGGGAACAAATTCACCTAATACAGTGAAAGTAGCTAAACCAAGAAAACATTAGATGGCACTATACAGTAAATAATTCATGACCTATTGTCATTAGAGAGTGTGATAGAGGAAGGATGGGTGTCTGAAAGAGATGCACAGGATTTAAATATTCATTCTTCTAGACATTATTGTTAGCAACAATAAAAGGCTCTCTTTCTTGAGCAAAAGGAAAAAAAAAAAACATTATCTTCTATGGTTATTCTTCCAGCTAAAGCAGCATCTTCTATCACCTATCTTTCAAACATTTGATCATTTAAAAAACTGTAAAATATCATCACACACAAAATCTTTTATGCAAGACAGACTTCACACAAAGTGACAGACATTATACATAGAGCGCACAATAGAAAACTTTACAACTTCAATGCAAAATTATCAAAGGACTCCGCAAATGTTTTAATCCTTCAGTAAATACAGTTGATAGTATAAGTTATGAATAATGCTTATTGACTATAGAGAAGGCTTACGTTTCATAAATTTTTAAATTAAACTTTGTATTAGCAAATGAGACCAGCATATAACAGATTATCATCCCTCATTTACACTCAGTTGTAAAAGACCTAATTTGTAGATTGACGATGAAATAAGAAGCTGTTATTGAAACCAAAACTGTAACAATTACACGCAAGAATATATGGAAGAGGCTGATAATATGGGGGCACTGTGATCTTCTGTAGCTCTTTACAAGAGATCAAGTGTGGTCATTTAACCTGCAATTTGAGGAAAAGTTACCCAGCAGCCAGAGTTCACAAGTCTCTTACATGCTCAAGATTCATACTTGCAATTAGCAACCATAAGAGCAATTTTGCTGTAGTTCTTCCTAATGGGGAATATCACTGGTGTAATCTTATATATCTTTCTCAAGAGCATTTATGGCTTTCTGAATATTTCTATGACATCTTACATGCAGGTTTTTAAACAGAAAGTTAGGTGTTCATACTGAAGTACCCAATGCCAAGAAAATGCAAAACAGAACAATCAGAAACTGTTCATCCCACAGCCTTATGTCTATATATTATCTTGTAAACTGTTGTGTTTTTTTCCTCATCCTTAGATTATTGACCATTTTTGCACGTTTGTGTCATTACATCTAATTACATAATCTGTGAATTCAAGAAGTCACTAAATGAGAATATTTAATTACCTATGATTCATTGAGCTGCAAAGCATGACAGACTCTAGATGAGAAACAGCTTCAGCAACACATCTGTCAAATACCTTTTCTGAAACTAGGAAGTCTGAAAATAAGGTAGTAGTGAAGTAGTAGTGCAGTAGTGAAGATGTAGAAAGGAACTGGATTTCTGCAATAGAACTAGAAGTAAGCTAGGGAGATGTACAAAGCAGGAGACAAGGACACCTTTCTCTCCACTGTCTGTATAGACTTCTGTGAAATAAAACACCTAAACAGAATTTAAGCGGGGGGGGGGGAAGCGTTCTATGAAATCCTAAATAAATTGAATGAGGAACAAGGACCTCATACATCTGAGGCATATTCCATTATAAACTTTATCATTGCTCTTTCATAACATCTGTTCCTCCTCACCCTTCCAAAAACAGTTTCCTGTCCACTTCAGTTTTGCATGCTCACTCACAGCTGGGGAATCAAAAAAAAAGATAGAACCTCTTTTTTTTTTTTTTTAATAGAAGCAGGAATATAATTTTTATGCCTTCTAAAAATATTTAATATATATCTGATTAAAAATTGCCATAGAGCTCTTCTACATGGGAACACAATATTTGGATAGTTTGACAAATTGTGTTTTCATCCATAAAAATATAATGTAAGAAATGAAGAATATTATTCTGTGTGTATGTGTTATTCACTGTGGATTTTGAATCTCAAGAGAAATTTGAGTTTCAGTGCAGCAATCCCTAAAGACTCAGTCTTAAACATTTCTGCAGAATGAACTCATTACATGTTTCTGAACATTAAGTCACAGTGCTTTATTTCTGTTATGTAGAGCCCTTCTAAAAGATAGAAATAAATCAGTGGAAGATGAGATTTCACATACATATATTTTGTTGCTGTTGCTTATCATGACACAAACTTCTCTTTGATTTAAGATTAGCTCATATAAGGTTGAATGACTAAGTATGGTATGCAATGCCATGGATTTTTTTCCCACATTATAAAACAAGCCTTTTATGATAATTAGAATAGCCTACGTTCTTTGAAAAGCTTTCAAAACAATGACGCAGCTAGTTACTTTGCTTGCTAGACTCAAAAT
This sequence comes from Platalea leucorodia, assembly GCF_965183815.1. Classification (NCBI taxonomy): domain Eukaryota; kingdom Metazoa; phylum Chordata; class Aves; order Pelecaniformes; family Threskiornithidae; genus Platalea; species Platalea leucorodia. Next base: position 54,572,282 of record NC_138828.1, on the reverse strand, counting down.
CAATCACATTTTTTTTTAAACTTTTACCTATATCTCAATGTTCTTTTTCTTCTGCTTACACTGTTTACAACTCCACTCAACACCTTTCCCTGTTCTCCATTTTGTGTCTGTGTCAAAAATCAGATATCAAATTGTCAGACTTTTCAGTCAGTCCTAAATCAAGATGAATTCACAATAATGATCTGTAGACAAACAACTCTAGTTGTTCCTAATGGTTTTGTATAATCCATTCTTCTCCAGAAGAACCAAAGAACTCATTTTCCTTATATTGTATCATTTAAGTGTAGTTGTATGTACAATTATGTACATTTCAACAATTCTGAAAGAAAAAAACTACAAAGTAATATTGGGATGAATGGTATAGTTTCCCCACATCTAAATTAATACTGAGTAGTTTTGCTTCAGTAACATGATATAGTCATATTCCACTCTTTCAGACTATTCATAACAAGATTATACATTGTCAGCCTGAATTTGAAGAAAGAATTGACATATAAAACTGCATGTTCTTGGGAGTAAATGAAGAGCCCATATTATAGACAAACCAAGTTTTCTTCTTAATTTAAACACGAACTGACTATTCCTAAATTTAGGTCCCTTATACCAAATGATTTGTTATTAATATATTCAGTCCAGCTCAACAAAATGCTCGACAACACATTTTTCTGATTATTGTTAACAACACACAGTCAAAAACCCGAAAAATGTATCAGCCCAGGAGTTCAACAAAAAATTAAAATATCAGATTATGAAAAACTATCACATTATTACACACAATAAGCAAGGGGAGATTCTTTGCAACACCTTAAAAAAAAAATTAAAAAACCTCACAAAAACCAGCTTTTGCTGCTCTGTATAATTCCTACAAAAACAGTTTGACATGCTCTTTTCTATTATGTCCTGCCTCACAAAAGCTGTCCATTACTTCCTGGTCTTATCCTTATCTCAGCTTGACATCTCTACTTACTTTCTGACAGACTATGGCAGAACTTCCCAGTACTGTAGACTAAATGGTTATAAGGGTAGAATTATGATCCCACCCGCTCACCACTCTTACTCTATTACTTCACAATTTCTTTTGTTTAGCATTCTTTCTTCTGCCTACCGTGTTTCCTTTAGACAGTGCCACAGAATGTCTCTGTCTTGCTGAGACTGAGGTCATTGTTCCTCCTCAGAAAAGCTCCATCCCAACATTAACAGGTCTAACTAGAAATTATGTTTAGGTGAAGGAATGGGTGTTTCTATTTAAACACAGCCAAACCAAAACTTTACCTATTACTGGCAACATTAAATGTACTCCTGTTGATTTGCTCTGTCTTCGAAGGCTGGAAACAATTTAATACGAGGCACGCCTGTTCCACTACTGACACCAAATACTTAAAAAATTAAGAACTCCACATAAAAATGAAATTGTGCCCTAACTTAAAGCATTCTATTCACTGCTCTCCATGAAATATACAGTCATCCAATAGCCATAATAGTAGTATAAGTATCAGCATTATAGGTCAATCTATCTCACCTTCAAATACAGCTCAACAGAAACTGCTTTCAGTCCTGGAAAACAGGTCAATGCATGACCTTGATCAGATCTTCAATATAGCATTGAAGTGTTCACTGTATCATTTAGCAGCATCCTTGGACTGATATATTGAATTTGAAGTTGTTGCCAATATACTTGACAACCTCAAAACTACTTTAATTTTTTTTGAGAGTTGAATTGCATACATTATGTAGGTATTCAGTGCTGAACGAACATCTTCATTTTCTCTCTGAAGAGAACAATTGCTGTTTACTATGTGCACCACTAATCTGTAATTTGTATCAATAATTCTACCCTGGTTTTTATATAAAGAGAAGAAAAGCATTTTTTGCCCCCCACTTTGCTTTAATCCAAGTACATTTAACCACAAAACTATTAGAAATGTATTAAAATGCATTCCATATGTATATTTTTCCTTATATAAAAAAACTTAAGACAGATAAAAGCTAGATGATTAAAATTAGGCATATAAATCCATATTTATTTATCTCCAATTCTATCAACTATTTTCTCATAAAAATTCTTTCCAATGTATTTACACACAGAAATGCATATATGTATTTTCTATCTCTACATATAAATATGCATTTCTGAAAATACATATAGAATCCTGTTAGTGTTGAACATCCATTACAGGTCTGAGAATCCTGAAGTTCCTTCATATAAACGTGAACAGTACAAGACAACATGTTCTTGTTGAACTTGCACAGAATTTGACTAAACAGGAATAGAATTTCTTATCCAGTCTCAGCAGCCACAATTCTTTACTTTGTTACCAACCCATGCAACGAATTAAAACAGCTTACTTGTGCGTTCACTTAGATGAAAGATGGGTATGATGTGGTAATGAGAAAAATAAATGTAATTTTCTGTACAGAAAGGTCAAGATTATATTCCCTTCATATAACTACTCCATGCACTAGAGCCATACTGTGAATTTCACACCATCAGCTATCTATCATAGCAGGCCATCTCTTCTGATGGACAGCCTGTAAAATGTTAAAAAACACTTTAACACTCAGAAGAACTAACTGATTTCTAGTAGCTAAAAAAACTTGCTGCTGTGTGGCAAGAATTCAAGCATTAGCAAAAAAGGGGAAATTTAAATGTCATCATGAAACTTTGTAAGGAAAAAGACTACTATAGCTAAATATAAGGATATAAGTAATTGTTCATAAGTAAATACAATGTAATTGCTAATCCTGAAGTGTCCATACCATTGTTGGTAATTTTTGGTAAGTAAGATACAGTTCTGTTACTTAATACTTTGTATATCAGCAACTATGAAGTGCGCCCACATGTGACTTTAATCTACCCTTCTAATTCTCTCAACATAGGTGGGAATGTGAATCTGCTGATGAAAAGGAAATCCAAATCTTAATAAACCAACCAGGGAAGAAGAAAGAGAGTCACATTTACTAAGTATCTGATCCAGGGTATATTGATTAACTTTATCAAAAACATACACACACAATAGTTTTTATACCTCTAAGATTATTTCTGTTTTGATATAATTAATATGCCTTCCTTTCTACCAAGTAACCCTCTATTCAATATTTTGGAGACTGTTGATTTTTAATGAAAACTAAACAATTAAAGATACACAGAATTTTGTACTTTCCATTAATTTTCTCACAGTTATTTCCTTAAGATATCTGCATCAGCTCTACATATATTACTAACATCAATCTGCCCTCTTCAATTATCTATTGGCCAAATTAACTATGAGCAAGAAACACCAAAATACAATTTACAATAATTTATTTTCTGTGTCAAGCATAGAATAATAGAGAAACATACTTTATCGTTTCGTTTTCTAATATGTAGGAAAGGTACATCTTAAAATGAATACACACTATCATAATAAGCATCTCATCAGATAGGTTAGATTCTACATTAAAAGGTCGTGCCAAGGTCACTTGGTCTGACCTTCTGCAAAACATATGTCATTGAAAATCATTTACCTTAATTTCTGCATCCCGTATGCAATATCTTTTTTACAAAATTTACTGTGATTTTCAAATCACAGTAATGGAATCTCCCTCATACTTGCAGGCATGCTATTTTCAATTTAAAATAATCAACTTATTTCTAATTTGAATCAGTTCATCCTAAGCTTTTGAGTCCTAAATCTCTTTCCAACTTTTTATCTGAGATTCAAGAACCATCTTCTGCCATATACCTTTCTCCCTAAAAACTTAAAGTATCTCTCCTGAAGAGCCTGTAACCATCCATCATGACACACGAGTCACAGGACTCATCCCACCAGGTTTCACTTATGATGTCATATCTCTGGGACTGGGCCAAGGCATCTAGCTCCTCTTGCTTGTTCCTCATGCTGCACACATTTGTGTAGAAACACTTCAAGTGTGGTTCGTTGTGCCCATTACCTCGTGGAGCAGCCTGAGGAATCTCACTAGCACACAACTCCTTGAATTCTGGTGTGCCATCCTGTTGCTTGTCACTGACTAGCCTGGTATTGTCCCTTTCCCCCTTCCAATCTAGTTTAAAGCTCTTTCAATCAGCCCTGCTAGCTCCTGAGCAAAAACCCTTTTTCCCTTCTGAGAAAGGTGCATCCCATCGGATGTCAGTAGACCTGGTGATGAATAGACCATCCCACGATTGAAAACCCCAAAGTTCCACCAATGACACCAGCCTCGGAGCCACGTGTTGATCAGCTGGGTCCACCTGTTCCATTCAATATTCTTCCCTGCTACTGAAAGGATGGAAGAAAACACTACCTGAGCACCTGATCCTAAACTGGGGGGAGTTGGCCAGCAGCAGGGGCGAAAATTACTTGGGAACTGGCTGGACATCAGTCAGTGGATGATGAGCAACTGCACTGTACATCACTTATTTTGTATATTCTTTTATCATTATTATTATTATTTTCCCTTACTTTTTTGTCCTATTAAACTGTCTTTATCTCAATCCACAAATTTTACTTTTTTTTCCCCCAATTCTCTCCCCAGTCCCACTGGGTGGGGGGAGTGAGTGAACGGCTGTGCGGTGTTTAGTGCGTATGCAGCCCCAGGCATGGACAGGATTGACAGATTGAATGCATAAGCATTCAAACACACATAGCTAGATTTCTTGGTTTTCCACAATAAATACGCAACTTTGCATGCATTAACAGAAAACTGATAAAGCATGAATAGCTGAGTTGACTCAGTTCCTATGGACATTGAAACAAGGTAGGAAAAAAGCTAGAAAAAAAATCTTTGAGGAGTAACATTAGGCATGCATGTTTACCTTTCTAGTAGACTTATGAAAGGCGAAAAAAGAGAAAACAAAATAGAGTTTGCATTCAAGTCTGATGTACATTCATCTGTAACAATATCAAGTGTAGCCTCTGCAGCAGAGGAAGGTACAAAGTGAAAAAAGAGCAGTCATGAAGGCTCACAGGTAAATGCTTAAAGCTTCCTTTATGAAGCAGAGAACATTGCTCCAGATAAGACTCATTACAAGATGCATGGGTTCTTTAACATCTTTGGCAAAAGATGCCTGTGCAAAATGCTACTAACCAGCTATTATTTTTTTTCCTTCTCTATTATCCACAGTTGCTCAGCCTTACGGTATTTTTCAATTATGTTCCTCAGACAATAACAACTCATAATGGTATTAAGTTACTGAAATATTCACTTCAATATTAATAGTTGATAAACAATACAAACATCATTTGCATAAAACTCATGCTGGACATAAATTACAATTTTTGGTGAACTAAATTCTAATCAAGAAGTATACAAATACATCACAGACAGAATTTAAACTAAAGCAGAGACCACAGTCTAGTGTTATGATATCCTAAATTTAAGAACTGAATATACAAAATGGGTTGCAGGGGCTTTTTTTCCTCACCCCATTTTTTTCTGGACTCCCTTTCACTTTTTTTTTTAAATCATTTGCAATTTCATAGTGAATTCATCAGCTTGGGAGAAATAAGTGTTAGGCAAAAGCTGTTGCAAGTGACACATGATAATGAGGAATATTTCATTTTAGAAATAAATCAGCATACGCTATGTGTTAGTAAGAAAGGAATACTGTCCAATGATCAAGGCCCCAGACTTAGATGCAAGAAATCCAGAGACTCATTACAGTCTTTCAAAACATAAATCTGTAACATAAGGCTTATCTATAGCACGAGTAACATTATTAACAGAAATAACAGTGGGAAAGGTACTGTGGTGATATGGTCTTGAGTTGGCTAGCTGGCTAAAAAATGTCCAATAGCCTGTTGTGCCATATTTGGGTTGTTAGCGTGTTTTGAATTGCATACTACTTTATCTCACTACTACTACTAACTGCTAAAATGTATGACATACCTTTGTTTGCTGACTAGATCTACCCACAGACTTCACCATCGTCTTTTTCTTAATATCAATTCACAAGCAAAAATAATATTCTGCCTGGACTAGACGAGGTACGGTGAAGGTGAATAAAACAAACCCAAGGAACTGATAAAACTGCTGAGGATGGAAGGAGAGAGATGGGGTGGACGAGAGAAGGAAAGACAAGTCTTATAACTGAATACACATAGATGTAAAGAAGCTTAAAATCCTTACAGCCACAAAGATTTCCCATTTTTCAAGTATATTAATGGTTATAAAACATGCATGATATACAATAAAACTGATTTGTCTTACTTAAAAGCTGTATTAAATGTCAGCCTTGTTTTCTCAAGAGATCAACATTGTTATGCTATTTTCTCTTTCCAATTAATCTTAATCTAATCATATGCATTTAAAAACACAGTATCATGCTTAATGTTTAATTCATTAACGTAATCCTAGGCAACTCTCAATACAAATATCCACAATTAGATTTCCTGCACAAAACGTATTCCTAAAGCTTATACAGAAATGTACGAATCCTCTCACTCACTGCAAATTCAAAGTGATATTTGATGGATCCGTTCAATTGAAATCATAGTTTTACCCACTTTTTATGTTTCCTCAGTCCTGGTGATTAGCAGCCATTTCTACTGTCACACATAAGTTTGAGCAACTGAGAATAAACACCAGAAGAATACCTGCTTTAATATAAAACCGCATGAGCCATCTCCTAAACATAGTTGTGGTGGCCACAGGTGTCCAAAACACAAAGAGTGTTTCAGCCATGCTATTCCCAAAGCAAGCTAACAATGTTCAAAAACAAATGTTAGAAAGCTATTAAAATCTATTTAATCATATAACTGTATTTAAGGCTTTTACGATTTCTATGAGAAACAACTTCAAATAATCTTTAAGCAGCATAAAACATATCTGGCAAAATATTGCCTTTATACAGCTTGGTCGTTACATAGAAACTTCTAGAACTCAGCTCCCAGGTGGCAAGATTGTTTTGTTTTTGTAACTTTCATAAAGCAATTTCTTATAAAAATTTGAACTGGTAGTTAAAAATCAGTTTGTATATTTAAGGATTTCTGAATATATCCATTGCCTCTATAAAAATGTTAATGAAAAGTATACCAAGGGACTTCAACTTTTCCTAAATATATACCACACTTTTTAGAAAAAAGGAACGGCATTCTTCTTTTTACGATGTTTAATGTTTTTATGTCAACTTCAGGGCCAAGTGGTATTTCTTTCTATACATCTCAGGTATTGCCTGAGAACAGACACACTGAGAACAGACTTACCTGGTGCAATAGAGCATCTCACAGCACCAGTTTACTGCCTTCTCCACTATCCTCCAACTGCCAGAGCACTAGCGGCATTTGGCTTTTAGTGAAGCTGCAGCACGCAAATACCGTCAGCACTAGGACATGGTGTTGGCTATAGGGGCAGGCGATGGTCATGACAGGGGATTTTAAACCTTCTGCCTGAAAATGCATCAGGCCAAGCCAGCTGGTTATACCTAACCCTGACTTGGTTTCTGCTCCTGGCCTAGAGAGAAGCATTTCATTCACAGGGGCTGCACTGGCACAATCTGGTGCCCTGAGATTAAGATAGCACCTAGTTTCTCCTTTACACAGAGTTGTAACAGAATACAGATAAGAAGTCACTAAAAAATAGGGAAATACAGCTGTTAATGGTAGTTCTAGTTAACAGCTGTTACATACTTTTCGGTCTTCTTATACAGTTTCTGTTTCCAAAATGAATGTGGAAGTGACATAAAGTAACTTTTGTATTATAACTTCCCCATTTAACATACTATACTGACAATCCTCAAACAACTCAGGAGAAACACACTAGTTCTTATTAACAGTCAACACATACAATGTTGTTTGCAGTTCACTGCAGCACAGCAGAATATTATGTATACTACTATCTCTAGTTTTGAGGTCCAACCTTTGCTAATCCCTGTGAAGCTGCAGTGGTAAATTTCAAGGAACAGTTCTGAACTACCATAAAATTAGCTCTCTGGGATATTCTCTATCAAAATTAAGCAATAATCAATACAAAGACATGTTTTTTCTTTCAGTAATGCAAATGGGTTGCCTAAGTCAGTTCTACCAACAGTATTACAATGCACAACACAACTTTGTACTCATTACTTTTTGAGAAAAGAGAAAAATGAAAAAATGTAAATAACGATGAAATTCCACTCTGGAAAAGGAAATGCTACTGTGTGCTTTGTGCTATGAAAGAGTGTAGTTGCCAATCAATAGAAAAGAAAGCTGTTATGGATGAACAGATGGTTGTTCCACATAGCTCCTGGGTTTGGAGGAACAGTTTTGTTACTGCATTTAAGGTGGGAAAGGAGGAAGAGGGACATCAACATTTTATGTTTGCTAGGCAGCCAGGGCACAAAGAAATATGAAGCTGACTAATAAAAATCTGAGTCCAATACATAAGCAAACAAAATGACAAAAAGTTATTTTCTTCACAGAAATATCAAAAGTTAACTTTTTTCACATAAGGAATTACACTTAAAAGTAGTGCAAGTATAAATATCTCATGACATTATACCTGCTGTTAATTAATCATATTAAAAGAAGGGGCCAAATACATTTCTAATAACAAGAAGAGTAAATGACTTATAAAATCCAAAATCAAAATGTTTAAATATTAAAATGACCACAGTTCACCTTCTCTCATACATCATACCATGGACTGTCAAAATAAATATCATAGTCTCGTCACCAAGCAGTAAGTGCCAGCTAGCCACCTGCTTCACAGGCAGTCTCTCTTCCCCAACCACTACAGAAAAACCTACCTGATGGACCCTGGCCATCTCAAGTCCATCTTCCTTCTCCCTAAAACCAGTCTTTATAAAGTAGACTTTCATCGCAGCTCGGACCCATGTCATTCGTTTGACCCAAACCTGTCACTGATGTTACACTTAGGCTTTCACTGAAATGAGAAGCTGCTAAGCCTTAGGTAAGAATACCGAAGGGCATTGTCACTCTTTTCTCCAGTGGCTGGATAAAACAACTTTTCTGCCTCTGGCCTGCAATCAGTCAGGCTTCTTCTTCCCCACTTTGCTCAAGCTGAGAACAGCTTTCTGTGTAACCATACATAGCAGATACGTTACAGGATAGTAGCGTAGCAATGGAAAAACTAATTCCCCTCCCACCCCACCGCAAGTCCTTCCCTAAAGGACTGTCATAAGAAATTATGAAATTACCTAAACCAAACCCTCATTCACAAAAGTAAACTTCTCCATACTTCTCTATCTCCATCCACACTTAGAAAACAGTGTTAGAAATCCATGCTCTCCTTTCCTTCTCTCCGTTATTTCAATTTCAGAATCTGTTCTTGTCTTCATTTATGTTAGTTCTACATAGCTTAAAAATCAAGCAAACATATTTGAAAGCAAAATACCTGTAACTACAGATATCACTCATGACAGTAAGTAAAATACATCCTTTCTGACTGTAACCTACATTCACCTGCCCTTGTCACACTCCACACAGTTGCAGGGCCATAAATATCTCCAGTCAGATTTCTACATCCTTTATCCAAAGCCACTATACTCTTTCAGGTTACAGTTTGATGGTTTGGGGTTTTTTATAAAATAACCATAAACTGGCCTTAAAAATGGCTTCACTTAAAACTTTTGAAGTAGCGAGCAGCTTTCTAAACAGTTATCTTAAAAGAAAGCTGTACACTGTGCCAGTTGGAAACCTACATAGAAAAACAACTAGTGAGTTCTTACAAACCTCTTTTTGGCCTCATATGCTCTTCCATACATTCTGCATGACAGCATATTCAGAAAAATGATTTTATGAAATTATCCACTAATGTAGAGAAATTTGACAATTTGTTTCAACTCTGTATATGTAACTGCATAAGATTACTGATCTTAAACCCTATTTCTCAAAACTTTACTGGTAAGATCTCAAATGTGAACCCACAGAAAATTAGTACTTCAAAAAGCAACTTGATATAAATGAGAAAGAATGCCTCTTACCTTTGATGCTGGATAACAACTGTACATAGAACCATTTCTTACATCTTTGAAAACAACTTATTTTTGCAAATGCAATCCTTATTTGGTAAAAAAATCAAATTCATCGCATGAGACAAAGCACTTAGTATAGTACATGGCACAGATGATTTTACTTCAGGTGTGAAAATAAGGTGTTTAATCCCCCCACCCCACTGCTAAGAACTCAAACATTCTCAGCTTGAAAGAATTATAACCTTACACTTTTCTAATGCACACACCATTATCCATGTTTTCAGTTAGTAAAAGTTAAACAAACTTAGATGATTAGTAGCTTTTTAAGTTATTTTAATTAATTAAAAAACCACTAAATCAAGTTATAACTAAATCAAGGTGTTTCTGAAAAAGATACATACTAGTTTAACCAAACTCTCTCTTAGAAGTCTGCAGTCTTTTATACAAGAGATCGGGTAACGTAATCAAAAGGATCCCTAGTGATGTAGTTTACTTACTACTCAAAAAAAAAAAAAAAAAAAAAATTAATAATGGTCCCAATATGACTTGAATTTTAAAGCAGCAGTATTGTTCCCAAACCCAGGAGATCTGAAATGAGTGAAGGCTCACAAAACTAATTCAACCTTCTTGTAGATAAACTCAAAATGAATTAAATGCCATAAAATTCCTAACCCACTATTCATAGAATGCTAATAAACATCTTTTCAGAATTTTGAGATATTACCCAGACAAGTAAGCCAGGAAAATACCATAACTACACAAAACACTATTCATCAATAGGAGGGGTTTTTTTTCAGCATTGCAATATACATGGGTGTTTATACTGACCATGTAAAATGTAGAAAACTGTTATCTACCATTATTACAAAACTTTCACACAAAAGTTTTAGGAAGTTTATCATTAAAATGAGCCAATGCATTTAAAGTATTGAAGTTGCATCTGGGTCCATATGAACAAAAATGTGATACAGCATATCCTTGTAAACCTAAGTGAATAAACGATACACCTTCATTTGAGCTAACCCCATTTGAGAGGGGGAGTATTTATCCCCCAGACTCTATGAATGGTTTCTTTCTTTCTGACTTGTTCCACATGAGCACGAAAAGAGGCTCGATCACCACTGCACGATAACTTGGTAATAGAGCATTACTCATCTGTAAAGGTGCTGCAATAGGGCAGCCCCTAGAAAAGCATACCTGAAAGAGGACCATTTAACTCTGCAAGATACTTCTCTCCTGAAAGGCATAAAAGTCAGGGAAGTCCAGTCTAAAGAGCAATGTGACCTTAGTTACTGCAAATTGAATGGTAATTGATCTTTTTCTCACTCTTATTAAAAGGAAAAGGGGAAAAAAAAAAAAAAAAAGAAAAAAAAAAAGAGCCACTTCCTGAGTTTTGGGCTCAGGTGCTGCCCTGCTTACACTGATGCTTTGCCTGGTGTCCACGGAGAGCTGTGCGGCCTAGTGTCCCTTTCCACCTATGCACTGAAGCACTACCAGCTTCACCACTGCCAGCAGACAGAGCAGGAAGCATAGCAGCAAGAAAAAATAAAGCAAATGTTACAGGTGTACAAACAGGCCTAGGAGAGCAGGTGCTTCACGTGCCCTGACAGCCATTTTGCTGCCCTGACAGCCAGTTGGCACACCACACTAACTCACGGACTGGGAAAGGTATAGCTCCCCTGCTTTACTTCCCTGACGCACCATCCTGCCGTGGGAAGGCTCCATCCTCGGAGAGCGAGAGAGCAGCCAGAGTGGTAGGAGAGGTTTTACTGAAGCAGGCAGGGGTGGCAGGGAAGGGGCGGGCTGGCTGCAGCAGCGGTGCCCCAGCCAGGAGGGAGCATCGGGCCCCCGGTCTGGCGGGACCTTCTATCAGTCAAGGGGCAGCAGGCCCCGAGGAGTCGACAAAAGGCTGGCTCTTACTCACTGCAGGCAGAGGTGTGGGCAGGCTGGGTCTCTCTGGGAATGGAGAGAAAGGCCTTTTCTCAGGAACCGTGAGGGGACTGAAGGAATTTTGCAGTTGGTGAGTGTCTGAGGTGACTGAGAGGAAGCCCACAGAAAAGGACTTGCCCCTGCAAGGTCGCCACGAGCAAAGGAAAATGGGTTTGTAAATGTGTTTATTTTTATTCGCTCTTACCCAGCAGATCTGAGGTTTTCCGATTTTACAGGTCACCTAGCTCTAATAAAAATCAGTTTTGAGGATTATAAAGCTTTGGTGCTTTGGAAAGGAGTAGGGCTTGGTTATCGTACCTGCAAGATGATCTCAAGCCCTACTTCCTCTATCAGTTTACTTAGCAAAATGGTTTCAGGCAGAAAATCAATAAAGCAGCAGCAACTTTCAAAATTACTCAGTCTGATCTGAAAAAGTGTGGACTCCCAGAAGAAACAAACCCCAAAACATTATGTACAATGTATTGTTCTAGGGAATCAAAACAAGCATAGAAAAAAGAAAATCAATAGTCTTTCAGCCATGTGTAATTTCACAGTATCGAATATGTGCAAATATTTGTGGCAAACACTATTGTTTTTGTACCAGATGGGTCAGTTGAAAGTGTTTGGAGCCGGTGGATTAGAAAGTTCACTGTTTATTGCTATAGGCTGTTGCCTTACTTTACAGAGACGACCCAGCATGAATACAAACTCAGTTTGAATGGGAGAGTATGAGCCTTTTTCTCCCGAGTCCTGTACTGCATCATGCTCCCCAAGATAATGTCAAGTCTGAGGGATAAATCCATCTTCTGGAGCTGAAATGGGAAGTGAACAAAGAAGACACACTTCTGGCTGCTGGGCAGCACCTCAACTTCTCTGCAGCTTTGGAGAACTCGAGAAAATTTATTATGTACACACAGGGCTGGTTACATGAGCAGGCAGAGCTGCTATAAGGAATCTCCTTGCTCTCCCTTATGAATGTACAAAGCTAGCAGGCCTATTCTGTCATTTTTCCCATTGTTCCCATGCTGCAAGGCAGCTGTTAGCTGATGATGGTAAAAGTTGTATTGCATCATGTAACTGCCGCTGTGCAAGGCCAGGCACGTGTCCCTACCTGAGATGTGTCATAATCCCATCAGATTACCGTCTTTGGCATGTTTAGATATTCTGCATCCTTTCATGAAGGTGAACAGAAATCATTGTAATCTGCACTTTAGAACCATAAACTAACCATATTACTCTGTATGTTGTAGTAAGCCTTCAAATTGTGTACAACGGTCAGGGTAAAACTGAAATGCAATTTAATGTAACACTGGGTTTCTGAAGGTACTAAACCTAGTTCAGCATATCAGTTCTTACTTTCAAAGCAATCAGTAATATAACATAGAGATTACATTAGAAATATTTAACTACTCTATTTTCTAAATCTTTCACATGAACCAGTTCAATATTATTAATGTTCTCAGCAATTAAGGAGTATCACAAATCTCCCAATTTGTTTGATGTAGAAGTGATTTTCTTTTTGTGGAGTGGAGGAGAACATCATGAAGGCAAAATAAAATGTTAGAAAAACACATTGCAGGAGAAAGCACCTAGCTAAGCACATGCTTCTCTTTTTAGGGAAAGATGAAATAAAAAACAAGCAAACCACACCATTAGTCATACCATTGAATGCATGCTGCAAAGCCTTCAGACTACCCAATGAGCCTCGTACTTGACTAGGTGGAATGCAGTGGTGCTGCTTGTCTGATACGCTGCCTGCTAGAAGTCTGAGCTCTAATGGCTCTTTCTTCCTAGAACTACATTAAGGAGCTGGTAGGTTTTTTGACAGCTCAGATAAGGAATACTGGTGTCTCTGCATTTGAATGTAAAACACCAAGAGGAGAGCAAGAGGAGCCTTTGGAGAATGGTCCCAGAGCACTCATCATCACACAGATCTCAACATTTTGTTCAAGTCCTGCTAATTCTGATTGTATTCTTTACTCCTTTTAGCATGCCTGAAAGGAGAAGACAATGAGAGAATACCATCAGAGAGAGGCCAGAAAATATTTTCAGAGGCTATAGATCCATTTACAAACACTGAACAGAATTTTTAAATGGGTCATAGACAAAGCAATAAAGATCATTCTTTAAAGAAAAAGAAACTTCATAGATGACATTAGTTTTATAATGAAAAAAGCAGCAAAGCCACCACGTTCTACTAGATGAAACAAAAAGCAAATTGACAGTATGGAAGCCCCACAAGAGAGCTACAGCCTGTGGAACTGCATATATCATTTAAGGTCAGGAAGAGTTGAGAGAGGCAGGCCAAAGTAAAATTATATTTCCCTACAGGGATGGGACAGAGAAAGAAAATTCTACTGAGTGAAAGGAAGGCCACTTTGAAATGAAAGGAAAAATAATTCAAAGGGAAAATTTTGTGAAGAAATGGTTTGTTAATATATGATAAAAATAGTTTGAAATTTAGCAGTGGGAATGCAAATGGAATGAGCAGCTTCAACATTTTTCATCACAAAGCAGTGTTATCTCATGCAGTAGCAGTACTCAAACATGCTTTTATCAGTTAATCCAATGTACAAAACAGGCACACATCTTGCCTCATTTAATACTGTATTGTTTACAGAAAGAACAGGCAGTGATTAATAGTAACATACCATATTTCTATCTGATATTTTAGAGGCTTTTACATGTAATCAAATGTAATATACAAGCTAATCCCATGTTATCTGGTTAAACATATTAGAGTTTATTCAAATAAAACCTCACCAAACCTGAACTGCAAAAGAAATAAGTCTCTGAAATATTTCTGTTTTGTTAATCAAGTTACTTCCAGGCTTTCAGCCATTTCAGAATTCTGGTTTTATCAAAAAATGAAGCATCAACGTTTAAAGTAATAAAATTCAGCTTTGAGAAACATCTGGAGGAACTGTTGTCTAAGATCTAAGTAAAGGCTAGAGAAAGTAGCATGCAATTAATAAGCATTAGTATAAGTTATTAGAATCAAAAAGACAGAAACAGTGAACCTCTGCTGCAGACTAGAACTTCTCAGGAATCATAGATTCAATGATTAAACTAAGCAGTACCTTTTATCGTTAAACTAAAACATAAGTCAGAGTTATTTAGTGAAGTCCCACAACAATTAGGCCTATTCGCTAAAACCGGAAAATAGCCTCACCTTAAATACTGGAACTACTATGAATACTTTCCAGAAGGGTACTACTTCATACTTACTTAAAAGAGTGCTAGATATATATTCCCATTATCCTCGGTATCTTCAGACACAAACTATATTATTCACCAAAGATAGTGTGAAAACTGTTGTATAAATAGGAAGATGACATCAGACCTTTCACGGAATCGCATGCAATTGCATGCAAACTAAGCAATCAAAACAAATGATAAAAACAGTTCATAAAAGAATCAATTAAAGCAATAAAAAAGTGAAAACATGCTAAGCAAAAAGAAGTAGCCCAAAATAAATACCTGCAAATTCTAAATTAGGATGTATAAGATAAACAAACAGGCCAATTTCATTTACAGCTGGAATTAAAAATTTTTGTGAAACCTATTTCCCTTTCTTTTAATAGTAAAATATTATTCATTCTGAAGCATCAGTGTATCCTGTAGGAGTGCACAGATTAACAAAATACTTAAGACTGTCTTTAAAATACTGTGAAATCCCAGAGCAAATTAGGAGTATTCTAGACTGAGTAAAAGAAAAGAAATAGGAAGATAATAAAATAGATGGATCTCATGAGAATGAGTGCTTAAATGCCTGAGTGCATTACTGAAATAGATTTTTTTTTGAGTTCTCCAAAACAGTACAGCAAAGAAATAATTTCCTCTATTTTACTTTTCAAGCTGTGAATGAAGACGTTACTATCTCTTTACTTAAATAGCTCCTTAGAATTGTTATACTGAAGCTGTGAAGTACCACAACTGTTGTGATGTTGTGATCGGGGGGGGGGGGGGGGGCAGGGGAGTGGGTTGTTTTGTTCTGGGGTTTTTTTGGTTGGTTGTTTTTTTGTGGTTTTTTTTGTTTTTTTTTTTTAAAGAAGTATCAAAAGTGTATGGAAGCAATGCTAAAATACAGGTTTCCTCATTCCTTACCTGGGGGTAATTGAACTACTTCAGTGCAGACCCAGTGATATTTCTGTTTTAGAATGTGAGAAATGAAACTTTGTCAGAAATATTATAAATTGTAAAGCTATGTTAAATGTTTTGGTTATATTAAAATTGTTAGTGAAGTGATATAGTCTAACTATTCATATATGGTCAGAGCAAATAGTTAAATGCAAAAATGAAGAAAATTTCATTTTCAGTGTTGTTTTTTGTCAGAGGAAGGTACTGGAAACCTGAGGGTGTGGTGCACACAACAATTTGTGATTTTCAGTAGACTGCAAAAGTTGTTTTCCTGAGCACGTCTTTCTCAGTTTGTTTAGAAGCAGGAGACAAGAGAAAGTCAGATTCTTTTTCTTGGCATAGTAGTATTTTATCTTATAAGCACTCACCTATTCCCCCTCCCCCTTTCTTACCAATACTCTGATTGAGCCCCTGAGCCTCCCTCATATGAATGTTCCTGTGTCCCACAGTTTGGTTCTTTCTGTCTATTCTGTAGCAGCTTTTTATCTTTGTAAGTTCAAACATACAGAAAGAGCATTAAAATGTGCCTTTCCACCTATAAACCTATGCACTTATCTATATCTAAATGTATTTGTTGAGACATGGATAACGTACTGTGCTCTTTACTCTTTTGCATTTCAGCCATAATAAATTTTAGTAGCTCTCAGAACAGTTAGTTCCTGAAGATGCTTACCTTACAAATCACTGTAAATGGAGTTAGAGGTGAAGAAGGACTTCATCAGGTATTAGACTGTACAACTGATAGGAGTGCAAAGCAATATCAGCATTGCTTTCCAAGAATTGCTATCAAAATTAATATAAAAGGAGACAGTTTTGTGACAAATTACCGCATAGTTTAATCAATTAAACTTTTTTTAAGCATGTGGGGGTATTGTTTGGTGGGGTGTTTTTTAGCTAACGTGAGCAAATATTAACATGAAGTAACAGCCCAACATTTTTCCTTTCTCTTGTATCTGATTAAATTAAGTCTTAGTGGACTCCTGCCAGACTTCTGAAAGCACTTTGCCTTGGCACTGATGATTTGTACTGGTTTTGGCAAAAAAGATTCTTTGTTCTCACATTCAATAGACATACTCAGTTTCTTTTATCTTCAAGGAAGCGTTGGTGCTTAGATGTGGCTAACTGCTTCCATTTCCAGAAATACACAGTTGAATTTTGTACAGACTTTGTTTCCTTCTAAGAAACCCACTGAAATATTTTGTTTAATGTTAGAATTAATCCTGTGATCTACACTGTTATGTATTGTGGGCATTCAAGGCATTGGGTTTTCTCCCCAGTTTCCCAATTCAGGCAGCATATAGCTTACATTTATTCATTTCAACTGTCTGTTTCCCTCTATGTAATAACTTGCAAGTAATCTGTAGTCAGCAGGGAGAAATGGCCTTGGCATACAAAAGAGGGTCCTTCTAGCTACCTTTTAGTCAGTATGTCATGCTCTAAAGTACATATTCTTCTAAACTTTTGGTGAAACAATTCTGAAGCTTGGAAGGATGTAATAGTCATGATGCTTTTGCTCTATTTCGTTTATAGCCACTGGTAAGCTCTCATTTTCTACATACATTTTTGCTGATTCTAGGGGAAAACACACTCCTAAGACTTGAAAAGTATGGTCTTCAATTCTGCAATAAAGAATATTTTTTCAACATAAGGAACCATTTATTGAGCAGTGTTAAATCTAAACCTGGGACCCAGATTTCTAGAAAATCAGAATAACATGAAATCAAGCTAAACTTTTTTTTTTTTTTTTTTTTTTTAATATTCAGTAGTGTCATTCTGTGTTTCCCTTGCACCTGCAATTACTGTGTATACAGAGAACTGGAAACATCGCAGCAATATTTAAAACAATACACCTACTAGCCAATAAGAAGAAAAAAAAAAAAAAAAAAAAAATCTGTGCTTTTTAACTCCCAGAGCCAAGGTCTTCAGACAGACATGATAGTAACAGCTGTAGGACTAATGATCCTGGAGAGTAGTACAGCCATTTTGTATGATTGTTTTCACTGCTGAAAAAACATCTATACAACAGTTGACACCTGTGCCATGAAAAATATATATATATATATATATATAGCCAGTTCTAAAAGATGGGTGGAAGAGAATGAAGGGGATCATTTATTTGACTCATACTTGCTTCCTAAACTTTCAATTCCATTCTTGATTTTAAACTCTGTCAAAGTGCAGTTCAGTTGAATGACAATGGGCTGAGACTGTAAATGAGTGCATAATTTGCATGCATAATCTCTTATAGTCACAGGTATGAATGATGCATACAAGCTCTTGTGTTCCTGAAGCTGATGCACAACTTTTCACATATTTTTCATATGTACCCTGTAGTTTGCCACATCACTAGGCTTACAGTATTACTGTCATGACCAGCTAGGAAGAAGGTTACCAACATGAAATCTCCAGGGCTAAATGCATCTATAGGACTATTAATAACATTGGTTTCTGCATCTCTCTGTCTCAGACAATACAGGAAATGTTCCTTATTTCCAAAATGTTGTTTGGACTGAATAAAGATGAAATTCTGCTTTAACATCCTATATTGAAGTCCTCATTTCACACAAACTGACAGAAACTTATGTTTTCATAAAATTCTAGTCTCTGAACTATGACATCAAATAACTGGCAAAAATATATGCTGAATTATTTGTTATGAATAGCTGGCCTGAGTAAAATAAGAAAAGAGTTCCCTTCCTTGTCCTAATGACTGAACTTCTAGTATTGTCTTTATTCTTTTAAAAAAAAAAAAAAAAATCCTCAGAATGCAATGCTTAGGAAGAGTTAAAAGCTGCACACTATAAACAAGCTAAACTCAAATTGTCCTCACTATGCTGCTTAAAACATACTAGCAGTATAATGAATATACATTCCATCAGTCTTTAATTTAAATTTTGAATAATTGGGGGTGGGTTGTGGGGGTTTTTTGGGTTTTTTTTTTGTTGGGTTTTTTTTGTTTTTTTTTTTTTTGTTTGGTTGGTTTTTTGTTTTTGTTTTAAGAAAAAAAGGTGTCAGACTTGCCTTTTTTTTTTTTTCACCTGTTGGCTGGAAAGCACTAGTTTTCATGAAAATATTATTTGGGTATTTTAGCTTTTTTCATAAATCACACATGGAATGTTCATGCATTTGATTTTAATTTGAGATTAAGTTTATATTTGAATCTTACAATAGTCTCAGTTGGTACATGTATCCCTGTTATAGTTCTATTAATGAAGCTTACAGGTTGGACACAGAACCATCAAAAAGTTAGTAGAAGATATCTGTAGAAATTATTGGAGAATTCCTTCATTTCATATAGCATGTCATATCAACAGGTCAGAGAAAGAGAGAGAAAACAAGAAACAAACAACCCCCCCACACACACTTTTATTTGGTCAGAGACATGCACAAAACACCTACTAGCATCACCACGAGCCATCAAAGTCCCTGAGCTCTGAACAGTTTGGGGCCCATTCCCTTCCTCATCTTCTGGCACCATCCAGACAGTTTAATTTTACTTCCAGGCCGCAATTCCCAGTCCTCCTGGGAAGAACCTCAACTGCGCAGAAGTCAAGCTTGCTGTGCACGTAGTGACAGATGGTCATTGAATACATTCTGGACCTCCTTAAATCTGCATGATATTATGTCTCAGAGGATTCATTCTTGGCACTGGCAACTGCTGACAACTAGTAACATGTGACATACAAAAGTATTTTAAAACCCTACACACAACAAAATGTGCTGATATTTCATACACAGCATAATAGAAAAGTGTACTTTGAAAAGTACACTCTTGTAAAGTGAATAAGAAACTGTAAGAAACAATGAAAAACAAGTTACATTGGAGCATAAGAACATAAATGAGGTAAACATTTTTTCCAAAGCAGCATTTTTCTTTAAAAACACTGATTAGCATCAGAACTTTCTTTCCCTTTCCTTGTTCAGAAATTAAATATGTATGTTTGATCTTTCCAGATGAGACGAGAGGAGTGTTTACTGTAAACAATAGGAAAAGAGCAGAAGCAAAGCAAAGTCTGTCATTAGCAAGGATGATATCTATACTGAAGATTTCTGATATCAAAAACATACCACCAATAAAAATTAATCATCTTGGATACCAAGGCTATCCTATGACAAATAAAAGACAAATTAATGGGGTGAATCCTACAGACATATTCAGGCTAGCTCTAACTTCCTGACTCAGATCCTTCTAGCAACAAACAGTAATTTTATCATGGGCTGTAAATCCTAAGGTAGTTCTTAGCGCGCACAGAACTCTGTCTCATTAGCATTGCATCAGATTGGTGGAATCTAACCTAGGTAAGGTAGGTCTGCACAAGTACAGCGACATACCCATGTATCCACGTTCTTCAGAATAAGAGTACAAAGAAGTAAAAGTATCATTGCCACCTCAAGACGAGTTTCACTTACTGAAATAAGCATGCATAGGTAATGAATGCAAATGCTTTTCCAAATATGGATTGAAGTAGCGATTGCCATTAATCACAATACACACTTTGTAATCTCTGTAAAGCATTGCAAATTCTTATTTGACTTTGGAAGAGAAATTAGATGTGAGCACAATTCAGTTTGTCTCTGAGTCACATTGGAATAAATCTTACCAGGAGTTTATCTGTACCAATTATAACAACTGCAGCTTCAGAAGTTTGAGATTACTCTGTTTTAACAAGAAGCTTTTGGGGGACTAAAAATCTGAGATTAAATTTCTGTCACACCTTCCTTGGGTGAAGGCAATATTGATGAAAACCAAAGCAAAATTATATGCTGTGATGAACAGTTCCCAGTTTTTCAGTTCTTCTAATATTTACAAGCTGCAATCACTGTATGAATATTAGCTTTCTTCATTTCTATGAAAGCAACACACCTACCCGTCTTTCTAGATACATATAAAGTACTTTCAGACAATAAAGTGTATGTTTGGGAAATGTTTTTATTCCCTATTTCTGTATTCTTTTAAATTTCTCTTAAGTTTCTTTTAAATATTTATATGACCAAGCAGAAGGTACTTGTCACAGACATAGATGCATCTAGGTCATCTGATTACATTAGTGAAAAGGGGATTTAAAATGTAATTTTAAGCAATTAAACAAAATACTTTTAATCAAATATTAACATACATTTTAAGTATGTTGGTAGCCATATGAGCTTCACAATATTGAGAAATGTAGTTACATCAAGTAAAAGAGTTTATCATTTGAACATCTCTATGATGTAACTGATGAACTGAAATCTTGGCATTTTGCAAGGTCCAAACTCTCCTTCAGAATTTCCTTTTAATTCAATGAGTTCTGTACATGAAACTAAGTCAGTAAACATACTAGGTAAAATCACATACTCAACCAAGGTAACTAATTGCTCATATAATTCATATTGCAGAGATAGGATTTTTTTGAATGCCCTTCACTTTAGATATAAAATAGGTTTTCTTGTTTTATGACATGCATAACTTCTGATCTATAGCTTTCTTTAGAAAGTTTGTTAAGTAGGTGAGATGAGAGACCTTATTTTAAGGTTTTCCATTCCTTTTTTATTACCCCTTAAACAACTCAGAAAATTGTAAACATAAGATAAACATTTTTATTGCCTGGAAGAGAACAGCCACTGAAGCCTACTTGAAAGCCTATAACAATATTTCACGTAATAAACTCCTGTTTCACAAGATGTGCCACATTCCCAAAGAAATCAAGTTTGCCCAGCAGACTGTCCCTTCTGATTAGAACATTCCTCACACAGTTCTTTGTCTCTTGAGCTCACTCAAGCAGATGGAAAGGCTGGGGGGGACATGAGCTGGAGTCAGGGAAGAGAGAGGAAGAGAAAGAGCCTGCACATGCCAGGCTTCCAAATCACCGGTATTTAATCACTAGAAAGAAAGAGGAAGGAAGTTGTAGTATTGTTCATAGCATTAAATATGAGCTATGCTGGAATCTGGAAATATGTTAGTGAATAAAATTTATCTGGATTATGCTATACTCATTAAGAATTAATTTTGGGAAGATACCTCAATAAGATAGCATTTTGGCAAAAAACACCTAAGTATCAAAAGACTTTATACAAGTATTAAAGTTAAGAGCTTAACTGCATAGATCTGAGGAGAGTTGGGAGGGCAAGTGTGGCAAAGCATTCAACACTACAGAAATAGGATTAGGTCTGGTCCAGGTTCTGGATTATGGCTCTTTTGTATTATAGACGGCAGCTCCAAGGCTGTCATCCTTCCTGTTTAGTGCTAGTGGCAAACTTCACTTGCAATAAGACCGAAACTAACAGAGTTTAGAATTTATAGTAGAATAAAGTTTCTAACTGGGCAATGAACACATTGCGAAATATCCAGAATGTCACTATATAATTTGAAGAATTACAGAACATTTGTTTACCTCCTTCCTTCATAAAGTGTGCTGCTTTACTGCCACTTAATATTTGAGTGACAAATCTGCTTTACAAAATAAAGTGAATCAATGGACTAGGCAGTCCCAGAATTTAGTGAGAGATTTAATTAAGACTACCTTTTCTAAACAGTTGTTGGCTCATGATCCAGACAAAAGTCTTATGGCCTAGGCAGACCATAGCATTTCACAATTTTTTAAATCAATTCATCTTCTGGTCTTGCTGCCCTCAGACACCCTTGAAGAACAGAGTATATTTATGCAAGACAATCACACTGAAGTAGCCGTTATCTTTAGCATCTAATTACAGTTTGAAGCAAACATGGTATGTGTTTTTATTCCACAGAAATTACAGTATTGCTCTTCCAAAGCACTATGTTCATTCTTAGTATTTCAAAGCATCCACATAATTCTTTATTTCTTTAAGAGAAATTAAATAAGTTTCAGCTCCATAGAAGTTTGCATTTGTTCACATTTAGGCAGAAACTTTACATTACAGTATTTCTGATTGAGCATGTATTTGGTTTTAATTGCAAAAGCAATTACGGGTATAACTTCAAGAAAATGAAGAAATTAATTTCCTTTCCTAGGGCAAAATACAAGAAATGCTTTCCATCGCTGAGGCTGGCACTTTATCACTCACCTGTATTGTCTCAATACTCTGCTCCTGGATTCCTCTGAAGCGATGTTATGATGAATGATACCAGATTATGTGGCAAGGCAGTTTGTCGTGGTGTCCACAGGGAATCAACAGTATTCTCTTCTGGGTTTCAAACCTTAGTGCTTGATGAGGACCAAGGTCTTCAAGAAGTAAAAGGCTAGTACACTTGCTCTTTCTGACCAGGCAGTGCTGTGGCTGCTTAATATCCACTCAAAGCCACAATCACCTTCTGATCTGAGGAGCAGGTGACTTGGCAATTCTCTTCCATTCTGATTGCTATGCACAGACCATCATGAACAGGTAGAGTATAAAAGATTAAGTAGTATTCTAGTCACCCAGACAGATTATTTTGCCCTTTTGAGAATTGGTCCAATGCATCATCATCTGTCATAAATGGCTTATAATATGACAGTGCTGGATCTTTAAGGTTATCTATGCTCCAGTGCTAAATAAGAAAGATAAATCTGCAAAAAAGCTCAGACTAATTCTAGTCAGTGGTAAAGGGCTGGTTTTCTTTCCTAATAGACATCCAAGCCTCAAAGTCCAACAAGTCAAATTAATCCTGTGCCTCAGACTGTGAAGCAACCTTTCTTAGTTACCAAGAAAAGACCAACAAAGAGATACCATGCAAGTTTCTGTTTCAAATATATAACCATTGCCTGCTGCTATAATAAAGTTAACAGACCAAAATCCACATTTGGTCAGTCATTTCAGCGTATGTTTAAAAATTAATAAAGTACAATCTTACATTTGCATATGTTTATTAAAGCAACTTTTTTACTTTACAACATCCAATATGTTATAATATAATAACTAAACTGAAGCATAAAGTTAGGATGTTTCTAATAACATTAGATTAAAATAACAAAGCATTTCAGTAATGTTTCTGTTCTAAGACACAAGATACTAGCTTACGTATTCTTTAAAAAAAAAAGAAATAAATATCATTAGAGAGCAACTACCATACTCTGTTAAACATCTGCTATAAAAATCTTGAAATACTGAATAAATTGATTTGATTTTTGACAAGAGTCTACACTGTAAGATCATATTCCATATTTGACCAAACTAGAGAATAACCAGCTTCTTCTGAGACTTAATAATCACTCTACAGTTAGTTCCTCGTTTTGTTGTTGTTCTTGTCTTTTCCTCCTAGAAGTACAAGCATTTTACACTCATGGTTCAGATTTAAATAAACCCTCATAGGAAAGTTATCTCCTGGCCTCTCAATCCCAAGATAACCCAGGTAACTAAGTGTCTTTTTTATCAGTGCAGACAAACTACCTGGTGCTGAAAAATCAACAAAAATAATAAAAGGAAATGTGTGGTTGAGGTTGTGGTGCCATTCTCACAGGGGGCTCCTGAGGCATCAGCTCAGGAACTTTTCTCAGAGCCTTTTGGGCTCTGAAAAGCAGTCTGTATATACACCCAGTAATGTAACACCAAATATGAAATTAAATAATCAAATCAAGAGGCTGTGAGAGTCACTGCCAAATTAAAGAAGTTCTCGATATACAAGGAGGCCAGTTTCTCAGGGGTAGCAATTAGAAATGTGGAAATGCATGCAATCAGGTTAAAAGTATAACAGTAATATATCTCTCCACATCAATTTAATGTGCTGGACAATTACCAAATGTGAAAATAATCACTGTAACAGAGCATTTGTGGGGAAAAAACATTTCTAAAGTACTATTAAGAGTCCTCAAAGTCTACTGAAAAAACCTACTGAAGAGTATTCAGATTTTACATAAAGAACAACATGAAGCAGCAGCAAGCCATCAAAACAAAGTAAGATGCAGAAAAGCTTAAAAAATATGCTAAAAATCCAAAATATGTCATTCTGGTTTTTAAAAAAATAATTATTAGGATTTTTTTACCTTTTGTTTTGTTAAGCAGATTCTTTTAATTTTCCCTTTAAAATCTAGCATTTTTTTTCCAGGTTGAATTATGAACTTTAATTTAATGCAAACCTTTACTACATTATTCATAATGCAACAATTCAAATGAGTAAGATTCAGTGCATGATATCACACTATGCCTTCACTGGGGTTGGAGAAAGGAGAAAGGCACAGATGACATTTGTATGAAGAAGTAATCCACCATTACTTTATATATTAACAAATAAATAAATAAATATAACCTGCATCAGCAAAAAAGAAAAGAACTTGAATATAAATCTGACAGAAGTATTTCAGCACCACGGTTACTGCGCTACTGCAATTAGAGGCACCCTTCTCAAGGCAAGATGCCCACTTACTCAGCAATAATTTGTCCAAATACAACCTGACAATGAATACAGAACTGAACACTTTGAATTTATACCATGATCACTTTTGTAGCATATAACTTACATTTCTGCTGTGCTATACAATGTTAAGTATTTGACTGGTAGTAACGTGCTGCTGTTTCAAAAAAAGTACATGGTTGCTGACACAAACAGTATTGCAGCACCCAAAAGTTAGCTGCTGTAGTTAACTAAATTCAAATTCAGACCCTTGATTTCAGTTATTGAACAGCAAGATATAAGCCCCTAAGGGGAAGCCTTGCAGGAGCAGCATGCTGCACCTACCACTTGGGAATAATCACCGCTGTTTCTGAGATTCACTCTGCCCAAGCTTAAGCACCTAACTCAAGAGTAAGTTAGACACCTGTCATAAAATTAATTAATCATCTATATGTCTAACTGTATCTTAATTCCAGCACAATGAACTGTTACTTTTGAAGACACAAGGTGAATGAAGAGGTCACAGCTACCTTTTGCATTAAAACCAAATGGTTAAATTATTTAGTAAGTGGGAGACCAGTTCACCCTGCTCTTCAGAAGGAACTCCAGTCTACCTTTCCTTTACCTCGAACAACGCTAATCATAGGGCTGTAGGCTAGTTTGAAGAAAAAGAGAAGCTATCCTTCTCTAAACAAGAGAGAAATGTGATTGCAGCCTAGCTGTTAGCTCACTATTTTGGGGAACAGGGAAACCAGGTTCTGGTTCTTTTCCCTGCTCTCAGGAATAGCCCCTCTCCCTAACACCTCTGACTTGTTGAAGGCTGCTGGTCACAAAAAGGTCATAAATATCAATTGTTTCATTCTCTATAAATCTATGGCAAGGAAAAAGACCTTTAGTAGAGGGACCAGACAGCTTCAAATTTCTGCGCTTGGATATAGAACATAGTCATGCAGTTGTCTGATGTATCTAATAAAATTACTGCACAGAACAACTTGGTGAAAATGAGGAGACAGTAATCATGCTAAGCTTTCTCAAAGGTGATGGGTAGGTTGTTTACTATGAAAACTATAAACTTTAGTTAAAGTATGTAATCTGGCACTTCAAACTTTCAAGTTAATTTTCTTTAGTTACTGAGATCAGAGATTTCCATGGAATTTTTAATCTGTTGCTATAGAAATGCTTACATGCACAGCTCTGCACCTCCAGCTGTAAAGACAGTCTCGAAGCAGTAACCCTGTTGCCATGTCTTATTGTTTAACTGAATGCCAAGATTTACTTGGTCCTGGAAGTCTAGAAGCTACTGCACTGAATATATTTTGCCTTATAACAGAAAGGTGTCATAAAAGTGCCTGTGGCCTTTTTCACATTCTTGTATGAGTTGGGGGGTTTATTACCTTTTCAACGAAGTAAGCTCATTTAACTTAGACAAAAATTACATTAAACGATTAGCAAAAACAAGCATGCATGTTCATATTCTTCATTTTCTATCCCCAGTATCTTTCTCTTCCACTTATTAGAATTTATTTCTCCAAAGGACAGATCAATAATGAAGTTATGATTCTATGCGTTCAGCAAGAAAGGAAACACTCTTTGCAAGAGAGTGTGAAATTCAGAGAAAGAGATTAACTAAATTCTGATGAAAGAGATTCAGAGTCTCTACTCAGCAATATAGCATACTTAGCACAGTATGAGAGAAGTTATTAATATTAATGTAAAGAAGTGGCTTTAGAACAACCTCATAGATGAGGACTGCAATAATCTCCCTTAAAACCAAACTAAACCAAAAACCCCAAAGTTAAACCCACCAATTTTCAATGAAAAGTTGAAGACCAGGAAGAGAGCACAAGCTATGCCCACATCAGCTCTAGGTGTAATTTGATACAGAAAGAGTGAACAACCAAGATAAGATTAAGCTCTTTGCTATTTAACTAGCTCACCACTGAAGTGTGGCGTGTTAATTAGCTACCAGTTGCAAAAGTTTTAGCTTTAAATTTTACTAATATAATACTATTTCCAAGTATTTCCTTACTGAAAATATGGCTTTTTACCAACCAAAACAAAGTAACAGATGATAATAACAGAGCTTGAAAGTTTCATTAGTACACATTTTCTAGAGTAACCCAATTTTGCATTGTAAAGTTAGAATTCCTACATTTAGGTAGAGTAAAACCAAAAAGTACATGAACCCAAATCAAATGGCATATTTCACCTCATCCAGAACAATTTAATTCTCATCACACAACAATAATTTGTGGGGGAAAAAAAAAAAAAAAAAAAATCTTTTTTTCTTTAGTAAGAGTCAATATGTAGGCACAATAGAAGTTGAGTAGTTGAGAAGTAGATTATGAAAACACCTGCAAACCGGTCTACTAAGGATAGATCATTTCATACAACTGGTACTTGATACCTCTATGTTATCTATATGCACATGTGTGTATTTATGGTGCTTTTTATATATAATAGATTATGATTTTGAATAGAAAATTGGACTCAAAAATTCACACTAATTTTATAGAGGCAAAGATGGGATATCCTTTAATAGCAAGCTGAAGGTTTGATGTATTTAACTTACAAATAAATACAGTATACAAAAACCTTAAAAAGCAAACCAAAATTCTTTCAAATTTGGATATTCAGAGTAATTCTAGCTCTCTACATGGAAATTTATTAGCAGGATTTTCTCACTGCATGTCCTTGTTGCAGAAAGGTATGGAACTGATGTAGCATGACTTTTATGACACAAAGAAATGAAGGGCAAGGCATTTCCTTTTTTAAGGCATGAACAATTTAGTATTTCATATTCTTGTGTAGCGTATGTAGAGCAGTCTGATTCTCTTAAACTAAAGGTATTGAAGATCACTGAAGAGTTTGAATTAAAAGGTTCTTGAAAAGCCATGGCAATTTTAAAGATAGAATATGTCAGACTTTTTTTTCTTTACTGTATAATCCAGTATTTTTGTTCTTAGACCCAAAAGTGTTCATATGTAAACATGCATACAAACTCATGATTATCACCTCCCTTCACAGTTATTTTTTCTGATACTGCTGATCACTTATTTTTAATCAATTCTGACAATATCTTTTGCTCCAGATTGTTTTATTTCCTGCATTTTCTTACTTTGTCCATTTATACTTAAGCAACGGGCACAAGAAAGATGATATTATATTTTGCCCATGGTCATATTCTATGGCTCCTAATTCTTCAGAAATAATTTGCGTCCCACAATAGGTTTACTTTGGCAAACTTGTGACAAAGTATAATAGTGCTACAAAAGCAAATGCTGAAGTATTCATATGGACAGAACAGAGCATGAAGTTGTTCATATAAAGAAAATTTTCTTCAGACTAAAAGGTCAATAATGACATGGATACCTCTTACCATTAACAGAAAATGGTCAAAAGTAACGAGATATAAAGAGCAAATTTAGTAAAATTTCAAAATGTTGTTTTACTGTTGTGAAGGGTCTATAAAAATAACATTATGACAGCCTATAATTCTACTAGCTTCATTCATGAAAAAAATAAAATCTGTATTTCCTTCTTATCCTAAAACTATTTGTGGATTTGATTTGCATTTATTAACTTGGAGTAAGTTTCTGAAAGGCTAGCTAGACTGATAAAGCCAATGTTATCATTGACCTTTACCCAATAGTTAACCCTTTAGGATAAGAAAACCTAACTGACATCCTTGCTCTGAACCAGAAAGAAAGGGGACTTGAGCTTAGGTCTTCCAGTTCTCCCACAAACATATTGGCAAGGACTCTAGTGGATATTCCAGAAATAATCTCCATCATATCAATGCTCATCCATTTACAAGGCAAAAAAAACCAAATACATTTTAAAAAATTAAGAGGGACATAGCAGGCTGGTAGCTGATCATTCAGGATTAGATATCTGGCTACCAGTCCTTGAAACCTGTCAAATGCGGAGGTTTGTTGTTGGTTTTTGGTGGGTTTTTTTGTTGTTTTGGTTTTTTTTTAATCATGTGCCCATGCAGGTAGTCAATATTCTTAGCTGGTTAAAACACAGTTAGGAGCTGAGAGGAGTAAGCTCACCCCACAGAGAAGAAGAAAATAAACCCAGGTCTCATCCAATCTCTTACTAGATTTTCCTGTTATCAGTGGAATATCTCCTAAGAATTTCATTGTAAATCACATTTTTACAGCAGTGTCTAAGTTTAGCATTTCATTTCATGGTTTTGGTAAGAGATAAACAAATTGGAAATGCAATATTTTATTGAAACTTGTCACTTAATCAAAGCAAACCTTCATTTGCTTTGCAATTTTTCCACAGTCCCCTTAGGTAGCTGCCAATGTGCATATGCACAATGTCTGCATACTGCATGTACAGAAAAAAACATATTCTACATCACATAGTCAAAATTCATTGTGCATGCAATGCCAATGCCCATGGCTTCCTCAATTCTTAAAACATTTATGTGCAAGGCCTCTGGGATCTCTTTTCTGGCTGGCCTAGCAGGCTGTAAAGGAGTAGTGTCTGTCAAACTGTAGGACTCCTGGTTACCTGAGCTACCAAGGGCATATTTTTGGAAAACTAGGTGGAAATAGATTAAAAATACTTGCTTGAGAGTTACTAAAATTTTGAAATGAGATAATTTCTGTAATCTCATTGCAGATGTGAACTCCTATTTATATGGACAGCCATACATAGTCTCTTTAAAATAAAAGGGATCTCTGGAAAAAATATGCTGTTCTTTTTATGTTTGGTCTTCCTATGAACTTGCTGCTGAAAAGAATATTTTTTTTAGACTTCTTGCTCTCTCCTACATCTAATGTAGTAGAAAATATTTTCAGTATGCACTTTTAATTCAGAGATGGAATTAAATTTAATGTCACTTGAAATTAAATGATGGTAGAAAACATAGGAAATTTCAATCTTAGGTAAGAGAAGTGATGTGAACAACCTAGGCAAATCTTACAATGCATGTAAAACAGACAATAGCAAGCTTCTTACTCACTTAAGTGAAGTGTACAAAGGACTCAAGAGATCAAATCTGTCTGGGTTTGCTTAGAGGAAAATTAGAAACAAAAGTAGACAGAGGAAGAAAAGAGAAGAGGAGAATCAAGTAGTCAGTTCCTCTAGAATGTGGTTGTCAGACTGCAATCCTCATTCTATCTACACGAGAGAGAGAACTGTGTGACTATTCACAAACCCAGCAATATCTCATTTACAAAAACTGGCCTTTTCATTAAAAAAAAAAAAAAAAAAAAAAGACAAATCAGCTTTCCAAAATATGCTTTTTTTCGAAAATGTTTTTGCCAAAGCAGAATCTTACATAAGAAATCAGCGCAATATGAGGGGTTAGCTACTAAACAAAAATTGTCAAAAATATTCTGCAATTTGTTTGCAGATCATAGAATCATTTAGGTTGGAAAAGACCCTTAAGACCATCGAGTCCAACCATAAACCTAACAGTGCCAAGTGCACCACTAAACCATGTCCCTAGGCGCCATGTCTACACATCATGCTTTTTAATTAGAAAGGCACTACAGATCATGCTTTTTGATTAGAAAGGCACTGAATAATGCCATCATTGATTGCCATTTAATGTTTAAATATTATATTTTAAAAAATATAGAACAAAAATAATTCCAGAGCTTTACCATTATACCAACACTACCAGATTTTCTGATCATACTCGTGAGCATAAATAGAAATTTCTTTACAGCATGTCCAATCTCCTGCACGAACATATAGCCAGAAAGATGTCACAGAGGGCTAATAAGATCATATTCTTGCAGCAGCCATGCTGATTAGATTTACAGCTCTCAACTGTTTTTTCCAGAATCACATAAGGTTAATTCCTATGACAGTACTTGACAGTACAGTATTTGGCAAGTACTGGAATGAATCCTTACACTGCAAACCGAGCGCATACATTCCAAACCTGATTTAATTACTCAAACTGAAATTATCTGATGCACATACTTCATAAATGGCTTACCTACTTAACATGCAACAATGCTAATTATAATGCATGGGATATAAAATAAGATATGCACAGGATCATTCATTTTTCAGTCATGCTAGATGGCTCTCAAAGGCACATTTACCTTGTATCTACCAAAATTAGGAAGAAATCTGTGCTTAGAAACATTAACTAAGCTGAAATACCAGGCCTCTTTTGTTAGCTGTAGTCTGTGCGACAGCCTAAAGCCAGATGCAGTTTAGTCAAGTTTTTCTGTTACGTGCACCACAGAGTTATGGAACAACACTAAAATTTTACAGTCTGCTGTGAGGAAATGGAAGCACATAGTCTTGCCACTCAAGATTAAAGCAAAGGATAAGTTAGGATGGTAATAATTCATCTTGTTTTCCTTCTGCTTTGGGAAACAAGTGTCTAAATTCAATCCTTTCTTTTTTTTTTTTTTTTTCCCCTTTCTCTTGTTTCTTTTTTTCTTTTCTTTTCTTTTTTTTTTTTTTTTTTTATACAGTGTATTGGAACATTGTATATCCTACTACTTGTATTCCTAAATGCAAATCAACTGATCTTCATTTTTACAGTAATATACAATAGGGGGGGAGCTCCCTCTCTTGTTGTCATCCCAAGTATACTAACTGGTGTGGGAACAGGCAGGGTTATGTGGCCTGTTGTCCTTCAGTACTTCTCAGGAAGACTGGAGATTCTTATGGAGACAGATCAGAAATTAGTTACAAAATATTTTCAGGAACTTCCTAGAAATAACAATAATTTTACTTTATTTCTGTGTCATGTATCTAGTCTCTCAGAGACTGTTTTACTCTAAGCAAGCATACAGCCATGTTCTCGACTGTTCCATAGATAAATGTAGTTTGTACATTTATGTCAACTGCAAGCAATGTGCTGTATGTAAATACGTAAACTAGATTAAACAGGCATATGAAGTATTATCCTCTTAATGTAACATGCATAAATTTCAAAATTTTAGGTGAGATAATACAACTATTTGATATGGTGAAGCTGCTTCAACAGAAAGCAAAAGTAAGCAGAGATCACAGCATCATAAACTCACTGGAAAATTTCAGAGGCATTGGCATGGTTTAGTTTCATGTATTACCACAATATAGGCTCATTCCTTTTATATATAGAAGAAATTTTCCTTAACTTTCTGAACATTGTGTTCTGCGTGGTCTATTTGGACTATCAGCACTTAAAGTCAAAATAATCTCTGTATTTCAGTTGTATGATACTTAACATTGTCGGGCTTCTCGACCTGGAAAGAATACATCTCATAAGAGACACAAAGAATTGGATACATGAAATTTTGGTGTCCCTCCCCTAGGTAACTGGAGAAGAAAAGAAGAATAATTTTGAGTAGAAATACTGAAAAGGACCTTTTCAGTGATTCTGTTTATATTTGGTCTCATGTTTCCATAATCTTTTTCTCTCCACTAGCAGCCTCCAAAATCATTGGTAAGGTGGTATGCATAAGTGAACTTACCTTCTGACATTCATACATTCTTTTCATCACTAATCTTTACAGTAGGTTATATGCATTAGAAGCAGGTTAGAGAAAGCAGTCATTACACTCTTGGAACAACAGTAAAAACAGTTGAATATACTTAGTTTTCATCTAAATTAACTCTTTTAATCTCTTTAATTTTTTCCTCCAGTTCCCATTTAAATTGATCCTGTTCAATGTTACTGCATAAGGATATTGTTACCGGGCCCTTTTTGACTGCATATACTATGTCCCTTGTTGGGGTATTTGGCTCACCAATACTGTCTTCACCCATGATTTGGAAAAAATAAATCCTGACAGCTAGCATATAACAAGTCATGAGGATGGAAAATAATTCTTCTTGAAGGAAAAAAAAAGTACTTATCATGGTTAGGAATGTATTTGGTCACATTATATACAACTAGAGATCCGTTTTCATCCTTAGCCTGTTTAGCAAAAGTGTTTCATACAATACAATTATGATAAACCATCCAGAATCACAACACTAGATATCTTCTGAGTAATCATAAACAATGCTCAGCTTATATATCTGCCCATGATGGCAGGATGTGTTGTTATGTTAGTGGGCAGACATTATTTGATTTTGTGCCCCACTCCCCCTTTCAGCCTATAACACTCTTATACCTCTAAGGTGCTGTACTTGTGACAACTGTAACATTATGCATAGCTTCATCAAAAACAGGGAGCAATAGTAGGCTTGGGACAAGTGTGGACCTCTGTGTATGAGGTAGAAATGAAAGGAATTTTGGGTTTATTATGTATATAGTATTTTAGAAAAATGGATCTTTGCACCCAGGGTCAAGGGAAGCTAATAAAATTAGGGAGATACCAGTTTGTTGGTTTTTTGGGGGGGGTTTTTTGGTGTGTTTTTTGTTTTTGTTTTGGTTTGGTTTGGTTTTTTTTAAAAGAAATATAACAAGTATTTTGAAAAGGAATGAAGTTTGCTTTGAGGTACCGTACATTTCCTAAATGAATAGAATCAAAGTCATTAGAAGAAAGGAACCATCCATGCTTACAAAAATGAGATGTGAGAAATTCACACTGTTCATCATATACACATGATTTTGTTTCAACCTTCTTTCTCTGCTCCTCAAAAAGTTCAGATATACTTCAGTTTCAAAGGGAAATAACTGCAGGAGTTTACTTATTAAAAAAGTATTGAACACCTACAATGAAATTAATTCCTCTCATCACTTTCCTTAGACATCTTTTGAAGCGCAAATTTAAGTATATGCATTCATTTTCTGAAAATTAATTCCTGTTCTTGAAAAGATAATTGACTGTCAATGCTATAGCCTCAAAGGAAGAACCAGATTCTCATTTTTCATTACACAGAAAAAGACAAAATCTTTGTCCCTCTAGTTAGTTTCAGAAAGAAATGGGCAGTGATTTGTGAAGGTGCGCTCACGCAGAGCCTTGGCTTCAGGTCAGACTGGAGGACCATCAGTGAAGGGGGGTGAATAGACAAGTAGATTTGGAGAAAAATAAAGCAGCAGATCTGAGGTACTTCAGTGTTATCTGATCTTCAGTGCTGGTTGTGCACCAATATATTTACTGTTAACGTGGTCTAGGCTGTGGATGAAATGCATAGTTTCTTGATTATTTATATGTACAAGAAGATTAATGATAATCCAGTATTTTCCAAGTAACATACTCAGCAGAAAAGGTAGGGTCAGGAAGAGTGCATAAATTTCTTCTCTGAAATGCTTGCCATCACAAGGATCTGCCCCAAACTAAACTAATTCCCTCCCATTCCAGGACTAGTTGAGGCCCATCACCTTCTTTTGTACTACTGTGGTTTTTAACCTTCTCAGAGCAAGATATAAATTTATATATGAGAAAGATGACAAGAGCTTGACAGATCTGAAAAGGACTCAGGTTTATAGAAAATGTAATGCCTAACTTATGACAGTTGATTAAACAGAATAAACTGCCAGTCAAGTTCAGAACAGAATCATCCTGCTGGCTCAATACAGGGATTATGCCAAAACACAGAGAAAATATTGGAAAAAGGTTTATTATTAGGTAAAATCTCCACATTCCACACCAACCCCACCCCCCCACCCTCCCCCAGAATGAAAATGGTGAGAACATTAAAAATTTATCCAACTGACTGATACTTATTAAAATTTTTGGAAACTTGCATATAATGCCTGACAAATATGAATGGGTATATACTCCCTGGTAAAGATTTAGTCTGATTTTTTTCTGCTTGATAGTATTTAGATGCATATAGGGAGTGTTTTAAAGTATATAAGTTACATTGCTGTAGTTAGGAGCACAGCAAATCCAAATAATCACAACATAAAGTGGAAAGGCAAAGGTGCTGGAAAATTAATACGAAATACATTTAACTACCTAAGACTCCCCTCTAGAAAGGCCTTAGTGTTAGAGTAAACCATATATATATATGTAGCATTAGGTTTTCAAGAAATAATCTGCAGGAAAGATGCAGATCTACTAGATAATGTGAACAATTGGTTGTAAAACTGAGTACTCTGAGCAAAAAAAAAGAATACAAAGCTATTTATTTCAGTATGTAAAAATAGTAACTATACTTGTCTAAAGGTGAGAATCATCTTTTAGTAAGTCATATTTTCCCAAAAAAGTTATTTTCCCTACTAGTACCTCTATATAAAATCATTAGCAATTTCACTTGAACTGTGTTACTTTATGTTCAGTAAATACAGCCTCCATCAAAGAGATAATAGTTCTACTTCACATTTACATAATAGAAAAGGTAAGAATTGAATTCCACCTCGGATGATAGCCCTGGCATCTCTTTTATTTCTCTTTGCAGTGAGAGCTACATAATTTGTTCCAGTCAAAAGGGAAATTTGTTGCGTGGAAATGGAAGAAATATCAAAGCTCCTAAACAAGAAGCCTCTACTCCATTTCAAAAATCTTGGGGGCTGTACCAGCACCCCCTGGTAACAACACAGAAGGCAATAATAGCATTTGGTTCTATTTTGGCATTAGCACAGCTGTCACCCCAGGCACCCAGCTTACCCTCCTCCAGTCTCACAGCTGCAAGGGCCACAGAGAGGCCCGGCACAGGATAACCAGGGCATAAGTCTATTTTACCATGATGAGCAAAGAGTAGTCATGTGAGCAGTGCTCTGTGGAAGCAGCTATCTCAGCAAATCTGGTGGAAAAGAACATTCAAGCAGCACTTTCCTCTTTTTTTTTTTTTTTTTTTTTTTCTTCAGATCATTGTTTCCCTAATATATGGCTCTTTTCAGCAGCCCAGCAGATTATCATGGCAGAGCAGAGAGGACACGACATAGAAAATGCAGTTTCAGAAACAGAAAATGTGACAGAGCAAGCGATATTTCCTCTTCATACCAATCAGAAGTCAGGTCACTGGAAACAGTAAACTTCAAACACTGCTGTGAGCACCACTTGTCTGGAGTATCTTTTTTACTTTCAGCTACTGAGGTAGCAGTGCAATTTGTGTTTAAAACCAAGTAAATCAGAAGACAGAAGCGACCAGAATGCTGAAGACCAAATGGGATACCAAAGAGCACAACAAAAGCCTCCCAGAAGGCTGAATCCACTGAGGAAGTTTCACCTTGTTTTTCCTGCAAGCAAGCATGTTGAGAACTACTGCTAAGAAGCTGGACAGATTTAGGAGGACATATATTGTCCATTCTCAAAAATGGCAAATATTCATTTTGCTTCTTTATTTACTCTCAACTGATTAACTGATTAACAGTGGTTGGATTTGCTAGACAGTTGCACAGCAATTACCAATATGCTTTTAGATATTCAGCAAGGAACAGAATAACCTGGTGAAACACAAGCTCATCTGTGTCACTTGTTTTTTTTTTTTGTTAACCACCCACAGAAATCCAACTGATATTCTGGAGCTGTGGCCTTTTCAAATAAGTGAATACTATTAAGTCAAATTACAAACGCACACAGACGTGCCAGGAATATAAAGTTTCTACCTATTTAAGAAGAAAAAGGAGCCTTAAATTTGTATTCAAGCTCTGTAAAATACTAACTACAAATAAAAATTAGAGAAAAGCCTATAAGTATGACAGCACAGAAAATTCTATAATATTTTTCCTTTTTCCTGTCAACTCCTCCTCCACTAAAGGCAAGTCTTTCCACCATGATAAGGAGAACATACTTCCATGAAATTGGTAAATTCCCTCCTGAGGCAAATTCGCAAATATTACTATTACCAGACTCAGACCAGCATGCATAAGGGTGTTAATATCATTTTTATCTTGCAAAAGACTAAGGGAGTTGTGCTTGATGGGAAGCTACGAGTACTGTAGAAACATCAACACATGTTCTGTTATGATATGGTTATTTGTGATAACATTCCCATCAGATTGATTTATGCCAGGAACTTAAAGACATTTTTGTACCGTCTTAAGGCAGGACCACAGAGGATTTTCAAAATGTCTCTAGGTAACAATCTGAGAATCAGGCTGTAGAAGAAATGCACCGTAACAGCTTGCCATCAGGTTGTAACTAACTCAGAACTTCTGTGCAAACTTTTTGGTTCAATAAATATACGGAATAAAAGAAGTTGTTGATATTTAGGAGAGAAAGCAAGAGTCTTATCTTCATTTTTCACTCCATTACTCTTTAAACTGACAGCAGAACTAATATATTTAACTCAGATGATACCTAGTAAGGCATTAAGGGTAGTATAATAGGATGCTGGAACAATAGTAATATTAACAGTTCTTGTTGTACATTGTTATAGCTCGCAGGAATCAAGAACTGACTGTGCTATGTGGACTGGCACTAAGATGAGAGTCCCTGTCTGGACAGCTTGGAATTGAAGAGAAGTCTAACAAGGGACCGCTCAAGAGTTTTCAAATACAGAGAAAGCTACAAGGAGAAGCCAAATTAAACTCTTGTCAACATTTGCATTAGACACTGAAAGAAAAGGATCATACTTGAGTTTACGTTCATATTAGGCATTAGGAAAATATTTCTAAAGGAGAGAACAATGAAGTAAGGCAATATAATCATTGCAGGGTTTGTGTTTGGTTTTGTTTTTTAATAAAGGGTAGCTATTGCCCAGAAAACACAAAGCTGGCCCTTACTTGAGCAGTTACTCAACTAGAAAATATTTTTAAATTCATTATTGTCTTATTTTCAAGTGTTAAACATAAATCTCTAAATCCACATATGCGGTTACTATGTCAATACTGCATATTTGAACTATATAGCAACAGTAAGAGAGCAAGCTTATAGTGAAAGCTTGGCAATGCTTCATTAAATTTCTTGAACTAAAAATTCTAACTGTAAAAAGTGCTGTGAAAATATTTGTCAGTGTTTAATGGTATTGAATATTTCTCCGGATACATATGGTACCATGCAACTCTACGAAATGGTATTATCTCTTTGAAAGAGGCCTTAAGATGAAGCTCTGTTTGCTTCTTTCTGCCAAATCTTACAAAGAAGAGAATTCCTGCCTTCATTTCAATGATAGAAGATAAATGTAATATGACTTTGCTTTTGCCCATCCCCAGCAATAGTACTTTGTGCATAACCAGAGGTTCTCTCACTTTAAAAGGGACTGTCAGCTTTTCACATTCACTGTAGTATCCAAGAGGAAAGAGCATAATCAGAATCACAAGCAAGGGAGAATTCAGAGCTGAGACTTGAGTGTCTTTGTTTTATCTGTAGAGGCCATTATGCAACTTAACTGCCTTCACTCTGTTCCAGAGAAAATTAGAAACCTGTACTGTCAATGTACAGAAAGAACGTGCTTCCTCTTCTTAGGCTTGCCAAATCAGTGCAGCAAAGTAGACTGAAAAACAAAAGCTTATTTCTGCCTCGAATGTCTACAGATACAAAATGTCTACAGATGAAACTCAACACATGCCATGGACAGAAACACTGATAGGCTAGGATGTGCAATTTTTTGAAGTGCAGAGCACTTTCAGAGCAGAAAACACAATTCCAACAGGATCTGTGAAGAACTGAACCTCATCTGCTAAATACAAACTTGGAATAGGAAGGCTCAAAGATTTTCTTGGCAAGAAGT
This sequence comes from Platalea leucorodia, assembly GCF_965183815.1. Classification (NCBI taxonomy): domain Eukaryota; kingdom Metazoa; phylum Chordata; class Aves; order Pelecaniformes; family Threskiornithidae; genus Platalea; species Platalea leucorodia. Next base: position 54,533,580 of record NC_138828.1, on the reverse strand, counting down.
GAGCAAGATTTCTTAAGCTATTTGTTTCTAAATTCTTAGCTGTGGCATATATTTTTCTCCTGGATTGTTTTAAACTTTTTGTAAAACATGCAAACCAAAGTAATTCATGTCGTAATTTCTCTGAAGCTCACAGAATTATGATTGATGAATATAACCTATTAAAATGTGGTGCTAGTCTGCATAAGACTTTTGGCTAGCTGTCTCTCTATTACAATCTGATAAACACTGTTCTGTGCTGTATTTGTTTAAACAGGCTTGCTATATATTTTTCACTAAACTGTCATGGCCCTGTTTCCAGCAGCATGAAACACCTGCACCTTGTGCTGACTTTATTAGGACTAGTGGATATCTAGTACCTTTGGAAACCATCCTGCTCTGAATCTAAATAAAGGAAAACAAGTGAATCACTGTCTCTGTAGATTCATTAAGTACATTTTTCTGTATTTAAAGTAACGACTGGGGCAAAAGGAAAAGCTCTGATAACAGTAACTATGGCACGTTTTCATCTTTGCAACATATGGCTTCAGTTCAACATAAAATTAGATAAATTTAGAAATTTCTGTTTTCTTAGAAATGCCTTTCAAATCCTGCTGAGCAAAAAGGGTTCTCTGCTTGAATATTTTTAATGGATATAAGATGTCTCAGATAGACAGCTCTGTTTCACAGGGAGTTTCAGACTGCTGCTTTCCAAACAGAAACCAAGACCATGCAGAGTGCCAGAAGAAATGAAAAAGCTAGAGTCAGCATGCATTTTCTTTCTGTAATCCAATTAATATTTTTTAAAAATCCTGTTAGCATGCTGGGTAGCAGCTGCAGTAAGTGAAATTAATTTAATACCTCAGTATTTTAAGTACTGTTGGTTTTTCTTCAGATTCTTATCATTGTTGTCTAGCTGTGGAGTAAACTCACACTTTGCTGAAACTTGTTCAGCAAATTTGCCATGGAGATGGCAATGGAAGTGGGCCAAGGCACTTGATTCAATGCTGCCTAAGGCTTTTTTCAAATTCTGCATTTTATTGAAAAGTCTGCAAGACCAAACCAAGCATCAATATAACAATAAAAAGGAAACTTGAACACATAAGACAATGAAGTGAATGCAATGGGGAAAAAAAAAAAGAAATAGGAATATTTATAATTCCTGTATAAGAGTATTGCACGTGGACTTCTTATTTACTTTGATGAAGTAAGTTCTTTAGGATCCTAGGGGATCTGAGTAGATCTTTCTCTTTTGAAAGAGTAAAATTACTTTTAACTAGTAGAAATGTGTTTAGGAAGAGTCAAAACTCCATTCCTAGCCTTTTCAGAATAAAGTTTAATATAAAAGGGCAAACTATTTTAACGTTGAAAACTGGTTACCTTTCTCCTCCATTTTTAGTTATTTCAATTCTTTCATCTCACCTAGAGACCAGCAAAGCATTAAAAAAACCAAAAAAAAACAAAAACAAAACCCAAACAAAACTATTCTCACATTTTGATTTTGCCTCTTCAGAAACTAGGACCATTCCAGAAGCTTTTATCATGGTTTAACCCAATTTGCACACACAATTCTAAACTTCATGGTCTTAAGTTTCCCCAGTTTTAAAACTAATAGTTTTTTAGCTGATAATTCCATGAATACTTGGCACATTAAATTGTGAGAAACTGTATATAAAAATCAGAGGAGAACCACACATCAATAAGTGTAGTGTATATTGTCTCAAAAAAAAAAAAAAAATCACAAAACACAATCACTGTTTCCCACTTAGAGTGAACACAAGTGAATCTGTTCACTTGCTACACATCTGTATTTTAATTCGTCAAGAAAATTTACCTGCTATGAGCTTTTCAAAATAGGGTAATAGGGAAAATTAATTTTAAAGCTTGTGACCACAATCAAAAGCAGGAAGTGGCAAGTATTTTAGAGTGGCCCTTTCCACACAGGCTAATTTTGTTGTTGCAAAAATGATTTAAAGTAGGGGTTTTCTTGCCTTTTGTCTTGTTTGGATTACATGACAGACTTTTTTTTTTTTTTATAAATGTGTTTTACCCAAGTTCCTTTTCTGTTTGTATTTTGCAATGTGAAAGCTGTTTGTTATAATCATTAATCATTACTGAGATAGGAACTAGGTGAAAACCTGTGCTGTTCATCCAGTTCTTACCCAAAATATGAGAGTGTTCAGATTCAAGTGGGTGAGGATTTTCTATTTATTTATATCGACCTCCAGCTATGAAGCAGATAAAGCCAGCTTCACTACCTATAAACCTAAACATCAACACACACCATGAAGATGTCAGAACATATGCAAGTCCTAGTAGGATATCTTTGCTACTCAGGCACTTACAGTTAAACAAACTGGAATACAGTGATACCAATCTATGAACTCGGGATTCATAAGTTTACACACAGTGTTCTGATTCACTATAAACTGTATCAGCAAGATCAAGTTTCCAGCGGGACAGAAAAGAAAACAATAAAAGATCTATGTTATGAACACAAGCTAAAAAAAAAAAAAATCTAGAAAAATGTCATACATTGTGAGAAAAGATGGGCCAGAGGTCCTAAATGAATGCTGTATAAAAAGGGTCATGATTTTTCTTAACTAGAACATATTATGGAGGAAAGAAAGCCCCTCCTGTTTAAAATGGTACTACTAGGCTTAATTTCTACTCACCTATTAGCAATACTTTGAGTAGAGGCTAAGAGAAACGTTACAAAAGAAACAGTGTTTCTTTTACAAAATGTCACTGACAAGTCAAGAACCAACATCATCCTAACTAGCTTATTGCATGGAGGTACCTAAATGCACACAGAAGGGGGTCCAAGTGGCATGGGGCTCAAATACACAATTTCCTGGCCATACTACTAAAATATAGCATTATAAATGCCTAAAACTGAAATGAATAAAATCTAGAGAGAAAACTGAAGATAGAGACCAAAATTGTACGTATTGCACCAGCCAAGAACATGGCTTGACAGCTAAAAACATTGCTCTTCACTAATAAGATATTTATCTTTGGTAAAGTAGGAAATTTTTAATACTTCATTTTTTTCCACTGCACTTTTCTGTAGCTATTTATGAAGGAGTATAAAGAACCATAAGTATACATATCTTTAAAGATGGACAGTTTCATACCCTGAGAAAAACAAATTGCATTTTCTTAAAACTTACTAGCATCTATCTCTAGCAACAGAATGATAAAAATCCTAGTTAACAAGTTTCTGCTATAAAGCAGTCCAAAGAGAAGTACTTAAAGTGAGAGTCAAAGATAAGGAAAAGCTTTACAAAATGCTTGCAATAGGATGTATATCTATGCATATATATTAAGTCTTCAAGTCCTTACAAGTCTTTACAGACATAATCACTGAATGACGTATTATACTGCATTAGCAAATGCCTGAACAAAGTACTAAAAGCACATTTCTAAGTGAAAAAAAATGAAAAGCTTTAAATGAAAACAAAATCTTTTTTTGCACTTGTGTACACAGCTCCTCTATTCTTCTTTCCAGTCATTTTTGTTGCAGTGTCAGCCAAACATTTCCTCCATTCCTGTGCAAGCAGTTCACACTATACCATAATTAAACTCTTATTCTACCAGTGCAAATCCCACAGAAATATATATTTATCAAATGAACTTGTAACACTTATACTAGCCTAAAAAAAGTTTGCACATAGGCAAATAATATACTGTTCAAAGAATATACATATATTGCAGTTTTGGTTTTATACACAAATACAGATGAGCCACTTACAGAGATGAGCCACTTACAGAGCTATACATGGCTATTGTTCTATTTTTGCACACTTGTGCTTCCAGCAGAGAGAATATGGAAAGGAAGCAACTCGTGAATTTTGCATCACAAGTGTGAAGAGGCAAGAAACGGAACATAATACGGACTTTGAAAGGTCAGACTTGTAGGTGTTAAAACCCTGATGAGAATATCTGTCTCTATCCTTGAAAATAGTAATGCTAACGTATTGAGCTGGGTTGGAGAGAAGGAACAGATAAGATCAGACTGAAGATTAATGCAAGTCAGACAGCAAAAATGAACAGGTTGAAAAGGAAAGTGAGAAGAAAAGAAAGGTAGCTGTAGCTGTTGAAAGCAGCATGACAAAGACACAAAGATGGGAGCGATAAAACATACAAGAAACACTGAAGGTATCCAAGACTGCCTGGGTAGCCTGACAGCTACGAACTTTCACTTCCAAGCCACTATCCTCTGGAAGGAGTGCCACAAACCTGTAACAGCTCATTAGACTAAATTCTGAAAATAGACTATTTTTATCATTTCTAGTATAATGAATTTTCATGGCCTGACCAAGATTACATTGGTGCAGGAGCATCCACTGATACAGTGGTACAAGCTGGTAGTTGAGTATCTTGAACTCAAGTAAGTTAGAACAGTTTAAAGAATTAACAACATGTCACTAAAAAATGTGAGTTGCCAAGTTTCTGTATTATTTCACACATAAGTTCACAACTATTAGATAGTTCTACTTTCATCCAAATAAAAAGCATTCTCTGTCAAGTTTAATATTTGAACTAGTATTTATTTAGTTAAATTGTGGATTCTTCTCAGCAGTTGATCCTTCTTGATTGGACTGTCAGAATCTCTATCAGATCCATTAGTTAAGAGATGTGCTGGCTTATTCCAGAGAGACAGCAGAAAAATTTGGCCAATCAAGAATGCTACCAAGCAAATCTCAGCTTCATGGGAAGAGTAAAAACATGTATAGGCAAACTAGAACACAAAATTAGTTAGAAATTGTCTGTAATGTTACTGTTTGGGGGTACTGATTATCATCAACTTGTAAGAGCTATTGACTTCTCTAATTTGATCTCCTATGCTGTGGCTTAGTTTTTGTTACTAGAGTCTTAGACTAACTTGCTGCTCCCCCACCACCACCTTTTTTTTTTCCTTCTCAGTAGACTGCCTTTATATCACTATCAAACAAGCAGTTCAACATTCCCTTCATTAAATCTATACAACTTTGAAACCAAACTTTTACTTATGACAGTAGTGCAATCTTGCAATTCTTTGTTGCATACCACATCACCAACATCTGGCCACGCGTTGTGGACCAGCGTGGCCACAATTATGATTTAATAGCAATATTGCTACATACCAACACTGAATTTCAGTCATTGCCATTTCATCCCGATGAACATATTCTTCATTTTGATTTATGAGACTTAAATCTGGGACTACTTAGAATGGCATTTTTTGGAGACTGCATTTGCAGATCACCACAAGACAAAACGTATTCACTGACACAATGTGCAACTGATAAGGGTTAACTAAACTTTTCTACATCAAGAAGAAAATTTGAGGGCTAACCATTGCACATGAGTAATTTTTTTTATAATTTCTTCCTCTAAAATTCATTATCTTTATCACTAAGAGTACCAGAACCATTCTTTTACCTTTAATAGCTGGCAGATTTACCATAAATAGTGGTAGTTAGTGTCACCGAAATAACTGATCTAGTAAAATTAGTTACAACTGTGCCAATGTGATTGCTCATGACTTGAGATACCATTATCTCAGGGCAAGAGATGAAAAATGAAAGAAGTCTATAAAGAGAACAATATGAAGAAATTCTCTCTGAAAGAGGCAAGAAATAAGTAAAAAGGTAGGTCTTCTGTACAAACACCCTCTCCGCAGAATCACTGTTGTCTTTTTCCCTTTCCAGCCTGAAAGCGAGTAAACACTGGTTTGATTTCTTCAGTGCTGATATCAGCTGCTTAAAATGAAGTTAACACATATCTTTAGGAACACCATTTAATATTTTCTCATTCTGAACAGCTTACACTAATATACTGTCAATAGCACAAGTAGTCTTTTATGTATGATTCCTCAGTGCATGGGTAGATTATTATTACTAAGAAATTAAAATATGAAGTTTGCTCTTAAAGCGGTTGGACATTGGTTGGACTGTCAAGAGGCTTCTCCAGAAAACTGAATGTTGTGATATATAACATTGTTTTGCTTTCTAAACATACCTGCTTTTATTGGGTTCATTTTAGAAGAAGCTTTGTCTCCTAATATTTTAGCTTAAAAAAAACCAAACCAACCAACCAACCCCAGAGGTATCCATCTGATTTCCAAGGTAGAAATACTCAAAACCAATAAGCATATGGGTTCTCAGGGCTGAGCAACAGGAATAGTAGCCAGTAAGCTACTGTTCTGCCTAGGTGTTCTTGCAATGTTGGTCAGGCACTGGCCACTCTATCGCTGCAGAAACAGAAGACAGACCCTGGGTCAGCTGCTGCCTTTTAAGGACCCCCATCACTATGAACATTTCTTTCTATACAGTTCTGTGAAGCTTGGGCAACAGCCACAAAAATCAAGTAGAGTCTTCAGCTTCCATAATCTAGTTATGTGATGGAAAAAGCTCTTTAAGATTACAAATCTGGATTAAAAAAAACACTAGAAATTAAAATACAGCAGTCTCTGACAGCCTGCTTTCCACACCAGTGCTTTTCCCAAACCCATGTCTCAAAATACACTCTGCCAAACAGCAAGTCAGCTTGGGAGACAACATAAAATCAAGGAATTTGACAGCTACTTGGCTTGTTTCTTGAAATCAAAGTGCATCAAAAGAGAAAGGTATGGCTGAAGAGCAGCATTTGGGCTTCCTCAGCGTGGTGCACACTGTTATCCTCTGGTAAGAAAACAAGCAGTGTATACTACAGCCAGAGAAGAGACGAAAGACATTAAATGCAGATTAGCAATAAGGTAATGGCTTCACAGGGGCATACTATATCCTTCTGCTGTTCACAGCATCCTCTTGGAGATCAGTTTTCTCTCAGATTAGAGAGAAAGTAGAACTTGCTTCATTTTACAGGTGTCAGCTTAGAATTACAGCAAATACAAGGGCTGCAAAACACATGGCCAGGGCATGGCAGAGGGTTTTATTTTCTAGAGCAAGTCTTGCTGATAGGTATCACTTCACTGTGATAAACAGGAAACAACAAACACTACCATTAGTAGTTCTTTCTCTCTGTCAGGCCCTTTGTGGGTGGCCACTGTCCAGTTATCAGCTTCCTTCATGATCAGTAGGTGAAAGGTAGGGACAGGAGATCTTGGTGGCTTAGAAGCAAGGTTAACATACAGGCAAGCACCTTGAGAAAGCACGGGAAGGTGAGAGTAGGTAAAAGCAACCTGTGGTAGCCTGTAGTAGACTGCAATGTGTTTGGAATAAAGCCTAAAACTAACCCTAGATACAATAAAATTTCAGATCAAAAGCAATTTCATTTGAAAATAATCTGTGTTACATTATAAACCATCACATCCCTGTCTTCGTAGCTAGCATTTGTGATTAGAACTATGGCGATTTCAAGAAGTTTTTCAAGAAGGTGCTAGTAGCAAACGGGGAAATATCTGTGTTTGAACATATAAGATAGGGCCATCTAATTTCCAAAATCTAATGAGCAATATTCCACACTTCTGGTTCCCTGTGTTCATGGTCAAGATTAAACAAACATGGAAATAGCGTGAAAGATATAGTCGTTTTTTACAGTACACTCTGGTTTTATCTTTTTTTCCCCTCTAGAGAAACCATTATAGAGTTAAAGGTTGGTATCTCAGAAAGTTAGCTTTTCTCCAGATTATTCAATTTCTTGCCAAGTACCATTTTCTGTGCTCTCCCAAAGTACAAAAACTTGATCTGCAGACATACAAGAACTCTTTGTTAGTTGAAAGGTGCACAGTTCATAACAGAGTTGTGTATATCCTAGATATAGAGGTCTTACAAGATGTGGAAGATGAATCAGAGGTAAAAGCCAAAGAATCCAAACTCCTTGTGTGCACAGGGGAGATGCTCCCATCACTGAATCTGTCTGCCTTTCCAAAATTACATTTGTCCATTTGCCTTCTCCATGTCCTGCAGGGTCTAATTAGACCATTCCCTCCGGAACCAGGACATTTGCAGCACACTTTATAAAGATGTATAAAAAGCCCTACAGAATTTGCAGGCTACAGTGTGTAAATCTACTCAGTAACACCCCAGAAACACACATTTTACTTAATGCTGCAACTCACTGTGACTTTCTAATGTTTACCCTCAGATTTACTGAACTGTTGTTTGTACTTATCTCTAGGCTTGTATTTTCTGACTCTTTTTACCAGCCAGCTTGTCACTGCAACATGAAACCAAGCTAAAAAGAAAAATACTTTGGTCCTCTTAATCTCTCTTTCTCCAGCTTTCACCCAAACAGAAACTTTGCTCGGCTTCAGTCTTCTGGGGACCTGCTGAGCTACAGATAAGCAGAACCCTACCAGGGAACACCATTGGAATTAAAAGGCTGCTGCTCCTTTGACACGTTCCCCTTTAGCACAATAAACTAAGACTATTAATTTTGTGTATGTAGTTCACAGGACATCCTCTGATCCCACCTACTGTTACCATTAAAACAGATGTTTTTATATTCTAAATTTTGAAAGCAATATTGTGCTTCAGAACCTAATTGACCTTCTCAACTGAAAAAAAAGTCAGCCAAAACTGATGACTTGCTGAGAACTAGCAAATCTGAAGATTTAATTTACAGGGCATTTCAGTAGTGATCCCTGTATGAAGTTTAGGTGAGTGAATTGATCTACCAAGTACATTAGCAGACAAGACAGCCTGAGCAATCCAATCTTTTAGCAAATTCAGCAATAGAAATTAGTCTAACAGGTCTATGCCATCCAGTAACTTCCACTGAACACTAGATATTAATTCTCTGCATAGCATGCATTTGCTAACTTATTTTATTCCAGTGCAAATGTTACATGTTTACAAAATCAGAAAATATGCTGTACTTTAAATTTGCCATGGAAAATGCAAAAAGGGACAAGATCTGTGGAGCACTTGTAAATCTTAATTGTAAAACTTTATAACACAAATCTTTGGCTAGGTGAAGCTGTTGAAATGAATACCTTGCCTATGTATTATAAAGAAATATAGACTACTGTATCACTTCTCAGAAGAGTACTTTTATGCATACAGTTAATTACTATGGAGTTCTCAAAAGACTTTTTGCTGTCCAGAACAATAACGTAAGATGGATAATTACCGGTTATGGTTTCATTAAAAAAAAAAAAAAAAAGGTAGTATTTGTTCACAACCAAATAATTATGTAGTGTGTTTGGCATTGTTTAATACCTTCCTTAATTATGTAGTGTGTTGGCATTGTTTAATACCTTCCCTGTCTCAGCCTACAGACATGAACTGTCAATTAAATTATTTATATGCATATAAGCATGTGTCAGTGCTGAGTAAATACTAAAATGCTGCTTTTTGTGGAAGATTATAAAATTTAGGGATCTCATCTTTCTATTTAGTTCAAAGATGTAGATACCTACATTAACTGATTTTTTTTTTTTTTTCACGCTGCCATTCCTGTTGCCTCTCCAGGAGGCTTCCTCCCTCCCCTTTTTTTTAAAAAAAAAGTCTTCATTCACACAGTAGAACACAGTTTCATAGTCATTTTAGCCCAGAAAGGTAAGATTTGGACTTTTTATTCTTACAATTCGTATCCATTACTAAAAGGATTATATGACGTATATGGCTTAGTCCTGGAAAGGTGTATATATATACTTACCACAATTATTAACTAATTACCATTCAGGGTCTAGACCTAGACCTGCGAGAAGGTAAGTGTTACCACTTACTTGGTTACCATTGTTCCCAAGAGGTCCACAGATTGGTTTGCAGTAGTTGTGCAACTCCTTTTTTGAAACCAACATACACCATCCAAATCGAGGACAACGCTTGGAGGAACTGGAGTCTAATCAATGCTTCAGATGTATGGTATCATTTTCCTTGAGCTATGGACATGTCCAGCACTAGAACTTGTTTTATATTTCCTTTAGTGTGGCTTAATTGTGGACAGAAAGATGGACCAGGCTACTTGCTGAGGCTTTTTCATACCTGTTTTCTTTAACTCTCAGTCATATTGATGTTAAACACTTTAACATGCCTGCAATTTTTCCTAACATCTTTTAATCTTTCTCAGGAACCATAGCTATAGTTAGATCTTCATACACTCCATTTACTAGCCTAGCCATATATTCAACTCCAAACATTTTGAATTTGAGGCTGTGATTCAGCTGCGTTTTTCCAGCAGACTTTACTATTGTAATGTGGACATAAATTTAGCAATTGTAAAAATTGTGTGGCAGGGATCACGGTGGAAAGTAATATGAGCTATTTAAAAATTCTTGTAAGTCCTCCACAATTCTAAGAATAGAACAAAGGGAAAAGTCTTTAGCAGCAGAGGGTTTTTTGCCCCCTTTTTTTTTTTGGTGGTATGATTCAACAAGCAAACTTCACAGGCTTGGACAAGCAGTTATTTTAACATCCCAGCAGGTAACGTATGCTGCAGCAGACCTTTTGCCTTTTATCAAAGATATGACACCTTCAAAAGTTCAATAACTTGCTGGGATTTGATGGAACCCAGAAACTGCTAAAACAACTATGGTATCGGTAACAGGCACTGCAAGACTGAGGAATTTCTGAAGCCACAGAGCTTGTGTTTCTCTGCATTCTCATTTAGCCTATAGCTAACTTTGGCTGTCACAGCTGGGCAGCAAAATGACAAGACCATAATTAACTACAGACTTTTTTTCTGCATGTCTTGCAAAAACAAGAAAAATTCAGTATGTAGCAAATACTGTACAGTAAAGTTAGTATCATACAGGCTTAGCCACAGAGAAGAAATTTCCTATTTCAGGCCAGCTCTCATGAAGAGCAGAATTACATAGCCACCAAAGAAACAATATAAAAACATCAGGAATAGTGCCATACAGAGAGGACAAAATAGCAGCAGGCTAGTTACTACAATCAAGAGGGACAATATTCTGTTCCTTAAGGCAGAGAAAAATACAAAGATAATTTGTACAATTGAAAGCTAATGTACTTCTTGTTCATAATTCAAAGCATTTAAGACATGTAATTGGTAAATTGATCCAAACCTTCTCCCAGGAGTGTTCTTTTTGCTGGTTATAGCTAATACTAAAATGTTCACAGCTACATTTTATGCCTGTCAGAACTAATAATTCCAGAAAAACGCAGGAGCAATTATTTTCATAATACTACTATGGACAGTGAAAAGACCTCTCTCTCTCTTCTTCCTCTACTTTTCACCAGTACTGCATCTGTGTTTTATGTGCAAACATCTCACAAACTTTGCAGCTTCCAGCTGTTAAGTCCATTAATTAGCTGGTTAATAAAGCCTTCACTTTAGACCTGCCTTCTATATTCCTAGGAAGTAGTCTTAAAATACATTCTTTGTCTTGAAGCCAGAAGTAGTGCACACCAAACAATACTAAATTAAACATGGTAAAATTTTGGACAAGGGCAGGTTTCTTAACTCTATGACATAGTGGAACCTAGAGGAAGAGATTTTTTTTTTTTTTTTCTCCTTAATGAAATTTTCATCTTAGTTGCTTTTTGTTTGCTTTTCCAAATGTCATATTGTGCAGTCACTTAGTCTAGTTCACATTGCAGTAAATCCATAAGACACTTCCAACGCCCAGAAGCCCCTCCTCCTTTATCTGTCTTCTCAGCTTTTTCTTTTGGGCATGTCTGTGTATGCGTACATCACAGAGAAAACAGATTCGACCTAACAGAAGAAAACTGTTCAGCTTCTTATTGCCTGATATAACATTTCTTACATGCAGCTGAACAGATGCTTATATTAATCTTTAAATGAATGTTTTACACCAAAATAATACTAGCACTGCAGTAAACATTAACAAGAAAATAAACGTTTAATTTTTATAACACGAAATAGATTTTTCCCATTATGCAATTAAAGCTACATTAAACAATTGCTGACAACAGAGTCCTTAGGCCTCCAGTGATTCTTAATTCCGAGTTCCCTATTCAGTATTGCTGCACAATTCTTACTTCATAAAGAGCTTCTAGCTAATTGCTGCAAATAAAGGCCACCTTGTTGCAATATACTGTAGTCATCTGTTTCTCCTTTTGATACAGTTAAGGATGCTTCCTGAATAATAAATTGTACCTTCTCAAAGACATTTGCATTCAAACCAAAAGAGGTAACTGAGTCTTAGGGATTCATACAAAAATGAAAATGCAATTATATTCCAAATATATCTAGTTTTTGTTAGTACACTAAAACTACCTGTGCCAATGGATAACACGTTAATTCATAAAATGAGGAACAAATAATCTAATGTGGAAAATTAAAATAAGATGATCCTACTGCATGAAGAATGACATTTCTAATCCACACATGTGTATGTGCAAAGTTTTTGTGTAGCATTTTTAAACAAACGTGACGGTTTTCAGTAAATTGGACACACTTCACATTAATTAATGCTGTATGGTCTAGAAAAATGGTAAGGTCCTCAATTGAGTCAACATATTTTTAGCTTAAAATGCCATTCTATTTTATTTTCCTAGTATGACCAGATTTTTAAAATCATTTAAAAAGAACGGCCATGTTGTAAATGTTGCACTTAAACAGCAAGAGTCCTTTCCAGCAGGATGCATTTATGTGAAAGAAAACAAAACTGGTGTTAAATCAGCATTACTATAAAGAATAAAAATTAAAGAAAAGGTTGTTGTAGAAAATATTAGAAGAATAAGACTAAAACTGTGCAGTAGTTTAAAAATAAAATACCTAAGCCACAATAATAAAAAGCTGCTTGTCTTTTATCCAGGAAGTCTTGATATGTTTTGGTACTGCTTCTGAATATATCATACAGGTTTGAGATGAACAGTACTAGTAAGAGATGGTATGTTCGCTGACATTGCAGATTAGAAAAAAGTTTAAATTATTGCTGAACTTAAAATATTACTTTGACTTTCATTCTTCAAGTATTAAATTCAGAAGTGCTGAGAACAAAACAACCTTCTTAGATGCCTTACCTGAAACAATACCTTTTCTCCGCTCATGTACATTTTGACATCTTTTATCTGATTTACATCTTTTATCTGATTTACTATTCCTTATAGAACAGCTTGAACAAGGTTTTCCTAAGAAGTGTTGCACAGCCTCATTGATCTTAGTATTGATAAAAGTTTCCTGTGGATCTAAACTTTCCTTGAAAATGTTTTATTCCATTACTCTGAAGGTTTACTCATCAGAGAGGACACTCTCTTAGCAAGTAGAACCCAACAAGCCATCAAGCTGATCACTGTCTAAAAAGTTCTTCTCACTCTCATATAGGTTTCCTTCAGCATCTAAAGAGTAACTACCTTTAATTAATCAGTTAACATCATGTTACAAATTATATATAAAATAACTATCTTAATATACCAGTGCCCTCTTGATCAGAGGTCAACAAGGATCTAAACTTGTGGGTGCAGTTACTGCAGTTATTAGTGTAGTGTGTATATCTTCTTCATTTTCTTTTTTAATACTGGCATAATTCTGTATATATAGATGTTTTCCTTTGGAACAAAGAGGCACTGATTTCTGAATGAATTTATGTTAGAGAATAATTACAAAGGAAAAATAATAAAAAAACTTTGCATATTCAGTGTTTTTCCTATTCATTAAATATCAAAGATATTTTGTTTAACATATAAAACTGAAATTATTCAATATGTTATTATTCATTTTTATATTTCAGGATTGATTTGTGCTACAGCAAGCAGTTTTTCTCTTCTAGTTATTCCCTGCTGGAGATTTTAGGGGAATATTTTATTCATCTGAAAGCTTTGATAATATTTCTCCTTTGTAATTGAATGAATGAACAAATCCACATGAACAAACGTACATTTAAAATTTACTTGCACAAGTATTCACAGCAGAAGTTAACTTTGAAATCTGATTCCTAACCCTAACTCAAAGATAATTTTAAGTACTAGGATCAAAAAGTGTATTTCACCTCTTAAAACACTTGTGCCAACAGAAACTCCTTATTGTTTAACTCACTACTCACTGCAAACAACTCATGCACAAATTTAATTTTGAAAACAAATGACTGTGAAGCATTTTTCAGCATTTAGATGTCAGGTGCACCATAAAGTGTCATCAGAAAAGACTTCTTGTGGACTATTGCCTTTCCAAGAAAAAGGAAGGTTGGTCCTTCTGGAAGAATTCAAAACTCATTCTATAATAAAGTTGAGAAGTCACAGAAATTCTTCCCATGTTTTTTATATATTTATTACTTATCAGTCTGGGGCTGCTGCCAGGGGTCTCAAAGCAAGTCAGTTAAGGTCTGCCAGAGCTCCTCAGGCTACGTGCATTATGTTTTATGATACCACTTTTTTTTGCTTAGATCAAAGTGTTCACACTGCACATAGGTAGAGTTCAGCATACACTATTTTATGATGGACTTCACTGCATCACACTTTGAAATTCTGCATCTCTACCTTCCCTATTCCATCTGGCCCAAATAAATTGCTGGGAACTTGGGGCTGGATTAATTCAACCTCCAGCCCAGGCTCCTGGGAATGCTCTGGAGTTTGGCCTAAGCTGGTTCTTGACCTGGGTACATGAACGTTGATGAAAGATCCAGCACCAGATTTTATAGCACCCTAGATGATGTCAAGAATCAGCACAAACCCACTGTCACTTTGGTAACGAGCATTGCATATTTATCCCGGGCAGAAGTCTGGATCAGATATGTTTCTTATGTAGAGATTGGTACAAAGCAGAAAGCTTACCAGAGAAGGTATTTTACACTGAAAGATATGCTCTCAAACGCTGCAAGGAGAGAAAAAGAGCACTACTTCTCTTGAGCAAAACTGCAAGGGTTCAGTGGTTGGTCAGTGAGGTATCTGAGGTGACATGTGCCACTGTAAGAGCTGAACAGCTGAGTGCACGGCAGTATCATGCTGGCAAGGAAAGCAGGACGAGGCTTTGGGCAGCTGTCAAGGACAGAGATGGAGCAGACTGACAGAGTCCAGACGGCAACTCTGGGGCTCAGTTTGAAGATGTTTCAGGTGACACATTTTGAGCTCTGTGAATGAGCATCTACAGATGAAACATTCACCAGGACATTTCAAGCCAGCTGTAGTAATAGGATTTTTGCAAAGTCATTAATCATCATTATCGCACAGACCTGCAGTAGTGCTGCAGACCCAACCAAGACTGCGATAGTGCCCTAAGGAGAAACAGCACTTATCTCCACAAGTTTACAGTCAGAGTAGATAATTCTGATTACAGATACAGGAAACAGACACAGAGTGCAAAAACGGATTAATAACTTCCAAAGGCCACAGACATTTGCAGAG
The DNA here is from genome assembly GCF_965183815.1 of Platalea leucorodia. Classification (NCBI taxonomy): domain Eukaryota; kingdom Metazoa; phylum Chordata; class Aves; order Pelecaniformes; family Threskiornithidae; genus Platalea; species Platalea leucorodia. Next base: position 54,518,404 of record NC_138828.1, on the reverse strand, counting down.
AGTTTGTTAGGAAAAGTACAGACTAGCATAAGGCAAGAGCAAGGAAAGCAACAAGATGGGGGGCAGAACGGGCTAGTGGGGAAGGAGAGGAGCACAACACAGTGCCTAGAAACCCATCAAAACTGCAAATCTGAGTGTCCCTGCAGGATTTGTTTCCCACAAAGAAGAGTGGGATGGGGGGGAAGGAAGCTTTCTCCTCCATCTACACTTCTTTTTTAGGAATATTCTGCAAGAGAAAACTATCAAGTTTTAGACAAAATTTAGTATTTATAACTGTTGACATGAATTCTATTACTTCCCTAATGATACTTTTTACTTTTATGTCTTACAGCTATAGAAATAAACCATTCCATGCATTTTTGCATCTTAACAATGTAATGATGTTTTACCTGAATTTATTGCAAGCATATAATGCCACTTAAGAGAAAAGGATATAATTTTCTCATGATTGCCTATCATATTTATGCAGATACTTACCTGACAGATCTGGTAAAGACTGGTTATTTGAGGGGAGGCTGTTTGATTAAAAGGATCAAAACAATCAACCACAGACGTGAGAATGGAGCAGAGCAAAGAGTTGTGAATAACTTAATAATTCTGTCTACAAATTTTTAGCAAAAGCTAAGTAACTCTTCAGTTTGGCTGTATAAGAAAATTTTGAGCTGGATACTGCAAACTGACATCAAACGGCCAGTCACTAACTTACAGAGGTATTGAATCAGGCCCTGGTTTGACACAGACAGATTAGATAAACAAGAAAAGAAGCTTCGCATCATTACTATACTTGATTAGCTATTGTAGTTTGCTTTTCATAAGTTCTTCCTCTTTTTCTCTTGCCCTGAGGTTAGAGTTATTAAGCCTGAAGTACCAGTAATGGAGAATAGAGCCTTCTAGAAAACAGTAAGAAATTACTTATATAATTATCCTAAACAATGCTCTCCTGAACAAAGAAAAACAGAATAAATCAAAAGCAACATCTAATGTGGATCTGTAGATCCCATATAATATTGCCAGAAGTAACAGATGGAAATTGGGATACATCTTAATCAAGTTTGTAGGAATATATAAGTGTCCAGTTGGGCTCATAATTTTTGCATTCTACTATGCAGCTAAGCTGTATGCAGTAAGAGCTCCAAATGAAAATGGAGTCACCTAATCCTCAGTTATATTCTCCCCAAAAGGGAAGCCTTGCCTCCATACCCTTCAGCCCACCTCTAGCATTACTACGAACCTAGGGTTTGAATTATTTGCCAATTCCAGTTTATTAATACAGACGGATATATGTGAATAAGGTGTATGACATCACATTAACTTTCCATTTGGCATTTAAAAGAATTGCAAACAGATAAAACTCTCCCAGTTCTCTGCAGCAGTTAGACTTTGAGACTAGGGATCCCCAGAAGTCACTTCCAGCCAGCAGTTGTATCATTGTATGAAAACAGCAGCACTCTGGGAGGCTGTGAATGGATCCAACACAGTTGGATAATGGCAAGAATGGATGTAGGAACTCACAGCTGAAGCCTTTTAGCCACTTCATAGATCCAATCAAAGATACCATCAAGCTGTAGTTTTATAGGATTCACTTATCTCAATATTGTTCTACAAATTGTCAAGTAAGCACACTGAAATCCTCCTCTTGGCACAGAAAAGGTTAGGGAAAGGGGTCCAGAATGGGGGGGAGGCAGGAGGGAGGAAGGGAAAAGCAGGGAAATGCCAAGTCTGTATTATAACGTAAACCTAGCCTTCGCTACTTCCACATACTCGGCAAACAGACTCTGACAAAAATACTAAACTGCATGAGAGCAATAGAGAGCATTATATTACAAGCCTCCTAGTTATAATTCAATGTAAAATATTAATTGAAAGGCAACAATCAGAATCACAGAATATTGTATATACTATATATAACATTTTTATATATAATATATATAAAATAAGTAATAAAATAATAACCACAAATACCAGCTACCACAAACTAAATACTGAAATGTCATAGACCAGGACTTTAAAAGCAAGCAAACAGCTATATGCACAGGTTTCAATAGAAAAGTTTAAGATGGAGTCCAGAATATGTAGTATACTGTAGCTGGCTTAATAGTAATATTTAAGCTGCCAAGTGCAATATCTTGCAAGGCAGAAACCTATCAGACAGCAATACTTTGGGAGATTAAAAAAGCAAGCACACAAAAACTAAATAACTGAGGATATTAGTTATAGAGGCTCTAGAAACCTACAGGGAATGAGTAAATCTTAAAATATTGTGTATTAAGAAGTTTTCCCTGCCATCAAATTGTTCTATAATAATCTCTGCAACTTCTGTATTAAGAAGTTTTCCCTGCCATCAAATTGTTCTATAATAATCTCTGCAATTGTACCTTCTTTTTGTAAATCATCTACTATCAGGAATTGCATATTGGACTCCACGTATCACTGGGCTTACTTCTTAGGTCAGCTCTTATCTGATCAGCATGAAATACAGATAATGAAAAAAAAAAAATCAAACATAATCACTAAAAGCTAAGAGAGAATAGAAATCTCCTCATTTTGTTGACCTGCTCTTCAAGTAGAAGAGAACTTAAAGGCAGAATTAGAAAATCAGTAAGAATAATTTAGCTATAACACTGCTTGGTATAGAATATTCTATAGAATATATTATATAATATGGAATATTATATTATAATATATTCTCTCTATATAATATATATAATTATATATAATATATTATATATAATTATAATATAATATTTTATATATATAATATATTCTATAGAATATTCTATAGAATCCTCACAAACATGTTCACAAAACCCTGAAGTTTTTAATGGTAGTGAAAATCAGGACATCCCTTTGAGGTTTTAAACCAGTGTTTATTTTTGTCCATCCTCTAATTAATGTACAGTGATTATTTCTAAAAATAGATGAGTTTTTTTGTTTTATTTGTTTTTTGCACATGAAAGAAAAAAATAATTGACTAGTAATGACTAATCTGGGTACAGTGCCAAGACATTTTGATGTTAACCTGAAAGATATATTTAAATTCAGTTACATGTCCGAGATCAATAAATATTACTCTATGCTATCAAGTAATAAATTCAAATTGATTCATAAATTTATACATATATGTTACGACTGAGGTGTTTTCTAAGACCAATTTTTAAATTGAGGTATTTTCTGATACCTCGCTTGAAGAAGGAGCTGGAGTTTTTAAACAGTAAACCTGAGTGTAGAAGAACAGGCTTTAAGGCCTTTGTTCTTTAAAGTAATCTAGAGAAAAAAAAAAAAAAAAGGGGGGCGGGGGGATTGGTCTCTTCTCCCAAGTAACAAGCAATAGGACAAGAGGAAATGGTCTCAAGTTGCTCCAGGGGAGGTTTAGATTGGATATTAGGAAAAAATTCTTTACCGAAAGGGTTGTCAAGCATTGGAACAGGCTGCCCAGGGAAGTGGTTGAGTCCCCGTCCCTGGAGGTATTTAAGAGACATGTAGATGTGGCGCTTAGGGACATGGTTTAGTGGTGGACTTCACAGTGGTAGGTTAACAGTTGGATTTGATGATCTTAAAGGTCTTTTCCAATCTAAATGATTCAATGATTTGTAAAACAAAGCACTCCAGGAAAACAAAGATACCATGAGGCTTGTTACCATCCATAATTTCTTTTCCACAAAAGAGTTAGGATAAAGCCAAGCTTGTCTCAGATCTACAGCACTTGTTTTTCTGATAGCAAAACAGAGAAGAGGAGGGAGAACTGCACTGCATGCAGGTGAGGTGGGGAGAGAAAGTGGTTGAGGATCAGTCATGGAAACTAGGCAATGATCCTAGTCAGTATCTGCAGAAAGAGGTGGCCAGGTTCACCCACATTTTTCCTAGCACAAATTGCTCTGTATGAAAGACATTCCCCACTTTCTCCCCAGCTGATGTAGTAGCCACACTGAGCTCACTGCTTGCTTCCCAAGTGCCGCCTGACTCCATCTCTCATGGGATTTTCATGAGCTGGGACCTGGTCTCTGCTTATGATAAGCTCTTTCCATTAGCCCTCCAAAAACAAAGCAAGAAAAAAAAAAAATAATCAATGAGTGACTCAGGAGAAGAAAAAAAAAAAAAAAAACACCAAAAAAAACTGATGAATGCATGGAGCCCCTTCCTTGGACTACCTCGTAGTAATAATTTTCTTTTGGACAAAGTAGTTAAAAAGGTTAGCAATTTCAGAATGACTAAATTTGGCAAAACTTTTCAACCAAAACTAAGGGAAGATAATACTAAAATCAAGACTTTTGATTTAGGTATTTGTGAGTAGCAGTAATAAAAATAATAATACATGAAAATAATAATAATTTATAAGCGATGGGTATTTTTGAAGAGTGAATATCAATGACTAAATCAAGCTTTATATTCAAGGACATATTTTCCATCTAATTAAGGCTGTGCCATTTTGTTTGGAGTAGAGAAGTTGAATAGACTTTTTGTTTGTTTTCCTGAGTAACGATATTTCATGTCCAACAACAAGAATAATGTCTCCTTCCCCCACCTTCCATTAGTATCAAAAATGGCATTATTTACACAGCCCTACCTATGACAGTCATATATAGTACCTATCAATATATGCCATTTGTCATAAGAAAGACCTGCCACTACATATCATTTCAACACTCTAAAATCCTTTTAAAACATTTGATGAAAATTATTATTGAAAGACTGCTTACTTTAAAAAAAAAAATAATAATTTTCTCATCAGTTAACAAAGAGGGAAATAAAATGAATAATCTACACTACCAACAAATCTGCCAGCTTTAACTCAAGGTGACATCTTTTAAATAACACAGTGTCTGGGAGAATCAGAAAGTTTGTATTTTATTTGTTTTTTCTGCAATAGAACAAAGTACATAAAATGTCACCCCCAAAAGTATTCTTGGAGTACTTGAAAACATTTAACATGACGTATAGGTGTGCAAAGTGATCATTTTACAAATTCTCAGAATAGTCTTATTATTTGCAAACATTCCTCTTCCAGAGAAGTCAGGATTTTACTAAATCACAAAACAACACACCTCATATTTAGATAAAATTTCTGTAATAACCAGCAGTTACTGCCATCGTGTCTGTACAGTTGCTGATTCTAGATAAGAATATCTCATAAATTAAGGGAGTAGTGATGATAGAATGACAATTTACTTAGAAATTCAATTTATCCTTGTTGGTAAAGGTATCGGTGCTCACTCAATTTTTGTTATCATTTTCAAGCTCATTCAACACATCTCAAAATAAACACAAGATAATTATCAAGTTGATCCAACACGTTGTTTATGAATACCTTCTGCACCAAAATCAATACATTTACATATTTACAGTTACAGGAGATGTGGAGCTGTGGATATTTTGCTCAGTAATCTCAGTTTTGCAGAATGAAAGAAACGGAGCAATGCACTTGCAAGTATTACAAGATGATGACTTAGATACTGGTTCGTCCACAGGAAAATCTTTCCACTATGAATTTCTTTACGTTGTTTTGAAGAATAACATGAGATCTACATGTGTTGTCTAAGTGGGTGTTGTCTAAGTAGGCATGATTAGCTGAAATTATTTCTGTCTATCTACAACTAATGAAGAGTTAAAAAGATCCATGAAGGTTTTTTAATTCTTGTTTCTAATTGTTCTAGTTAGCAAGAAACAAGGAAATACAAGAAATTAATAATAACAACTCTGATAATTTAGTAAACTTAATAAGTTGTTTAGGTATTATGATCTGGATTACTTTACTCGATAAGTGCTTGTCTGCAAAACATGTTTCCATAATACTTTGCTTAGAAATCAAAGTTAGAATTGGAGCAATTAGGTGGATTGTTTGGATTTCTCTTGAAGTGGAATGAAGATTAGTCATTCAGCTGATTACAATAATAGCAATCATCTGAAAACAAATGAAAGGCATCAAACACCTAGATTCCTATATTATCTAAGACCTGAGAAGTCTGACAAAACAAATGTGTTCAAAAATTGTAATTAGTAAAAGAACTGCTTCTTTGCAGATCTAAAGAGGACAATATTGAACAAACAGATGTAAACATGAGAGAAAACAATAATTGAAAAAAATTAGTGAATATAAAATTAAATCTCTTCATCACAGAAATGACATCTAAGGTTATACTTGAAAGTGACATAAGGAAGAGACTGAACTGGAAAATAAAAAGATGACAGGTAATAAAAACTGTTACATTTTCTTCAAAGGTCTCTGACATGCACTCCAAAATAAGTCAAACCAAAGTTGACATTTTGTCTTAAATTAGCAAGAGTCTAATAATCAGAACTAACAGAAGATCACATTCCAAAAGAAAATAGTTTTCTGGTATTACTAAAGGTGAAACAATTTCAGATTGTTACAGAAAAGAGACAAGATGTAAAATAACACACATTCATAAAGCAGCAAACACCTCTGAAGAGCCTGCTGTAGCTGTCCGACAGCTATCAGATTTGTTTAGCGATTTGAGAAATTATTGAATGTTTGCATCATCTTACATGGAAGGAACACGTTGAGGAATAGAAATGTTTAAGTGTATAGGAGGAGTAAAACCAACTGCATTATTACTAGAAACAAGAAAACAGGTTTGGCAGTAACACAGGACAATAAACTGAAACAGTAAGGCATCACCCAAAGATTATGACAAAGGTGGAAAGCAAATAGCAGATTCAGAAGTTTCTTTTGATCTTTAGCAGAAAAATAACAGTTGATGAATTTCACTTGCGCAGTTGTGGGCTGAAATAATGTTTACATAGTAAAAGTAGAGATACTAGCTGGTGGCAGAAACTCAGTGAGTTTTACTGAATATGAAATCAACCTAAGTATAAGGTGTGTAGTGATCACAGACTCTTCTTGATTATGTTTCCAACCAGAGAAATCAACACACTGGTTTCCATTAAAGAAAATTCTCGGGCTGGGAACATAAAGAACATTGATGTGACAGAGATTGAAGCTAATAAGTTTGCTGAGAATCTGAATTTATGATTCCTGTGACATGTGCTGAGTTACTTTCTTTGCTACCAAAATACACAGTTCTCAGAGAAACAGAGCAGAATAAAATCTTAGAACCCTAAATCGGGACAAAGGAGAGAAGTTCGTTCAGCAGTGTAAGAGCGCGAGATGCTGAATAGTAGCAAAGAGAAAACATGGTCATGCAATACCATTTAAGAGGAAAAAGAGTATTGACCAACAGAAACAGATTAGTATGAAAGATAATACATATCTTAAAAGAAATCACACATCATTTCATGCTCTTAGACTGAGATCAAATATTAAAGCTGGTGTGCAAGATCAGTTTTTTTTTTTTTATCAGAATCTGAATTAGATTAATTTCCATCAAATATCACTCATTATTGAAAAATCTAAGTTTTAGACTGACTTGGTTTTCCAAATACAGCCATTTATCTGTGAAATTAAACCACGTGGACGTTCTCAAATGAGTTGTATACCTACCAGTGATATTCTCAGCTTCAAAAGAGATTCAGGGTGCTTTGTGGTAGAGATTAGGAGGCAACACAGAGAGATCAGCATTGTTCATTGGAGGGACAAGAGAAAGGAGCTTGGAAAGTAGGGTATATTTTAAGGAACAGAAAAGCACAAATAAATGAAAAGTTTCTGCCACGGTACAGAGACAGGGTTTAAATTTTGTCAGCTTTCATTACTGGTATTCCTACTATTGACAGAAAGAGTGGGAAGCATCAGGGATGTCAGTAATGCCTCCTACCTCTGTTTGCCTTAGCTAACTTAAGTGCATGGCTGATGCAATCAAGGACAGGGCAGCCAGGCAGAGAATGGGCCAATGAAAACTTCATCAAGTTCAAAGACAGAAAGTCCTGCACCTGCAATAGGTTAACTTGTGCCAAAGTACAGCACTGGCTGGTTCTCCAGTGTCTCTGGGGAGAAGAGGAAAAAAACCAACAAAACCCAAAAAACCAAAAGAACCCACCCAACTCGAACCCGAGTCAATAGCGGAGATGTGGTGTGGAGATGTGTGCTATTCTGTTTGCCAGATTTGTGGCCTCCCCAGCACTGAAACACACTGATTGGACCTTGCTAGGGAAGCTAAACATCCCCCAAAACTGCAGTAAGAGTTTGCATGCTGGGAATGTACCCGCAGCTCACATTAGGACCTACAAAGTATTCCTGAGCCTCAGACTTAGAATACATCTGGCACACTCAAGCAAAGGTAGGGTTTTAAGGCTGTAAGATTTTTCTGGGGGTACCTTGCTCTACATTTACTGTTTAGAGTGATGGAGTTTCTACTAATTATTCTAGGAAAAATTTATTTAAAAAAAAAAATGATCTTTCACATAAAAAATAGAGATTCTAAACTTTGGTAAGTAAACACAGCCTGAACAACTAGTTATCTCCTCTTACATGCTCAAGCACCACTGCTGTTGCTAGCAGCAGTAAGATGCAGAGCAAGGTATATATTTGGAAATTATTTTACTCTGCATTAACTTTCCCAAATATATTTACTGTCAGATCCTCATGTAAGGAGCCTCAAAACCTTAGAAAAATCAGGTCAACACTCTTTTTCTATATCTAGAAAATTTCTGATCTAGAAGCCTCTGTTAAGCTGATAAATGTCAAGAAAAAAAGATTATTCTGTAGAATGGCCTTCAGAAGTATTTATTAGTCTTCTCACAAGATGATATTATATTCCATTTCTATATTCCACTCTGAATCTACTTATAGCTCTTTAATGAGTTGCCTGTCCTTAATGGGAAAATCTTTTACGTAACTCTCTGATCTTCAAGTAATTTCAGGTAAAATACATGAATACCATTTCATATAATTCCTGTTAGGAAACGAAGATTGCAATAATCTTAAACTTTAAATATCCATCTTCTAATAAGAATCTATGGTAAAGAGTCTGCACAAGCTTTATATGAAAAAATTTACATCCTGTCTCTTCAACTTCTGTCAAAATCATTGCATATTTTGACAGAAATACATTTTTACTAGGTATAAAAACGTATCATGGCTCCTTAGAATGGAAAATATATTTGAAACTTCTATATTTAAGAGATTAATGTCCAGTTTGGTACTTGATTTTGAATAATTTAAACCTTAGTGCTTTATTGCTATATTTTCTGCTGAAAAGGAAAATGTCTTGTAAATCTGCCAAGCTCCAAGATGGATTAACAACTTATGTGTGTCCTTTTCTTCTGCTTAGAACAGCAGCTTCCTTAGAAACATCTTTTCCTTTTCTCAGTATATGCAGGCATCATTTTTACACTCTGCATAGTTTGATAAGCAATTTTACTTTCGTTTTTTGCAGTACTTGATACAGTAGGGATTCCATAGAATATTATGGGATACTAAAAGTAGCCAGTTTTGCCTGTATCAAGTAGTTCAGATGGTTATTTTCAAAAGCCTAGAGAAAACTTAAATATACCAATGGTGGTTAATTAATTTTCATATATGGACTGAACTTAGAGAGGTACTTGAGTTAAAGAATGTGTACACTAACTTTTGTCAGTCCCAACATAATCCACCTCCTCATAAATGGCAAGAAAATACAGGTGGGATGAACAGTAACCTTTTCAGTCATGAGCCGGACTTCCCAAGCAGGAAGGCACAGAGCACGCTCCTCCAGGGAGGGAAGGCAGTAGCTCGAGGTGGGCCTCATCTTCCTTGAGAGGGCTTGAGTACCCTGCTCCAATATCCTAGATGGTGGAAAACAGGTATCTGACATTTTAAATATCACTGGGCACCCACCTCCCACATTGGAAAGGTATAGGCATCTAATGTGTCATATCTGCAGTTCCACAAGGATATTTCACACATTGCAGGGATCTAAAATGGCACCAGACACCTATAGTACACCAACTTTGTCCAGAGTGTTAAGATTAAAGCTTTGAGACAGGAATTCTTTTACACAAAATAATGGTACTTGTTTCCATATAGGAATTCAATGAGGTCTAAAGTAAGAAGAAAACACTTCACAGAGAACAGAGAAGAATCTGAGTAACATAATGAATAATACATTGTGTTGTTGTCTCATCTTCCCCTCCTTTTGCTGCTGGAAGACCATAAACAGAAGGAAATGTTCATGCCAAATAGATTTCCTCTCCACATTCCTACAGCATTGATGGATAAAAGGAGGATGCAGCAGCTATGAGGCCTGCTTAAGCAAAGTTAGCTACTCCAGGCTTATCCCAGCTAAAAGATCTGTGTGATCTAAAGTGCAGGTCTTAAATTTCAAATGACTCAGAGATACAACCTAGAATTGCCAGAGGACTGACCTGTCCCAACTGTTGGTGACTTTCTCAAGACAACACTCATGCTGCCAAATAACTACATCATGGTACTAGAGTACTTATAGAAACAAATATCATAAAAAAAAATGCATATGCTGTGTGATGATTTTATAAGAAAAAATAGCCAATATTTCCCCTATGATAAATAATTTCATCTTGTTTGCACTAAAAATAAAGACTGCAGAAACTCAAATACAGTGACGCAAACATTTTCTCCCAGAAGAAATAGCATACTCATGAAAACAAGGAAAACCTCTAATGATTAGAATGCTCATTAGAGGCACTATCTATATTTAAGCTGAGGACAACTACAAGGCTCGCAGTTTCTTGTGAAATACGCCCCCCCGCCCCTTCTGGATCAACAACTGTGCTGATTTGCACTGGGATAGAGTTAATTTTCTTCATAGCAGGTAGTATGGGGCTATGTTTTGGATTTGTGCTGGAAACAGTGTTGATAATACAGGGATGTTGTTTTCCTTATCACTAAGCAGTGCTCACACAGAGTCAAGGCCTTTTCTGCTTCTCACACCACCCCACCAGCGAGCAGGCTGGGGGTGCACAAGAAGTTGGGAGAGGACACAGCTGGGAGAGCTGACCCCAACTGGCCAATGGGATATCCCATACCATATGACATCACACTCAGCATATAAAGCCAAGGGAAGAAGGAGGAAGGTGAGGATGTTCAGAGTTATGGCATTTTATATTCCCAAGTAATTGTTACATGTGATGGAGCCCTGCTTTCCTGGAGGTGGCTGAACACCTGCCTGCCAATAGGAAGCAGTGAATGAATTCCTTGCTTTGCTTTACCTATTAAACTGTCTTTATCTCAACCCATGAGTTTTCTCACTTTTACCCTTCTGATTCTCTCCCCCATCCCACCAGAGGGGAGTGAGCGAGCAGCTGTGTGGGGCTCAGTTGCCAGCTGGGGTTAAACCACAACAACAACAAAAGATATTTATTATCAATTCATGTTATGCTGTTTTTCAGTATAGAAGCTAACAAGCGTAAGGGTCTGTCTTTGTTTTTCACTCCCTCCTCCATGAAATTAGAAGCTAGCTTTTAAAAAGGAAAAGCTGAAGTTATGTCTCTTTCTTAGGACAGTGCACTGTTTTTATTTCCTTGCCTTAATGGTGATGGTATCTAATTTTTTTTTTTTTTAAGAGTGGGGTGGAGGTGTATGGGGTTTTGTATTGCATCTGTAGGAATCACTATTAGCATTTTATCAAACTCTTACTAATAAGTTAGAATGAATACATTTGCTTATTCTCCTACAGGAGAAAATGGCTATATTTTCAGTGATAGAGAACAACCATAATTCCAGCACTTCCCTTTAGCAAACACAAGAATTTAAAGCCTAGTTTGTTATTTCCCCCATTTTTCTGTGGTTATTTATGTAAACTTAAAGGAAATACAAAACAAAGTATGATCAAATGAGAATGGGTGTGTTTAACACCCACCTTTGATTACTTTGAGTACTTATGCACAAGGTCTGGACAATGATAAAGTAGGTCTTCAAATACAGTAGCATCAAAATTAGACACAAGCAGTAAAGTTTAACAAGATACCATGTTTCTTCTTTAAAGAATCTCTGGACCTAGTGTAAGATATCACTTTTCTAAGTATAGACATGCAGAAATTTCTGAAATATTGCAATGCCCACAACCACATGCCTGTGAGGCCACTCTGACTCATACCAGAAGGACTCTGTACGCACCCATTGCTCTTTGTCCCTCTCGCCCCAGACACAGGCTGTCAGTTCACAGCCATAAACCACTTCAAAACACAATTCTCCCTTGCTCCCTTCTCCTCCCATCCATTAGCAGCAGGACTTTAAAGTTTTCTTCTGTCACAACACTGCATTGTATAATAGTTTTAGGCAGGAAGAAAAGGAGCTCATAGCAAGGCAGCAATTAATTGCCCCATATTCCTTCAAGGAAACATTGCTTATAACCAACCTGTTATCAAAGTTGTAGCCATGAGGCAACACAGCCTGGCAGTTACACAGCTCATGTCATTAATTTGATTTGTTTTCCTTTTATTTGTTGCCAAATACAAATATTTTTAATTTTTATTTGTTACAAAGATCAAAAGTTACAGGTTTAAAAGCTCTAAGAACCCCACTATGTAGGAACTGTAAGGAAGTTTTAAGGCTTCTGAAAAGTTTTCTTCTGCTACAGACTCTGACTATTTTTCAAATAGAAATGTGTTTGTCTACTCCTTGTCTATTTAGCAAATTAATTCATACCTCAAGTTGTGAAAGTGTCTTATTCAGAGATTACAAGTTAGTGGTAAAGTACAGCATAAAGAAAGTGAAAAAAACTAATACTATTCAAAGTCTCTGACAAATAGCTATTGAGTAGCCCAAGGGATAAACATAGGGTTAGATCAAGCAGAAGTTAAGTTAAAGCTATTAGTAGGGCTCCTTGTCATTCTGGCCGCAGTTGTGCTGAAGAAGAGTCCTCTATTTACAGCCCATTTTCCCCTGCCCCCCCAGGATTAGCCATCAGTGGTAGCAAATCCTGTTCATTGCCTACTGCAGTGATGTAGGGCTCCTCAGACCAAAGGAGTCGACCAGAGGTCAGCTTCCATCAGCAGCCACGTACATTGATTAACATCAATCTCCAAACAACCTGCTCCAACCTAACATTCACAAGTTTCTTTGAGATTTAGTTCACCAGATCTGTGCTCTCCAGGCAAACATGTTTAGACAACCATTAAGGATATTTGACTGATCCCAGATGCCGTCTTTTGTTCTGCGCTAATTGTTGAAGACAGAACTTGTCTCCAAGCCCAGACAGAGAGCTGCACTAGAGAACAGTGAAACTGTGAAACTAGAGTTTCAAAATTAGCCTTTCTCAAAAGTATCACGTTTCAGAAGGTCCAATTCTTTCAAGTCTGGACACAGAACAGGAGAAATCCAATGTAGTTTTTGGCTCAAGTGATTGTTGAAAATGTTTGTGTATTTCCATGTTGTTTACAAAAGGTGATTCTACATGACATAGACACATGACAGTTTGAGTGTCTTATTTCATTAAAAGTTGAGCCCTGGGTCAGATATGGGTCCTATGAACTCAACAAATCATACAGCTAACTACTGAGTTTGTTACCAGGCTGTAAAATGTTTCTGATCTTGTCTGAACCTTCTTAATATAATGGCATTCCTCATGCCTGGACCCTGCAGTATTCTCTGCTAGAGATATATTATAGTTTTATGCATTACATTAATAAATGCTCTGATTAGCCCATGATCATTTAAGCATTTTTTGAAAATAATTTTCTTATATACAGATAAGCTATTTAACAAATTCTTTACATTACAGAATTTATTTTCTTACCAGAACTCCTGTGCACATTCTGCCTTGAGAAATAATGCTTCCCCTTTAGTGGTTGAGTAATTTCCCTCTTTTCCGGTTTCCCATACCTATAACTGCCTGTTTATATGCAGTACTTCAGGTACAAACATTAAGGAGCCATGAACTTTCAAATCACTACTGTGATTTATCCTTTAACAAATAAGATCACTACCTTCAATTTAGCCCATCCCTTTTAGTGTAGTTCTCTTGTACCACAGTCCTTGATGTCAGCCATACTCTTGCAAAAGCATTGCAAAACTCAGTAGATTGCCTCCTCTTATAATTAAGCAAGAGGGACTCTACTCAGGCAGGATGAGCATGAATGCAACCACGAGTCCTTTTAATTTTTCCAGTCTAAGGAAAACACATCATGTGTCCTGCTTCAATGCTTGAAAAGAAATCCTAAGGGCTTTCACAACACCAGACATTTTATTAGACCTGGCTTTCCTTTGCAGCTCTGTCAATACAGCTACCTCAATTTACCCTGGCTGCAAACCAACCTCTAATTTCACTTAGTGTCAAGAATAGTGGTGCTCAGAAGCCATGCATGCTCTTAAGATTTCACCAAAGCCACTCCTATAATGTAGGAGCACAATGCTGTTAGCTTCCATGTGTTATTTGGGGGTGAGGGTGGAGAGCACAAAGAGAAGTCTTTTTGATGTTAAGATTTACTTTGTTACCCACAGAACATTGATAATGGTTACAGGTGGCACAGACGTTTGGCCTTAAGAGAAAAACCCGTGAATATTTGGCTAACATGGCTGATGTGTAGATCCATAACTAGATCAGACAAGAACAGTGAAAAATGCTGGTGGGTCAGAGTTCTCCATCTTCCAAGGTGCTGGCCAATATTAAGTGCACCTCATGCGTGAAAGTGTACTATTCCATCTAAGCAGCCATGAATCTCAGGAGGATGATTTATCATTTATTTTCAGGAAGCTGACACAGAAATATGATGTTCTATATACTTCATTATAGTAAAGACAGTGTCTATGCTCACACTAAAGGATTCAGTTACAGTCATATGTTGCTTCCCGTACAGCAACTTCCATCAATAATTCCTCAAGTGGTTTCTTTTTGGCATTCATGCTACCAGAATGGATCTTCTTTTGTTCCTATAAATATGCTAACATAATTATGCTCACCATCTGATAATTTTAGAAGGCACCAAGGCTAAGAGAAATATATTCTATGCTTTCTGTCAAAGAAGTAAAAAAAAACAAAACAAAACAAGAGTAAGCAAGATCAGCTAAGCAACAGTCCAGGTTAAAATCAGTTTGCTTAGGTATGCTGATTCAGATACAAGGATCTCCACCTGCAAAATTTCTGGATGACACTATACCTACATTAGAACTATTCAAATAATAAATTTGAGTATTTTTTTTAAGAGTAACATGCTGATTCACAGCCACTTGCAGTACTCTCTTCTATTTGTATCTGCCCAGCAACATCTGCCTCTGAATAACTTGGGTTATGGAGCTCCGATTTGGATAAGCTACATGCAGCTATAAATTCAATCATATGTGGCACTGGGTGTTTATATGGCAGCTTCTCCCAGTTTAGGTTGTCTTGTATGACATGTTCCCCAGCAGCACAGGAAGAAGACTTCAAGTGATATGGAAATACTCAAACAGGATATGCTACTGAGCCAACAAACCATCCTGAAATGAATACTACAGTATGCTTGCAGTTCTATTTGCTAGGCAGAAAAATATCTGTAGCTTTCTAGGCATGGTGGGACAAAAGCTATTGGCTCATTTAAGTTTCCTATTGCACCAGCATTTCATGGAAGCTTGACTTAATATGCAGAAACACTCCAAAGTCACATTCTGAGACGCCAAACCACTGTCTCATATGTGTGGAAACAAGCTGATGAGTGTTACTAAAACATTTTCCTGGAGGACTTCACAGGAATGCTATTTTGTTTTATAGGCTAGGAGAAATGAAGCTCTGAGTGATCATCTCAAAGGTCATGTAGTGACTCAGTGTGGAATTACAAGTAAAATGGAGTGATTTCTCTTCTGACTTCAGGTGAAATATCCTACTTCATGTGGAAAAAAAAAAAAAGCTTCAGCAGTCCTACCAGCTGCTTATCTCTTCAGAATCTAAGAATATTTCTTCCATATTTATCTCAATTAGTAAATATTTAAACACTGTTGAGAAGATACTGAACTTGGTGGAAGAAAAGCTGTTTTATAATGAGTGGCATCATTTTCTAGTTGGCTTTGTACACTGCAGTATCTTATACTTTGTCTTATTTATCTTCAGTATATTAAATCTTTCGGGAATTTACAGGCAAGAAACACGAAGACAAAAAATAATTGCCCCTCATGAACTTTTACATTCTAATTAAACAATTTCATGTTGTATCATCACAATGGCCAAAGAGTATCAAACAACTCAGTCATGGTGTGCTTTGACTTACATTACAAATGTTCTTAGGTACCAAGTTCCTCAAGTACAAACTATATCGGTCTCTTTGGATTGTTAAAAACAAGGTCACAGAAAGAGGAACATTGTTGTAACTGCTCTGAGACAAGGACACAACAGGAAAACAGGTGCAAAAATCTACCCAGCTTCAACAGAAGCAGAATTTGGTCCCTTACCATCAGCAAGCAATTTTCTTGTGCACATTAGCTAAGTCATCCCTCATCCTCTCAGCACTAGAAATGGACATAGCTTGAGTCCTAGCACAACTGCCTCAGCAGAGGGTTGAGGAGCCCTATCAGGGACAGTCTCACACATACCCCAGACGATAAACGCAGCCCATGGGTAACTGCAGATAATGCAGGAAGTCAATATGCTCAAGTTCAGATTCATCACAAAGTAAAGCACATGGCAACAGCAGTGATATTTCTATCATCCCTTTCATAAGCCACATTTACCAACTGTTGGCCAGACATGCAAACGAACAGACCTCTCTGCTGCTATCAAAGGCAAAAGTTAATTTCAAAACTAACAGTCAACTTAACCATGATCCACAAGGCAGTTACAGCCACTACATGTAGTTGGACAGAAATGTTACTTGGTGACAAAGTGACAGTGAGAAGTTGAATCTTCCCAGTGTGACCCATTTGACATACTTTTTGTCATACCACATTACAAAAATGTAGAGTAGGGTTTGGGCTTTTTTACTGGCAAAGTTATCCTATTGGTATTTTACTTAGAAGTCAACAGGTTTTCAGATTCATTTGCCATCAGTTTGATGATTTCAGCAGCTCCCAGCTGGGTCATATGAAAAAAGGCCTTGATTTCCAGAAATCTGGTCACTGATTTTTGCTTTTAAATACTTCATCAATGTGGCAGTAAGAGTATTAAACAAGAACTGTCGGGAGAACACTCGCCTCCAAAAGAAAATCTATTAGTTAAACTAAAATTTGCACTTTGCCAAAAAGCTTGTGAAATGGTAATTGCATAAAGTTTTCAGTTAATGTTATTTTCCACAAACTCACATGATGTGCCTATGTGTGCTTCAGTACACAGTTGCTTGCAGTACATGAACAGTGTTCTCATGAGCTTCCTATGGTAAGGCAGGCAGGGTAATATGAAGGCAGTAATCCAGCACAGTGATGTCCAGTTGCTAAGTCACTTTCCAGATCTTTTTGGACAAGATCACAGTAAGTTCAGAAAGCATAGAAACAATCTTTTTTAAATAATGTATGATATGTAAAGTTATAATTAACTTATAAAATAATTGATACAAAAAGCAGTTATTTTTCAGAGTGATACATGGTGGCCAAAACATGACAGAATATAAATTCATTCCATTTTAAACAAATTTTTCATACTGCCTTTTGCACATAAGAGGAAAACCAGACTCACAAATTATTAACATATGTGATCACAGGGCTCAAATAAATCTTTAACAAATGCAATGGTTTGTTGAACATGCCTATTGAGTCACCTTGATTGCTTCACCTAAAGTAACTCTTTCAGTAACATTAAAAATATCTTAAATTTTCTGAAGCCCAAAACTGGAAAAGAATACTAATATCAGCTTCATTCAGAATGTAGAAAATTTCAGGCGTGTAATTTTTTTGGGTCCTAATAGACCTGTTTATCTTTCAGTAGTTTGATTATTTGACATATTTTACCCCTTTTACTGAATATTCCTTTAAGTATTAATTGGCTGTTCTTTCGACTCTATTCATATCTCTTTACTATGTAGCTGAACTCTCCAGTAACAGAAGTTAAATGAAATAAAAAAAAAATTGTCAGAGACAAGAAAAGATAATGTCTTAGACTGGTTCATTAT
Organism: Platalea leucorodia; assembly: GCF_965183815.1. Classification (NCBI taxonomy): domain Eukaryota; kingdom Metazoa; phylum Chordata; class Aves; order Pelecaniformes; family Threskiornithidae; genus Platalea; species Platalea leucorodia. The sequence goes on along the minus strand of NC_138828.1, from coordinate 54,500,524 downwards.
ACCAGCTCTCCAGTGGACTGAGACAGTCATGGACATGAGTGTCACATTCTCTGTCATAAGTTTGTCAGCAAATTTGTAGAAAAATGTTATAGAATAGCTATTCATCATTCTAAAGCTTTTCCAGGAAAATGCACTGTATCCAGTGAAGATCCTACTGGAGAAGGTTGCTTCTTTTCATAGTAGATTTCTACTTAGATTCATATCCCTCTGCAGCCATTTGGTCTACACTGTGGGAATCACAGAAGAATCATATTCGGGCCTAAATTATCCCACATCACTTCCACCCCTTGTTAATGTTCAAGTAATATGGAGTACACTGGTCTTTGCTCTTCTATAGTGACCAAATTCCACAAAATCATGAGCAGACATTCAGCAAAGATTGCCTATTATTATAAATCTTTCACAGCGTATGGGAGACTGAGTCAAAGTTCTTGACATCAATAAAATAGCAAGCAATTTTTTTTCTTTTTTCTTCTCAGTCTTGGATGCGTGTCAACTGTCACCAAGATATGGACCAAAATGCAATCTGAGATGTCTTATATGCAATAAATTCAAAGGGCTTCACATCAAAATGAAACTGAAGTTTTACAAAGCTGCAAAAGAATTAAAGGATAGGGAAGCTGCTGCTTGTCTAGGTCTACTATAGGGAGGTAAAACTCCCTCCACACCTCTTCTGCTCCGAGTACAAGTTAGTTACCATTCATACCATAGGAGACCAGCGCACATAAGGCCATTGGTGTTTAGAAAAAAACATTTGCATCTAGCTCCTGTTTTCTATTTTTATAGTTCAAGTGCCCAGAATGGACTTTCTTTCATCTTTTGACAAGCTTTCACCAGTCCCATTCACCTCATCCTCTCAAACGTCCTTCAATTTCTTTAGGGTTTTTTTTGCAGTTGATTTTTTTTTTAATGTGCTATGATTGGATTTGCATTTTGAAGCTTTCTATTCAGTGTTATATATGGAGCACGTCAAAGCTTTGATTTCCACTTACCACCGAATAGAGATAAAAGTAAATGCACAAGCAGTAAACGAGCTCCTTTTTAGTGGAAGTACACTGCAGATGGAATGTAGAACTGATGAGCACACAGTATCAGCAATGAAAAATTCTATTTCATGTTTAGCACAACAAAACTGAGAAAGATCTTTTATCTAACCAGTGTTCTCACTGACACCTGCAATATAATTGTATAGATATCTGTTGTTCCTATTTTGCTTTGCATTTACATTCCTCCTGCCCTTCACACTTCCTACTGCTCTGCTTTATTCGTTTTTGTTTTTAGGTTTTTTTTTTTAATAACTGAGTAACACACAAATGATAACACATAAGTTCACTATTTCTTCAGTTTCCCTTCCCATCCCCTCCCAGCATTATTTTTCACTTAAACACAACAGTAACTATGCAGTCTAGTATTGCAATCAAATCAAATAGTCCTCCCAATCCTTGTAGGAGTCAAAGCAAAGCCAAAATTAAGTGAAAAATCTCCACTATTTCAATTGCTTGATTACAGTATTGGTCTCTTTTCCGTTACAATAACCAGTAAGATGACAACATGGAAGAGACACTTATTCTGCACATCAAACTCTAGCTTTCAACTAATAGTTGGTCCCTCAGCCCGCTAGCTCCTAAAGATCATATCTTAAGTCAACATGGTCTTCTACTTCTAAATTTTTTCCTAAGCCTAGTTTAGATGTTTGGTTTTCTCCGGTTTTTGGTTCCTAGAGTCAGTGTGTGCCTCCCATTCAATGTTGTAGAAATCAACTCCTTCCCTTGACAATTTCCTTGTATTAAGGTTCAACTCACTGGCTTTCCAACTACTGTTGATCTCTTTTCGACTCATCTCCACACACAGCAGAAGCTGTTTCCAATCCATCTGATTCTTAAAACATCCATTTTTAAAGATACAGTTTACTTGTATATGGCAAGAATACTAAATATATAGCCATGACATGGTGTAACAAATATTTTTCTACAATTCCCTACAGTTATTTTTTCCTCTACTGATTTAAGAACATACAAATAGCAGGTCTGGTTCAATTATACTAGTCATACCCAGAACAGACACATCCCTTTTTAACTACAAGCAGGAATTACCTTTCATAGCAGACATAATTTTTAGGCTGCACCCATCAGAAAGGGTATATTTATTGAGAAGATGTTTTTGGAGCATCACAGAAGTATGCACAAAGTTTAGAAGTTAAAGCCTCAGGAAAATCCAGCCTGTACTAAAGCATTACGTACAATGCACTTAGGAGAACTCAAACATTGAAGGAAGGAGAGGTCCAACAACCATCATTAATATGCCTGCTGAAAGTGCAGTAGGTCTTTACTACTACATTGCAATGAGGATTTAGATAAAGATCTACTTTCATTCCAGTTTAAGTATTTGGCATCCTCTAAAATGGTAATGAATGCTGACAAAGATTTATGCACTATTGTTTGAAAGCTTTATTGGCTGCCTCCGTGTAACTGTATTTAAATAGTCACACGAGGAAAAGTTTGCAAAGAGGTTCCAATGAAAGCTAGTTATGAAAACATGTCACAGAAGAGTGGCTTCCCAATAGACTACATTGATATCTACAAGTCAAACAAGTTCAAATGCTGTAGAGGATAAAATACTTCATACTTGGAATATTCATGAGTTCATTCACATAAATCCATCATCTTGATATTTACAAACAACCCTTGAAAATTAATTGGAAAAATTACTTGTGTGTGGTTTTTTTTTTTTTAAAAACCACACACATGTGTGTCAATTCAAGAGAAAAGTCTTACACCAACAGAATTTATAAACAATATTTCAAATTTAGAACACTGAGTACAGAACTTATACTTAATCTAATGGAGAAACTAAAAGGTTTTTGTTTATTTGTTTTAGAAGTTTGGGTTGGTTTTTGTTTGCTTGGTTTTGCTGGAGGCTTTTTTATTGTTTTGGGGTGTGGGGTTTTTTTATGTTACAGGTGGAATTCATTCAGTTAAATCCAAACTGGAAAGCCTTTTTGATGAAAAACAGAGGGTCATATTCAATGCTTGTCCCAGAACAGAATTCCAATCTGCTGCTCCTCACCCCAACCCTTTTTTGTTATTTGACTCATAAAACAGCAGCATACCAATATTTAGGACATGAATCCCCCAGGGTCTCTACCTATAGGTGCTCTTCTTTTACAGCCCTCTACCAGCCCCTATATAGTTGTGCAAATTTGGATAACACAGATAATATAGCACTCTAGTGGATAATATGTTTGTTAAATAAATCAAATTTAGCTTTGTTTGTATGCATAGTATTCATAATAGAACACTATAGAAAATCAGAGTGGGGATAGCGTGTGTGTGTGTGTGTAGGCGTGTGTAGGCAGTGGTGGAAATCCGTCATTTAGGTTTGTGCAACCAGAGTCAAAGATGCATGCAGTACTAAAAACCACTAAAGATGCTGCCATTTCCACTGATTAGCAGACCTACACTTCCAGATTTATTTTGTCTAATGCTTATTCCAGAAAGTATTCAAAGTGTTTCAACCTTTCTGTAATGGTAATATTTTTTCATTCACTCTGAATGTGGGAGACATAAATAGTCTTTGCATAAAGCTTAAATTAGAAAGGAGAACTCTCACCATGGGATAGATATTATTCAGCAAGATTTTTTTCTTTCTGTAGTTCCATGTTGAGGCGCCAGGCAGTAAATGTGTAAACAACAGTTGCTATTTACATTCCACAGGGACATGTAGAAGCTGGTTTTGTTATTTATAGTATTTGTGAAATTAAAGCAACAAGTTCAGAGTGTATGTACAGTTGTCTGTAATAAATTGATTCTCTAGCACTTCCTTTTTAAAAAGTGGCACCTGATATCTTTCCTTTCTGCTCATTAGTTCTCTTTCAGTTATAAGCACTAAAAACATTTTTACACCTCAATTTGCACAAGACTTATGAACATTGAAATAGAGTTCAATGTGTCCATTGATTAGAGCACTCTACTTGATGTGTACAACTCACAGTCTAAAAGAACCACAGATGAAATATCATGGCAGCTACTAATGAAACTGATTGGTGCTTCCATTACATGTTGTATTTCAACTAGTTTGGTACTTTTCACGCCTTTAAAACATTCTGGTTTTGTGATTACTGTAAGACAATTTTAGGAAATAAATTACATTAAGTCAAATAAAGATATAGCAAGAATACCGATATTAATAACACCAGTTTACACATAAACCCAAAGTTCCAATCCTAACATACCTGATTTTAGAAGTGCTTCTAATGACTAAGAGTTAGTAATTTTTTTTTCTTTTTTTCAATTTAAGATGACTAGAGAGCAAAAGGAAGATTGCTGTTATATTTTAGAGCATTAGCAGAGTTCCCCTTTGTCATGCTTTTATTCAAAGCCACAGGAAACAAATAATTTTCCAGCAAGAGTACCAATCAGCATAACTGCTTTATTATACAGAAACTCATTATATGGGGAGAAGAGCATAATGGGTCCTTTTATTTTGTTTATTAAATCAAACTCAGTCATGTCTCCATAAAAATATACCAGTTGAGAAGCCCCTTCACTTACAAAATCAGCAGTTTCATTAACCTCAGCTGATCATTTAACCTTAGGGCTGTTAACAAGTCTGGCAAAAAGCATCTAAATACTTGCTGCAGTGATCACTTCAGAATAACACAAAATCAGATACCTTATCTGAAAAAAAAAAAAATCTTGAAAGGATCACATTTTAAATAATTTGGGTCTTTTTTTTAAGACTTGTGAAATAGTTTGTAGAAATTTCTTTGATATCAAATACATTACTGAACATTGCTATCTGTTAAATATTTTACTGTATCTAAATATGTCTAGTTATTATATGTTAATGTTCTGTGTGGTGCACAGAAACTAAAAATAGTGTCCTCCCCCTCAGAGAAATTTATATGGATGTGAAATCCAACACAGAATTAGTAAAACTAAGTGTGCAGGTGTATATAAATAAATAACCAACACACACTGTTTTATATAGTATCCACATTTACACTGATCTTTTCCTCTGCCCTTAGTTACACGCAAAATTCCTGGTACTACCCACTACTGGTTACCAAGTTGTATGTACGCCTCTGTAACTGCTTGTACAATATCAATAGTTTTAATGGCTGCTCAAGGATTAATGTTATCAAAGTGCTCTTTCTGAGCATACCTAAATGTACCTCCTGGTGCCTCAGCTTCACTTCACTTGTCCATTGAAATTTCCAAGTGAAACATAACAAAAGAAAGGTGTTGCAGTGAATTAAGATATCAATGAACCCAGAATACCCATGGATTATTCTGTCAAGTAGCTTATGCTTATAGATAATTATGAAAGAAAATATTAATTTTGATTCTTAATTACATTTTTGTATTGAGAATTAGAATTACTTCACTTGCACAGAATCTCAATTTAATTAAATTAAATAGATTATTAAAGCATTGAGTTATCAGGTAAAATAAATTAAGTATAGAGCGTAGATTAACACTTTAATAAAATATGGATAGTGCTATAGTACTTTCCCATGTTTGTCTTTAGAAGTGGCTTGTTAAGAATCAGCTATGTCTCAAGGACAATTTACACTTGATAAAGCCAGTGCTACTGAAAAGTTACTATGGTTACTCTTACTACAGTTATATCCATCATCACTACACAGTTATAAGACATTAGCCTGAACTTCAGGAATGCAAACGTGTTGATGTAGGATTTCAATAATCAATTTTATGAAACATGGTATTTTTGTCAGCAGTTTTGTGGATCAAGATGGACATACAAGGTGGCATCAGGAGAAAGCTGTGATGCTGCAGCAATGGCTGGAATCTGTTATATGATGAAAGTGCTAACACTGACTGATCCTGTACAAAGTATTCTGAAAACAGATGTTTTAGCCTTCCATATTCTGAGGTCCAAACCGTGGTGGCACTGGAGAAACACAGAGGTAGCAAAGACAAAAGAGGAATCAGCAAACCTAGTATTGAAAAGCAATTACTGTGCAAAATGAGGATGCAGATATACCATATATCAGTCCTTGCCATGACAACAAAATGTGAAGAAGCCCTCAAAAGTCGATATTGTTGAAGTGGGAAAAAAAAACCAATGGGAACTCTGGTTTCTTCTAGCAATACTCTCAAGTCCATGACACTGATAAGTGCATAGCTGTAGGAAGCTATCCTACCATTTTATTAAAGCTTTGTAATGTAATGTGTTGTTAGAAATACCGATAGTCATAATTCTAATTGACAGTTGAACCAAGTGCTACCTCAACTAAGAGGACATCTGCATCTGTTGAAGTACAAGCCACTAAAGGAATATGTACTTCTCCCAGTTACTACTGAGGGTCTAACAACATACTGCTTCTACCAACCAACCTTGTCTTGCCCACGTTTTTACGTCATAACTGCATTGTTACCATTCATATGTAGGTTCTTGGCACTGTGCGTGTAAACCAGCAGCTCCACATTTATACCACATGGGCTTCCTCAAGTTTCCAGTACTGAAGACAATACTCACAGCTGAGCCTGGCTAACACCATATTTGTCATCTAGCAGATTATTGTGAGTCAACCAGTTAAAACAACAAATTTAGGTTTGTTTTTTTTTTTCCACCTCCTCAAGGGTGCTGGTTCCTTGATACAGCTCCAAACAGCAAAACTGATTCTAATGTATATTAAGAACACAGTAGTGCCAGTACCTGCCTAGCCTTCAGGCAAACCTGTTACATAGCAAAGAAAAAAACAAAACAAAACAACCAAAAAAAAAACAAACCACCACACCATGAAACAGTATTTGAATATTTATTCTACGTAAGAGCAACTGATTAGATACTGAATATGAAACAACATATTGTGGCAGATTGCCAACATACTCCCTCCTCCTTCTTTTTCATCTACTACATAGATAAAGGGAAATCTGGGTATTTACTCTATTTTAAAGCAGAATTTGGAGTCAAAAAGACAATGCCTCCAGCAAGGGGGATGGCAAACCTCTCTGGCATAGCCAGAAGTATAAAACCTACAACACATTTTTGTGTTCAAACATTAATTAAAGCTTTCATTTAAGAAATATCTTGTACATAAATTCATGTACAAGACTAAAGGATCTGTAAAGCCACTTTTAAAGCCCAGTCTGTAGGCACTGAAGATTATTTTAGTCATCTTTTACCTCTAATAATTTTCAGAGAATGTACTCGATTGCAAGTTGCTCATGGTTGGTGTATCATCATAATTTCAGATTTCTAATGACATGTGACTATAGCACAAATTGCTGAGTCACAAATTTGTGTTTATTCCAAGGCTATAAAATATTTAACTTCAATCTGCAAATATTTTCACGTTCTATTAGTTTACTTTGTATGATCAAACATTTACTGTATACGCATTTTATATTCAAAAAGGCTGTTTACATACATACTGATATACTGCTTCTAATTAAAAAAAAAAGCAACAACTTCTACAAAAAGTTTAGCTACTCAGGTTTAGTGTGACCTGTAGTTAACTTTAATAATGATGTTTTACCAGTACTTTCTAAAAATATGGCTTAGACCAGATGAGAAATACTGGAGCAAAAATAAAGTTTGGGACAAAAAAAAAAAAAAAAAAAAAAAATCAGTATTGGACTTCATAGTTTTATTATTAAAAAGTACCTGAGATGTGTTGTATAATTTCTGTCTATCATTATTTCCTCAGAATGTTTCTGTAGGGTGACCTTCCCCCCCGCCCCATGCCCTTTCTATCTAACCCTTATTCTTTTGCTGGTTTTGTCTTCTAATCTGTGCTTCTTTTAATCTTTAAAATGCTGCCTACAAGAACTTTAATACCATGTTACTATAGCACTACAGCCCTGTGTTACAATGACTAATTTGACCAACTTTATAACCTTAGGGGAAAAAAAATTTAAAAAAATCACAAGAACAAAAAATTGTCCTAAAACATTCCATCAACAGCACAGTCCAACTCTTGCCAGCATAAGGTTTTTCATTTTTTCCCTGGAAGAAGGTTGTGCTAAACTAACTTGTTAAGCACTCATGAAATTCTATTTATAGAAGAAAATGGGATTACCTGCACCAAGACAAATGAGGCCCAATTCCAAACCCACCATTTTTAACATACCAAGAAGCTTTAGGGTGGAGTTTGACAGATTAGCTCGCTATACACTGTGCTAGCAGTTCTATCTGCAGCAGTTTCTATTACAGCTACAATTCACAAATACTCAGAGAGCACATTTACCTGTACAGTGTCCCAGTTATTTCATAAGACACAAAACCTAGCACACATCTTCAAAATATATTACAAAAAATACAAAAATATTAAATACAAGATTGTTTATAGCTCTCACGTACCAAGCAGGGGGAAACAGAAGTCATATGCCATCATTACTGTTTCCTAAATCTGCAGCTTAACTCCTAGAACAGCTGAATTGTGACGCTAAAATTAGTGTTTTACAACAAGAGACTGCTAATTAAGAGACAGAATATGATGGGTCATTTAGATGAGGGTGCTATAGAAATAAACCATCCAGAATTCCAGATTATTCAGTCTCGTTTTCAGAACATTTAGATTCAATGCGAGATTAAAGGAAGAACAAAACCCTTTCTAACCTCAGATATTTTGAACATTGCTATGGACTGCACCAACATTTAGCCTGAAAGTATTCCAGCACTGACCTCAAGTATTTTACTGTTAAAACATCCATTAACATTGCCTGCTTCACGTTAGCAGTGTATGATAGAAAATGAGCACTGCATCTCAGCCAATGTGCTACTGCTAGCAAAGTAAAGGGCACATTAAGGTGCAGGCCCTGTTCTACAGTGCAGACATTTATACAGAGATTACAGAAGTCAGCTGAAAGATTTCCAGTTAAAATTACTTATGTCATTAATAGAGAACATTCATTCAGCAACATCAGCTCTATGTTATTTTCTCAGCTACAGAGCTATTATATATATAGGTACAACAATAATCACACTAATGTCTTTCAAGAGTTTTCTAAACTTACGTTTGTACTCTAGTTTGTGGTTAGATCAAATTAAAACTGCAAATCAAACAATCTTTGGTTGCCAAAATAATACATGTATAAACACATATATATGAATATTAATTTGGCAACCAACGATCTTGCTTAGAATTTAAATGCTATGGTAGACAGTATCATAGAAACAAAATAGCCCCCAGACAACTAGTAATTCTGCAGTTTGTTTGCAAGACAAAGTACTAAAGAGTTAACAAAGATGGTAAACAGAAGGCCAATGTGTTGCGGGGACTTGATTCAAAATCTAAGATCTCTCAGGTGACGCATTAGGTAACTTTGTTAGGTAACTTAGTTATCACCCTTTGTCTGGTTACTGCATGGCAACACAGGAAAATGCAGGAGGTTTGCCTACATAAGGGCCGAGATTGAAGAAAGCACAATGCCATGCAGAATAACCACACAAACAGGCTCCCCCAACTGGTATATTTGCCAGAAGCATGAGACAGTCATTTGAGTGGGACAGGTGAGAAGATACCTGGACCCTGAAAAGGTAGAGGGATGGGAGAAGACCCAGCTGGGACCCATGCTGTCAGCCTGGGAACATGAGCCCTTCAGAGCAAAGGGTGCATTTTCTTGGAAAGTCGTATCTCCTAACACGCATTGGGATGCAGGAGCCCAACCTTGCAGAAGCAGAACCTTGCATAAATGAAACTCTGAAAGGATCAACTCTATCAAAGTCAAGCAAATGACCTATCCTTCCTAGCCCTATACTCTGAGGAGAAACAGAAATTTTTAAATGCTTTAATTTTTTTCCAAAATGAAGCAAGTCTAGTATCCAGCTAGTGGTAGTATTATTCCGAGCAAGGACAAGACTGACATGCTAGTCTGATTAACTTGTTTGAGCTCTCAGAAGTAACCATTTACTCAGTTTGATATAATGCAGAGAGTCACTCACTGCAAGTGGGATGCTTACGTACCAGATGACTCACCTATGATGGCAATGTCTTTGCAGATTTTTTACTAGTTAGTGCTCTGCCTTCTGAAATGAGTATCTGTAGAGTTAGAGAATGCAAAACAGATCTAATTAAACAGTCAGTGAGGCTATTCTCTTCTCACAAGCAAGATGGATTAAGTTACACAAAACCAATTTCAAATTTTAAGTCCTCTATAACATGGGACAGCTATGAGCTTAAGAGAAATTAAGCCATCTTTTACTTCATCAAATCTAAGAGAAAACCTTACATTTCCACCAAAGACCATTATATCCAGACCCAGGTCTGTGTGAAGTAATATTCACTATAAAATGGTTCTCTTTTAGGTTTGCTATGCTTTCAAGCAAGCAGAGAAAAGAAGAACCAGAGCTAGTAGTGGAGCATGAGGGGCACCCAAAAATAGAGTTTTAGTTGCTGACATGTCATTATGTAGTTTTTATTTTCTTCCTTTTGACTCATTTTGTAGGTTTTCTGGGACTCTACCATAGCATATCAATGCTGATTCAGTGTTGTCCTTGAACATACAGAGTTCAGCACACAGACAGAACACTGAAAGAAGTAATTTAGGTTCTTCCTCCCACACAGTTTCTTAGGATGAATGCTAAGAAATTTCACAGGAGAAAACTGTTGGTTTTGAACAGAAGAGATATTGAATAGCATACTTTACTTGTTCAAGAACTTACTACTCCCTACAACATTAGCAAATGAACATCTCTATCCACCTCAAAACTATGTTTTCCCTTTTCCTGAACATACCACCCTCGCTTTGCTGCTCAAGTTGAACCACAGAATGTTATGTACACGAATTTCAGATATGTGTGACTGTTCATGCATAAATTTAACCTTCATAATAACTGGAAGCTTTCTTTCTCCTTTGTTTCTTCCAAGATTTCCAAGTCATTGTTTTCCTGAAACAATGCACAATTCTGAGGGACAGCCAACATTCCTTGGAGTTCGTGTTTTGGTAGAATTGCTTTTAGCTTAAGTCTACTGATATGTACTGCTGTATAAAAGCTTTTGCTGGCCTATTATCTCTAGGTAAAAATGTGACAGCAGAGATCTATAGCTGGGGTCTTTTACATGAAGCAGCCAAAGTGATCCCTCATTAAAGAAACAAATAGTTATCTCCTAGCAACTAGATAGCATTCACTTTCCACAGCTAATTCGAAGGCAATTGTCCTTGAATATCTATTTCTGCTTGGGGAAAATAAAAAGAAAAGTGAAGACTAGACAAGTTTTGTACAGTAAAATAAAAGAAAGGCATAGGGAAGTCTCAATGACTGAGTCTAATTTCCTTTGTCATTTTCAGCTTTTTTTTTTTTTTTTCTGGCTAATTCCTTATGACTAATGTATCAGAACAAGTTTTAATGATAATTGTGGGTTAGCTTAAATTCACTTCCTCTTTGATCTGAAGCTATATTAAAAGCAGAGGTGTGATTTGGATATGTTTTACTGCCTAAGTCAAATCCTACATTCAGAAGTAGTCACCTCCATGCTGAAGTACAGCAATATTTTAAGATCCTGGGCCAGACCATAGTTGTTTCTCAGTTGCCAGGCAGCCCAGGGTATGGCACAGATCCATAGCAGTGGTAAGAGGATTTAAACAGCCTGACATAGGACAGACACTTTTTAGCTTGCAGGAGATTACTCAGCAGCAGCAGCTATAGTAGAAAAGAAGAAAGGAGACATACTCAAAGGGGGTAGAAACACTTAAATACTGAATATGGGCTACTCTACTAGCTAGTACCCATAAGACTGAGTGAAAGGACTTTAAGAAAGTACATGAAGAGGAGCAGTACACTGGAACTCCTAAAACCTCAGAGCATCACCTAGCTATGGGGACAGCAAAACACTTCCTTCAGCTAGGCTGCCATATCAAGTGTTATTGATACAAACAGTTGAGACATATTCCTGACACCACACCAAAAAATAAGCTGAAAGAGATAACTGCACTACATGAAACACGTAACTGCAAGGAAAAGAAAAGCCTCCAAAACCCCAGAGCCTTGGTTCGGCACACAGTGGAAAACACCCCTCTTCTACCAGGTGAACAGCTGCTGTACACTTCCCTGTGATTTAAAAGCACAGCTATTAACTAAATACAATTTGGCAGAGGCATCCACTGAGGCTCCCACCAGTTTGCACATGTTTATGTTCTATTAGATGGCTTTTAGGCCAGTTTTGGCACTCGGAGTTACAGTCACAGCAACCCTACTCTGGACAGTACAGACAGCATGTGAAAGGTCAGTAGTATCAGTAGTAGGTTTTCAGCATGAATGGCAGTGGGGCTGGTATCCTGAAACAATACACTCATAATAGTAAGGCTCTCTAGAAGCCCAGAGGAGGGCAAGAATGCCAGTTAAACAATAAATGTTTATATTTGTTATTTGGTACCCTCAGGTTTGATCCAAAACTACTGACATGCACAAAAAAAGATTTGTTGAAATAAATGTGTATCTTATCAGACCCTTTCATTCAACCACTGCTGCAGAACGGATTTCCAGCTTGAAAGATTCACCCAAATGACAGTACGTAATTAAAGGTGCAGATATCAAGACAAGCTGGTCCTCATCCTCTCTTTCACCTTCACATCACTTGAATGTGCAAAAGTTATCCCACCACAAAAAAAAGAAAAAAAAAAAGAAAGATTACTTGTTCTTTATGGAAAAAATTATCCTACTTAGAAAAAAGTTCTTTTATGTCATTTAACTCCATATAGATGAACTACCTATAGATGAGTTCATTCAAGAAGACTTAATGGCCAATTACTGGTTTGAGATGGAATAGTATCTACAGTGCATGACAGAGGTTGCTAATGAGTTACCTCCATGAAAAAAAAGAATTCATGAACCAGATGTTTGGGAAACACTACTTGTACTATAAAGTCTTAAACAAGGATTTTTAAAGTTCCCTTCTTTACACAACTCCTTACTGCTTGCTTTTTAAGAGTTATAAAGTTTCGTTTCTGTTTTACAACATAGGAAAGAAAAAACATTTCCTTGTTTCCCTTGCTAATTATTTTGTGATGCCATAGACTATCTCAGTCAGAGCAAAGCCAGTACTACAGGAAAATTTAATGACACTCATGACTTCTGAGTGCACATGGTCCTGTAAGTCAGTGGTGTGGCATAAAAGATACTTATAAGACGAAAAAAAATGAAGAAGCCAGAGTACCTGTTGCAATACTACTGCAAATACAAAGAAGGATTTGCATTTGCTTTCAATCAACACCTGTTGTAAAAGATGCCTCATCTGAAAGGATTCCTTCCCCTATTCTTTTACTATCTAAGTTACACAAAGCAAAGGTTTCCCTTAGTGGGAAAAACATAGAGGAAACAAATTTGAAAACATTTTCTTCAAATGATTTTGAATAACAATCTTTTGTTTAATCACTTTCTTAAATGACAAACCAGTCAATGAGTGCAAATGTTATGGAAAACATCTATGCTTCAGATATTTCCTTTCTTCCTAAAAGGATTAAAATTTCCTGACCAACTAACCTCTCAGGATATGGGGGAGGTCACAGGGGGTGGGGGGGAAAAAGAGAGGATTGGGGCACAGAGGACTTCCTTGGAGACGATCCAGAGCTGCAGCTAGAGGTGAAGCCAATTATTGTTCAATATCAAACAGCAGCTAATTTTGTAGTAACTAAAGCGAAGACATTATTACTGTGTACCTCATTTAGAGAAGTATTTCTTCACATCTTCCTTATAAGGCCACTATATAATGACAATAAATATTAAAAGGAAAAGAAATCAAAACAAGAATAGAGAAATAAAGATTAAAGAAAAACAAAGTTTTAAGTTAAAATATAAACCAACTTTGAATGTGTGAAAATTAAATGGCTTTGAATGAAATTGTAAAATGTACATTTCAAAATTAAGTGAAAAATAAGTTATGTTTTCTTTCTGAATGAAAGAGACAGCAGAAGGAGCATAATGAAAGAGGAGCAGGCAAGTAGCTCAATAACTAGCTGTATTTATTAGTATGTGCTTGAACACATGCAGGTTATTGGAGAAGATCAATAACAAGCATGGACCGAGCATTAGTGCTAGATACAATGTATGGATATCGTATCCATATACGTACTTCTTTGTTTAGGGATGGCATTTTGTGTTTTCTGAACCTGAATTTTTAATGTCAAAGCACTGGTAAAAATACATAAATTGCCCATCTGAAAGAAGCACAGTGCTATCAGTCCCAGCTTTCATTGCCAAGACAACTGTCAACTTTATGAGATTCTCCTTTACTCCTCTGTCTACCCCTAAAAAAGCAGGAGCCTTAGAATTAATTACGTTAGTTATGACATAAGTTAATGATGGCAATTAACACGAGGATACATTTGACCCTGAAGTCACTGTAGCCTCCAGTTTCTGACAGAAACCAGCATCTGTTCCAACAACCTGCTGTAAATTACATCCTTAGAAAAAACAGCAGGTTAGCATCTTCATCATAAATAGCCCCGTCCTTTTTTAATCACTAGTGGTGTATTTCCATATAGATGTGCATATGTATAGGCATAAATACATACACGGATAAATATGTATGTATATACACATATGCATATTTATGTATCCTGACCAAGGGTAAAAGCATCCTTTCACTTGTAGAGGGTTCTAAGTTTTTGCATTCTCTAACTTATTAGTTTTAGTTACACTGCAATACTTGCATGATGACATTCAAGAATGACCCATCCTATGAGTCAATAGCAGTACTTCTTTGTATACCCGCTCAGAGAGTCAATGCAAACTCATTAGCATGCTCCAGCTGAGAATCTGGCTCCTTATTTCCCCAACAGACAATGAAATCAGGCAAATCCTTTTTGGTAAATGTAATGTAATACTCTCCTACACGTTATTTTGCAATATTAATAGCTCCTGTCTAAAATGCTGGGTTTAGTGCACTCAATAAGATGTTTACTTTCAAATAAGAAATTAGATTCTTTATCAAGAACTGTATTCCAAGACAGAATGCCTAAAAATATTTCTTCTCTATTCTCTATCTGTTCCTAGAAGAAAAATTTAATGATGCTTCAAAGATAATATTAATAGATCCATTATCACATTATTTTTAAGAAAACTACAGTTTTGAAAGCCTTTTCAAGTACTTTTCAGAGGCTGCTGATACAGATTTCTTCTTGGTAACATAATCACCCTCAATTGCTTGTATCAAATGGCAGTCCACAGCTTTGGTACATAGATACATCACCAAATAAGGTATTTCCAAATGGAAAAATGTTGTCTGTGGGCTGGGTGTGCTCAGTTTTGTTAGCTTAGTTCGAATTCCAGGAACCTGGGACAATGAACTGTCCATTTCAATGACATGACATGATGCTCTACTACATGCAATTAAGGGATTCTTTGTGATGAGGCCCTAGAGCATTAAAGCAATCATTAAGAACTTCCCAGATTTCATATTATAGAATTATAGTATGTAACAGGGATAAGTACAAGCAATTCCCAGGTGGTTGCTGGGATGAAATTCTTCCTTTCTAGTTCTGAAAGCAGTTTGCATGCATTGGAAGCCAGGTGGATGTTTTGACCTGCATGCATACCATACATGGAGGCCTTATGTATTGTTAAAACAAGAACTGCTCTGCAACACACATTTTATGCTTCATGGGCATGCCACTTGTTTGTTCACTGCACAGGCAAGAACTCCATTGGTTCAATACCACTTTACTAGAGTCCCATAGCAAGCATCTTCAACAACTGCTTTCTATATATTAAGTCATATTTCTCTAGTGGCATAAGAACCTTTGAGAAGTCAAGTAAAATCACTGGCCAAATTAAACCACAGTGTATTAAAGCCAGGAATATAGCTAAGTAAACAGAGCCACTGGAACAAAACAGATCTGGTTTCATTATAACCTTCATATTTGTACCACTGCACAAAGCAGGTCTAGAGTAGACAACAATGTAACAGCAGTATTCCTTTCTATATTCAATGTATAGTACTATGCACACCTGGCGGCAGAGTTACAGTTATACTGACAGCTAGAACTAAGATGACCCTCACTGTAGATTACTTGAGTCTAAGACAGCAATATTACCTTAAAATACTTGGTTTATATTGTGTATGCATTGCATTGTATAGTGTATGCATGTGTATATAAAAGCACATTAAAGCATATCATTTGATACAAAATATTTCTGAGAGCATTTTGGGCTCAGTCTTTCCTTGATAAGTCTGATATGAAGGTAATTCATGATTAGATCACCTGGATCCTTTGATCACAACTTTAATTTGCCTATTTACTGGTGAAACATGTTTTGGAGCAGTTTGGCAGTATTTTTCAAGTACCTTCTTGAAATTCTGCTGAGAGGTTTCTTCCTTGAAGTGAACGGTTTATTTGCTCAAGTGGGCAATGAAACTAGTAGCTGTAGGACAAAAAGAGTTTAACCCTGTGGGCAAAAAGATGCTGTTTTAATGAAAAAAAAACCAAAAAAGGCTATTACTATAAGATGTCCTCATCCATAAAATAAGGAAGTAGAATAGGTGTACCTTTTTTCCATTAAAATGTAAACTAACACTGCATAGTAATTATGTTTGAGGCTTGCAATGAGATAGCTAGGTTTTAAATAAGATTCTAATATTAAGAATAGATATTACAATAGTATTAATAGAACAGCAAATTAATGGCTACAAATCAACTACAGAAACCACCCCCTGCCCTCCAATGAAGACAAAATTAACTACAGCAAGGAGGAGCCTGTGAGAAGGAAGCCTTGATTATCCAAGCACACACTGGCCATCTGATCTTGGATGCTGGCAATAAGTAGGGTAATCATTTGGATAATTATAGTATTGGTTGCCCAGCGCTCCCATATGTTCCATTAAACAAACCTTTGGCATTATGAATAGGCTGTAGGCAGATTTGTCAGAACTGAAATGGCGATACCTGAACTCCTAGAAGGGGTGGCAAAGCTTAATGAAAGAGAGTTAATGGTAACATATAATCCCAAATATCAGTTAAACCAGGCAGGCCCTTGATGGCTTAGCCTCAGAAAGACAGAAAGTGATTTCAAGATAATGCAGGGGATTCAGGAAAGTGGCATCTTTGCAAGTTCAGCAGTGGACCTAACTATTTTTTAAAAATCAGATGGTATAAGATTTATGAAATAAAACAAGGTTCCTTGTTATGAAGCCTTTCACAGGAAGTGAAAGTTTAAGAACATTGAGAGTCATGCCTATTGTCTCAGATGTTGAGTTAACTAAGTATCTCAGATACTAGGTGTTTATGTAAAATTCTCAGTGAGCTGCACATGTTATCTTCACTCAACTGTATTTAGCATTGGTAGTAATTGTTGATTTAACTGAGCAGAGAAGAAATTATTTCAGTGAAAGTATGTGTATATCTCACTTTTTTTCTTTACAGAGGTACTATTTACATATTTTGGTAAACAGACCTACCCAGCAGCTATTTAGTTTAAAACTCAGCAATGAATTTTTTTCCTAACTACTGTGTTAATGTAGGACAATGGTATGTTCGAGGCCCTTAGGTATCCAGATCACAAAAAGCATGCCTGATTTCAAAACTTTATACATGTTTTACTTAAACATTTTGCACCTGGACTAAAACATTCATCTGTCCCTTCCCTCCACCTCTGGAAACAGTGAATGAGTTAAAAGAGTAGAACCCATCTGATTTAGTCTCTAAATTCTGGATCAGTATTGCCTTGTTTCCATGGAAAACACAGCCTCTTTATCCCCCAAATAATTGCACTAGGTTTGGGCACACAGAGGTTCTTCTCTGGACCTTCCACCAGCAAAAGTTTATTCTGGGGTATGGTTTTCATGTTAAGTTGTTCAGAATAGTTTTGCAGAGAAGCCTTTTGCTATGTTAATCCACTCTCTTCAAGACACTATTCCTACAATAAACTAAGCTTATCTGCAATTCTGTTAAAAAAAGGAAAAAACAATAAATTACAGAAGTGATTAAATAAATTACTGAATTGGTGCCTAGATAGACATTTTGATACCATTGCCAATAAGTGTAATGTATTTGTAGAAGGACTCTTGTAGATAATCAAAAGGCAGCCTTCAAATAGCCCAGGATTTATTTTAGAGGAGTACAAATCTTACTGAAATAAAAAGCATAGTCCATCTAATTTTGCTGAATAGAATAATGAGTTTTATAAAGTTGAAAGAAATACAGCACATACTTTGTTTTGGTTAGACGTAGATAGGAACTATATATGTAATAATTATAATAGATCAATTTGAAAGTTTACACATGGAAGGCACTTACAGGCATTGCTTTCACATGCTTACACAGTTAATCATAGCAACCTGAAATATTCTGACATCTTTATCTCATGGTGCTCGAATTGCTTTATCATTAGATGAGGTACAGCTGCAAATTCAGAGGGGTCTACCACTGTATCAGCCATTATGGACTCCAGCCATATGCTCGTATACCAAATTGGTAGTCAAACACTCCCTACTGGCTGGATATGACAGTTGATACTTGATCCAAACAATCTTTAATTGTCATGTCACAGCACATTGATCACGCAAAACTTGGTAGAGTGCTCTAACTTTTCATTGTGTTTGGCATAAAGCACTGTCTTTGTAGTTTGTTACTATTCAAATGTGGTATCAGGTGTCATTTTTATTTTCTTCCAAACAGCTGAATATCCTGGGCACCAAAGCTAGCAGCATGCCCTGTTGCAAGGACCATTCAGCATCTGCTGCCATCCCACTGTCCTATGGCACAGAGGGTTTCCACAAGTTAACCCTTCTTGCAAACCTTTGTTTTCTTTAAGATTTCAGTAAAGAGCTGCTAAGCTGTTTGCCCTTACTGTCAAGGTCCAATATCATCACTGTGACAAAGTAAACAAGTAGTTATCTATTTTTATGACTCAGTTGAATGCTTGCTTGAAATTTTCTTCCTATGCCTAACTGAGGGAATGTATCAGATAAGTAACCAAAAGAGCTGTTCCTTAAGACTCCGTTGTTACCTTGCAATTACAGGTAGGTTTGCCCTGGTGCACTAGATTTTGTCACTTCTATCTACTTCTTCTGGGTTTACTGATCAGTACCACAGAATTAAGTAGTTTTGCATCACGTTGTCATTGTGGAAAGAACAGTTAAATAGCTCTAATACTTCATGTTACAATTACCCACGTGTTGTGAAATCTCATTCTCATAAAACCCACTGTGATTTTTTTGAAATATAACAGTTCATGAACAGCTCTTTGAAAAGTGGCTAGCCAATCCACAAATTTTTCCTCTTAGTAGATGGTTGAAATTAATAACCTTTGTGAGCTGTGTGATGTTATAGCAAAACATTGCAAATTTTAAGTGAATTATCAGACCAGCCATTCTGCATTCTAATGCATCCTCATTCTAATGCCTTCCTCATTCCTACCACTTGGCAATAAGCAATTAAGTATTTTGTTATTTCAAAAACAAGTACTCCACATTTCAGAAAGTTGAAGTCTTACACTAAGTATGAAAAAGAACCTTCCTTAGAAAGACACTATTTGGATTAGTATTTCAAACTGAGTTTCTAATGTTTCATTAATAATATTTCAGATAATGGTGTCTAAAAAGCATGAAGTCAGGAGGCCAGGAGTCAAGTACTGCTGCTAGCTAGATTCAGAAAACAGGTTCTAAATACAGCACTTAGATTTCATTTAATGCCTCCTGTCATGTCAACCACCCTTTATGTTGCAAATTACTATTCAAGGGAAGTTAGACAAATACTCACTTCCATTTTTTTTTTTTGATAGCCCCTGTTATTACTTCACACAAAATCCAACATTTTTTCTTTCAAGACCACACATTTAGTTACAATTTACTAAATTCCTATAAAGAGAATTTAGCCTTAAATGAACATTAAATAGCAATCCACTTGTTTCTGTCACACATTGCTGAATGAATGGCAAGTGCCTTCAAGCTCTTTAAGGTTTAGGGCTATTTTATCTTGACCACTAAGGTGCCATTTGTGTTTCCTTCTCCTCTTTCTTCCACGCCTCCCCCCCTTCCCCTTTCTATTGATAGCTTTTCCAGGAGAGCCCTTTCAGGCAGAGCCATGGCCGTCTTGTGGGCAAAGAAAATGAGAGTGAAGTCTCGTGACCTGAGTGAGATCAAAGCTACTCCTTGCCTAAAATATGCTGTAGCATCAGTTGACTTCTGATCTTGCTGATCTCATTGGTCATGCCTTTCTTTAAATATGGACATTTACATAAAAAGACCAACAGATAGAACCGTGCAATTTCCTTGTGTTATTCAAGGCACTTTAATATACTGATTTTTCAACTAAAAGTTAAGACTAGATACAGAAGTAACTAAATGTTGCTAACAAACTAGCACAAAATGATTCAGAGTGACACAGAAAAGTCAGTCTCAGAGAAATGAAGGAACTATAACAACTGAGAAAACCCAAACCTCCTCCACTAGAAGTAAAAATTGGCATTTTCTTCACTATCAAGTGCTGACACAACTGTGGAAAAGTCAAAAGCAGCAACTGAGGCTTAATAGGGAGCTTTGGCTTGCTTGAAGACCAGTAGCTGATAGCTTACCAAACATAGCCTGTACACAGCAGATACTCTTACAGAAGCTTGTGCATTTTAGTATTGACAGCAAACAACAACCTAATGTTCCCCTTCATACGCTAAAGCTTTACCTTTAGGCAGGCCCAAATGCTGTTAAAATATTAGAAGCTTCAAACACTCAAGTAGTCTTTCACAGCTATCTATAGAAGTCTAATGCCTATACCTTACCCAGCTGTTTAATCCTTAAAAGTCTGAAGGCAGCTGTAAGGCACAGTCAGATACTCTGAAGATCACCAGAGGGAAAGCTATATCTACCACTACAGCTACTTTGGGCAGGACCCTAAAGTAGACGTGCTTCTGGCAACGATGTGATGTAAACACATTTTTGGATACTTGCAACCTTACTTGTGCTGGAGAGTGCTACATAAACAAGCATAATTCATCAGCATAATCACAACTCCAGTATTTCAGCTCAATCACACAGGCAGCAATTCTAAGAGAGACTCAGCTACTGTATCTGCATAGCTCAATTACACATGCACTGTACAGACAGCATGCTTCAGAAGCGCTGCTTCTGCTTCAGAGTGGCTGAGCACCACAGAGCTCATTGGGGGAAGGGGGCACACAGACATATTACTGAAGAAAAAAAAAAAAAAAAGAAAGAATCTCAAATACAAGAAAGCCCAGAGTTATGTTGGCAAATGAAACCTTTCAGTCCAGGGACATGTCTATGCTGCAGATTTAGATTAAGAAGGAGGACAGGTTATTCAGCTGTCCTTCTAGTCACTTAACATAACTAGACCTTCTCCACAGATTAAGAGTACTTTAACTTGCTTTCCAGAAGCTTATATTTAATAGTTTGAGGAATTATTGACAGATAAAGTTAGCCCTTGAGCTTACTTCCTTGTGCTTTCCTTCTCCTCCACTCTAATTTGGGGCTTAAATTACAAGTTATTTAGACATACCACATATCCTTCATAAAAAAAAAACTCTAGCTACTTTCAACACAGTAACTTCATCTCACCTACTAAATTAGCTCCTTGCTTTGCTCTCCAACACTCTCCAGGAACCCCTGTCCCTTAAGTAGCTTTTAAATAACACCCCAACTCACCCTTTCCCCTGCATTTGGAGCTGGTGAGATTAATTAGAATTAAGGAGGTTAATTAGAATAAGATGCTTAAATTTCCACTTTGGGGTGGTTTCTGTCATCACAGGAATCTAAGTAAGAGTGAAGACATATTTGGAAAGAAAATCTGGTCTCTTCAATAACTCTTCTAATGCTTTCCTCTAGCCACATATAACTAAACTGTGGGAAGCAGCTTGAAAGAAAAGGGCCTGGTGGATAACAAGTTGGCTGTGAGCCAGCAACATGCCCCTCTGGCAAAGGCAGCCAACAGCCTCCTGGGCTGCTGAGCACTCCTAGCAAGTCAAAGTGGGGATCCTTCCCCTCTACTCAGCCCTGGTGAAGACACATCTGGAGCACTGGCTCCACTGCTGGGCTCCCTGACACAAGTAGTAATTAGACATACTGGAGCAAATCCAACAAAGGGCCACAAAGATGATTAAGGGACTGGAGCACCTCTCATACGAGGTCCAAGCTGAAAGAGCTTAGACTGTTCAACTTGGAGAAGGCTCTGGGGGATCTCATCAATGTATACAAAAATCTGATGGGGAGAGGTAGGTAGAGTCAGACCCTTTTCAATAGTGCCCACTGACAGGACAAGTGAAATACAGGAAATTATGTTTAAATGTAATAAAACACTTTTCTTGTGAGAGCAGTCAAATACTGGCACAGGTTGTCCAGAGAGGTTGTGGAGACTCTATCCTTGCAGATATCTGAAACCTAACTACACATGGTCCTGACCTACTCTAGCTGACCATGGTTTGAGCAGGGGGGTTGGATTAGGTGATCTCCAGAGGTCCTGGCCAACCTCATTCATCCTGTGATACCTGTCATGTGGCACAGTAATTTTGAAAAAACTCCTTCTGCAGAAATATAATAGATGTGAAATATTCCAAAGATAACAAATCTCCATAGCTGCCAGAAAAAATGTTTCTGCATAAAGAGAACTGCTCTTTCAAGTATTTTTGTACCTTTTAAGACAGAGAAGTCAAACAAGCATGATTTTAAGGGAAATGACAGGAAAATGTCTATTTTAAGCTTGTAAGAGAATATTAAATTAGTAGTCATATAATGAAACAAAGCTGTTCAGCTAATAATCTTCTCTCCTGAGTCTTGCAAACCAAGTTCACTCTTTCATGAAATTCAGCTCTGCAAGGATTATTCAGTGTGAAAATGTATTTGAACTGCAATTCAAATATTCCCAAATATTCTCCTGAAGGGTTCTCTTAAGGCATTTCTGTGGTTGGGTTCCATTATCTTTCCTGTATCATAACACAATTCTATTAATTGGAGAGAATGTAAAAGAGCCAGTTGCACATTTAAACAGAGAAGCAGGAAAGACCAAGAGACAAACACATTCAACATTACAGCTAGGTTGTAGGATTACAGGATGTGATTGAAGTTATTCTGGTTTTCACTTGATGATGTCCATTAAAAAAAAGCTAGAACCATCTTGGGAAGTTATGTCTTTTAGGGAATCTGTATATAATGCAGCCTGTACTACTATCATTGTAGAATATTAGTGTCTGAAAAAATTAGTTTACTTCAGGAGAGAGTTATAGTATCCGGGTCTCTAAGTAAGTAGCTCAGTCTAGTTAAGTTTTCTCATTGAAGGTCCAGTGCCTGCACATTTGAAAATAGACTCTAAAATAAGAAAAGGATGAAACTACCTATTCATACACTGACAAGCTTTTATGTGTTTAGATGGTAGAGAATAAATGACTTATTCCTGTCTCTATTGAAGTTACTGGCCAATTTCCCGTTATCTTTAACGAAGGGAGGAACAATCACTGTGGGTCTCTGAGGATGAAAGTTATTCATTACAGTAAAGGAATATGGGTCACTCTGGAAAAAGACCAAAGGGGTCGAACCAAGAACACACAGTGAGATGCTTTGGTGCTCATTTCTCTTTGAAACCCTGTGTTGTGCACTGTCACTTTTCTGTGGAAGTCAGTCCTATTCAAAGCCCGATTGCCAGAATAATACCTCACAGGCAAATAATCCAAGATTCAAATATTTTAATGGGGTATCTGATGTCTGTCTTCTTTCTCTTCTGAGAGAAATTAGCCATATCCAAATAATTAGTACTTTTAAATGAGGGGATATTCCAATGGTGGCCTCTAATTAAATTCATACTGCACAAGAATCCTGTCACAGTGACATTGCACACATCCCTCCCATAACCACCCCCCAAAAACATTGCTGTACACAGTGAGAAAGCAGACAGGGCCTCAACTCCTTGTAATCTTGGTTTTATAGTTGCTGAGGCAGTACACCTTGTTCATTTGGAAAGCTATGAAGCACATCTGTGTCCCACTAACATTCCTGACATTTGACTCTATCCAGGAAGATAAAATGCTTCCTTCTAGTACCACTAGTCCAACAGTTTCACAGACTGCAGGAGCCTGATACAATGCAAACATCACAAACCTCTCCAAGTCATTTACAACAGAAGCAGACACACATATGCTAGAGTTTTTCACTGCTTTTCACAGCAATCATTTATGTTGAAATGCCAATGTCTATTTAGGCTGCACATACTACCTTCTGAAAGTACCCTGGTAAATACTTATACTCACTGTTTAAAGAAGGGTATAAACTCAAAATGCATTAACTGGAAACATTTCTGTTTGCCTGTTTGATTTGAGAGAATAACACATAATTTCTAGTAGTTACTAGAAGTAAGTAGTTACTATCTCCCTGAAGATAATTTAAGGTTATTTTAAAATTTAAATGACTGAAGTATAAACAAAATTCAGACTGGGCTATTTATGTCCTTTTTTCTTTTATGCAGAGTTTAAATATGGAGGGCTAATCTAAGAAAAATTTTAAAATTATACATGGATAGCATGTTCTTTTGTGTACTAAATATCAGATCAGAAATCCAATTCTCATGGGTTCTCTCATTACCTTTCAAAACTGGGGGGGGAGGAATGACCATACCGAAGAGAGAACCCTACAAGAAATCCACACTGATACCCTAGGGACAAGCAGGGGACTGTACCTGAACAAGGCAGGCATGACTCAGAGCACTCTCTCTCAGGGCAGGACTCCAGCTGATTCTCATCATCGCTGTAAAAGAGGACTATTTCTTCACCACCCACCCTGATGAAGAAACACTTCACCTTTTCCTCAGGGCTGCTTCTCTACTGAAGTGCAGCAGGCAACTGTGCCAGTAAGATTGAATGCAGCTGCTGCACAAAAACTATTTCAGAGCTTAAATAGGAATATTTAGACCTACTGTCATTTAGAAAGTATCTTTACTGAGGAAATGCTTAGTAGCAATTCAGATATTATGGCAATAGAAATAAAGAGTTCTATTTGTTTCACTATGGCATTCAGTAATTAGCTTTTAAATCTTTCAAGGCTAAAATTTCCTTATTGTAATGCTATTACTATAGTTGCTACATTACCCTCATTATAATGAAATTTCATTTTCAGTGTCATCTGTAGCAGAAATGGTTTTACCACTTAAAGGTCAGTTACTTCCAAATTTTCCTGTTCCATATAAAAAATTAATTAGAATAAAATAATCTGAGGCCTGTTACAATTCTAGTTCTTAAAATATCTTAAGGTTCTGTGAAACTTTATGAAAAATTGTTATTTTCTTTGGGTAGATGTCCTGGACATGACTAAAAGACAGTTAATTTAATAGAAAATAGTTTATTGGTGTTTACTACAGTTTATATTTGGCATGTTTGTAAGCATAGTTTATACCCAGTAAATGACAGCAATAGGCCAGGATTCTTACAGGTATATTTATACAAATAATATTAGTTAACATTAAATAGATATAGTAACTATATCTGTTAGTGCAAAAACTGAATGTGTAGAAGCCTTTTTTTTTTTCCCCAGCTACCTTATTTTGTATTTTTTTCAGTCCTGAAGTTAGAAAATCCAGGCTAAATTTTAAGACAAGCTTCCAGCACTAAACAATTAGAGGTCAAATTTTCAAAAAGCTTTTTCCTTATGCTAAAGTGGCCTAAATATTTTTTCTTCTTGCTCAACTACTGGATTGCATACTAAAATGGCATTTACGTCACCGTATCAGGAGACTCCAGGCCAGATTTTCAAAGTGAGGGATATAATAGTGCAGGAATAAATAAATGCACATGCATATCAGATGCTGTCATAGAAGTTGTCCACAAATGGTCCTTTAAGCCACAACCAGAAAGATCAGATTTCTTGCTCTTTGAAAACAGGAGTTCCTGATCCTTAAATAGAGAGCCAGCATATCCTTAGCAATTCAAAACACTTGAGATGAACTGAGCAGTTCTAAACAGATGAGTTACAGGTATTTGCAGTCTGGATTTGGTTTCATACACTGTTAATCATTATCATTAGCGTTGTTTGACTGAAATGATGATGTGGAAGAACTGTACATTTAAGAGAAAGTAAGACCAGGTTAATGCTGAAGAAATTGATGATAAATATTTAGAATGCAGATTCTAAATGAAATGTTATTCTAAAATTAAGCAGATTTATGCCAGACTCTCTGGCTCTGAGTGACTGCTGAAATACCACAAAGACTAAATAATCATATGGCGATGGACACATGAGAAATGCAGATGTACTAGATAAACTAAAAAGAAGCAGTATTTGCTAGACATTGTCTGAAAATTTCTTATCTTTAGTCCACAGTGTTCTATTGTGCAGATCTACATATAAAGCAGTTTGGGCATGCTACTTGGATTTCACTAACCACCGTGGATAAACACACTGGACAGGTTAAGGAAGACCCATCAAAAGCCAATCCTTGTAGCATAGCACTGAAATGTTGCATATAGACATATGTGTGGGGAAAATAAGAATGCCTTTTCTCCTAGATAACCTACTTCATTTCTTTATCTCTAAATGGCATCAAGGAAGATTAGGATATCTAGAGAAAGACCACAGCATTTCTTAAGTTTCCTTCCTAGTCATGCAGCTCCGGTAGCTACAAAGAAGATAGGGAAGGATGCAAGTTGTCTGAAAATTGGCAGGCATAAGCTCTCCCCTTTTTTAAGCTCTCTGCTCATGAGGAAGAGAGAAATCTGCGATTAGCAATAACTGTACCAATCTAATGACTCCTTCACCCAGAAAGGATATTAGAAGTCTGGTAACACCCTTTGAAAACTGTCAAATTCCTACAGTTTGTGAAAGGATTTGGTTTCAGTCAAATCCAGAATACCTGATTTCAGATATAATCTTTGTATTAGATATAATACTTAGTCCTACCAAGCAGCCTATTCAGTATGACAGTGTCAGAGGTTCTCATCATACACAAAGAAGTTAATATATTTTGTTTTAAGACTGGATCATACCTCCAAGGCTGTTTTGTTTTTGTTTTTTAAAAATCATGCTCTGAATCTATGGCATGATATGATTTTCTGAGTTTAAATTCCTTTCTTCCCCATCCCACCCCTTTCTTTCATTCCTTCTTTTAGCAACTTTTATCTTTGGCAGATGCTCATGACAGACTGAAGCTCATGCAGGCAACTCTCAAGACTAAATGGTAAAATATTTCTTTCAAGCTTTCAGAACTCTTTTTTTGTTGTGAGATTTCTTCTAATTTATGAGATATAGATTCATTCTGAACAACTTATCAGCATACTGAAGTGTAAAAGAATATCTGTTAAATTAAAATGCCAAATACTCATTTATTCACTATCTGATAAAGTATTAGAAATATAATAAATTTCACAGAGATATGCAGGAGTGCACTATGCTACCTTGGTGGCTTAGGGGGGCCTTTAAAAGATATTTTAAACAATTGTTGACTAAAAGATCCAAGAATATGGTCATTGTATTTTGAAAACACAGTATTCATATGTAGAAAGATAGAGAAATGTTTGTTACACATCTGAAGGTAGGGAATACGTTAAGGTGCTTCCCATTTAATTTTGCATAATTTTAAACAACTGTAATGAACTAGCAAACATTAACCTGACAGCATGAGATTGTCATTTATTGAATGCCTCAGTAGTTTTAATCTGTTTAAGAATCACTGTATAATATCACATACTGAACATTCACCACCTAGATTCTTCCTTTCCTATGTTGGGCAAAGTTTAACGGTCTTATCTGTGGCTAATGAGGAGGAAAAACATCTAAGGGACTTGAGTGTAGGAACAGAGTAATGAATGAGGTTTAAGCAAATATGGAAACTAACCTTCAGTAACCTATCCACTCAACAGTTTAAAATATGCTTAGACACAACAACATGCACCAAATTACTGCTGTGCTGTAGTGTCCAAGAATACTGCAAGAATCTTAATTTACTACTGCCATGAAAGGAAGCAATGCATTAGTCTGATCTGATGAGCTAGGTTGTCCTGTGTTGACCTACTGTTATCAGCCTCAACAGATGTAAAAATCTGTGCCAGATGGAAGAGGCACAAATTGCAGCTGCAGCATGTGACAGTTTTTCCTCCTACAGTATAAAGCACCTGATTGTAGGTTTGTTTTTTCTTCTTTAAATACTATTATTTGAGGGGCAGATGAGTATTTTAGAGTATTTTGAGTCTTTTTAGCAACTTCATTCTGTCAGAGAACCACCAGCATTCAGGTATACCAAATTGCTGAAGGGGCAGGATTCTTCATTCAAAGATACTGAAGAGTTATGTGCTAGATGGCTGGAACGAAATTCTGCTGTGTGGGTGGGGTGATTAAGCTAATTTTATTCAATAGCTAGGAAGAAATTGAATTATTTGTGCTTGCTTTGATGGGCACAACGCTCTACAAGTCTTAAATCAGAGCACTTGGATATTTTTTTTTGTGAAATCCAATGCATGAATGCATTGATTTAAAAGTTTAACTTCAGAAAATAAATTTTAACTACATGTTAATTAAGGTTGAAGAGGTTGAAATATGTTTTGAGTTCATTTTACTCTCTAGACATGATAACTTTAGTCATCTCTAAATGTGCAGAAAAAAATAATAGTAGAGCACTACACCTAATTTCTGTTATAGCTGTATTGACCATAGGTGATACACATGTTTTTTTCTATACATTTCAATGAAATAAGGTGTTTTGTTAAGCCCTTTTCCTAACCTAATAAAATTAAACCTTAGGGTCATTAGGGAATGTATTTATATCAAATAAAGCCCACATAAGAAACAGAAAG
Source organism: Platalea leucorodia (assembly GCF_965183815.1). NCBI lineage: Eukaryota > Metazoa > Chordata > Aves > Pelecaniformes > Threskiornithidae > Platalea > Platalea leucorodia. Next base: position 54,471,844 of record NC_138828.1, on the reverse strand, counting down.
CAGCAGTACAATGAATGAAGATTAAGCAGCAGCCATTTTGTGGGGTTATTGAATATTTCATGAAGTTTATTAATTAGATGGAATTTCTAGTAGAAGGTAAATTCCTTGCAAAGAGGGACAATGATATTGTATCTCAAACACAGATAACCATAATACTGTTGCTTTAGAAAATACAAGCTCACATTAAAAGTAGATTTAAAAAAAAACATAATTCAGAAGTTGTCTGTAGAATCCTAGTAGGTATTTTCTATACATTTGTAAAATGCAGGGTTTGATTATTCCCCCCCCCCCCCCAAATCTTTTCCTTATTTAATGCACAGGGTACAAATCCTGATACTTTATAGAAAAATATTCTATCATTGAACTGTTAACTGAAACTAATTGAAAAAAGTGAAAAATTAACTGAAAGTAAAAGAATGTTATTTTAAAACAAAAAACCCTAAATACTGATTAACTAAAAACTCAGGCTGGAAGTTTTGTAGTTAACAGGATTAATAAAATTATTCACACCTTTTCCTAATATAGGTGACCTCCTTCAATCTGAGTCCATTAGCATACAAAAGTTATAACTGTCTTACTACACTTTGCAACCCATGTGGAATGAAGTGATTCAAAACCCATGTGTACATGCTTTACTCCACTGAGAATATTCAATTAGAAAAAATACTCAGTCCAAGATTAACAGTCTTTGTAATCACTCAGTAACCCTTTGCACATCACTCATGTGCTCTGTTTCTCTAACAATTAATCACTAAGTTATATTAGGAGACATTAACCTAGAGGTTGTTGAATGAACCTCTAGGTTCATTCAATGTCTGGTACTATTCAGAATGATAATCATTTGTGTCATAAGATATTTATCTGCAGCCTGGTTAGCTTGATAAAGGACAATAATTAACAACATTAAGCAGCACCACATTGGAATACTGGAACATGTATTTTTCCCTGTGACTGGGAATCTTTCACTTGTAGGATTCACTGGATTTGCCTCCAGTTTTCCTTGCGTCTCCAGCAGTCACATAACTAATTGTTACCTTAGCTCTGGAATATTCACTGTCTGCGTTATAGCTAGGAAAGCAAATATTGAGGTAATATTGTCCACTATGTTAAGCACAAGATTGTGGCAACAAGCCCTTCATAGAGAAGTGACAGAACTTAAAGAGTCACTGTCCTCACTGAACCTGGTCTGAAACATTGCGCCCATACAGCTTTGAGTACAAACAAGGACATCTCTGCAAATTAGAAATTAAAGAACACCTGCCCATCCCCCCCCAAAAAAACCCAAAACATAGAAAGTAGCTATAAGCAAAGGAGGTGGGGATTATTAGGTTATTTAGAAATGATAGTTCAATTTAAAAACAAAATAAATTATGAGAAATCAATTGCCTAGCTAGAATCATCTCACGCTAGCAATGTTTTTGGTTAGCTTTTCATACTTTGGTATTTCTTTTCTGCTTGTAGACTTCAGTGTCTACTTGAAAACACCAGAACATTTTTTCCCCAATCAGTAATTTCAGGTGTAAAACTCCTCTCCACATCAAGCAGTGGTCACTGGGGGCTTGTGCTCCAGCAGCTCTAAAATCAGAGCTTCAGCCACATACAGTTATCTTGTGACATCTCTCAGAGCTGAATTAGGAGTTCTGTGCTCTTAGAAAGGCATATCATGATCTGCACCAGGAGAAGGAAAACTAAACAATCACTACCTGCACCTTTTCAGAGCAACTGTTTACCTAAAAAGGTGACTGTGAGGGCTGTCCACATGACAATGTCTATTCAAACTACTTGTCTACTCTTCTGTTATATCCCATGGAAATACAAAGGATTCAGTTCAACCATTCACCTTAGGTGCCTACCTAAAACAATCCAGACAACATCTCAGGTACAGAAGCTCTCTTTCCAAAGTATACCACTGCTTGGGGACATATGTTGGTCTGTGACCTGAGCAATGTTAAGTGAGGCTGTAGTCTAAAACCTTTCCAGTGTCTCAAGAACTTTCCAAAACTTTGAGAACAGCCACAGAATCCAATGAAAGTTCTAAAAGCTTTCCATTTGGATAAAGCATTCAACATTACTCATTCAAAATTCTTAGTTTGTTCTCTTCAGAGACACAGGTGGATAGATTTTTCAGTCCATCCTAAAAGTTTGAAAAAAAAAAAAAAGATTCGCTAAGTTGAGCCAAAAATATTAAAAATTTGAAATACTTGGGTTCATTTTGCTCCTTAAAACTGCTCATATGAAAAACAGGCTTTGCAAACAAAGGAAATTTTCAAGACATCTCAAAGCCAAAATATTTTGTTTCTGAAGTTCTGGAGGCATCTATTTGAGACCAAGCAACTTATTGAAACAGACATGAATTTACTAAATATTTTGAGTTAATAAATATTCTTTTTGCCAAAATATTGTCAGTGTTGTACAAATATAGTTCTGCTTGTTAGTTCCATTGAGCATAAGGATTTATAGGCAGTTATCTGCTCTGAAATTTTATTTTAAGCGGTAAGGAAAAGCATGCTGCATTCCTTCAAACAATTTAAGTGAATGTAGACCTAACACCTTTATTCATTTGGCTACTCAGTCTGAAATATTTTTGATTACTCTTTGTCTGTGAGCAACAAATATCATGAAGGCCAGTTTCAGAAATTGGCAAACTAAAAATACCATTACGTTTAGCCCAATGTTTTTTCTCAAAAGCGTTGCAAAAAAAATTATCAGGAAACTGAACTATTACTGAAGACTGTATTTCATTATTCTTCCTCATTCTGCGTAGTTCTTTGCTTTGTGAGGACAGCCTTTGAAATTAATGTAATAAAATAGAATAAAAATTATATACTCAAAAATTATTAAAAATTGCACATTATTTCCCAGAAGTAAAATAATTGTGTGGGTGTGCTAATATAACATCATAATATAAGTCATTTCTCTATAGAAATCAATTACTTGGTGCGACAGATGATGGGTGGTCACATTATATTGCTACTGTTATTGTAATTGTGAAAACAGACACAATAGTTATAACAGAAGTAGATATACCAGTCATAGTAATAATATCAACATCATTGCCTTTTTATGGAGTATCCTAAAAGATGGACAGGGCATCTTTGAATAAATATTGTATCGAAAATAATTTCTGCTTTCAATTAACTCCTGTTTCATTTCAATGTGACAAAATAGTCTAGTATGGAAGTGGTCTTTTTAGGGTCAAAAAGATATTTCTGTGGCCCAAAGTAGATTTCTAGGGGGTTTTCTAAATAATGGGCTATAGCAATGACTTTTTGTTTGCTATTAACAATAACATTATTTCTGTTAAAGGGAGAGGAAATAAGGAGGAAGCAAGGTGGGGGGCAGAGAGGTTTGCAGGGTCCTCCAAGGTAGGATTTCCTATATAAACATAGGAAATATTGTTACTCTTTTCTTGCCCTGACACTATGCATGAGGGACATATTTCCTCCATAACCTCCAAGACTTTATTACATATTGTCAATGCCTTTACCTACTCTTTTAGATCCCTTTCTATTGTAACTGAGATAACTCAAGTCCCTTGAGTGCATTAATGTACAAAACCAATGACATTTAGCACATGATTTTTAGAAATTTTCCACCATACTTTGAAACCTATTTATGCTTTGATGGAATCAATTTCTTTGTAAAAATGCTTAGACTGTTACCTGGATCCTTCCTAAGCTTTCAACACAGTTCCTAGGATTGTCTTGAAATTATGGCACAGTAGAAAAGCAGATGGTAACATTCAGCTCAGGTTTTAGGAAACAGAACTGGGACTGTTTAGTAGTGTGAAAATGCAAGTGAGAATATACACAAGCTCTGCATCGACAAGGTACCTTTTCTTTTTCTCTGTGGAGAGAGTGGAGATGAGCACAGTCTGGAGACACTGCAGCACTGCTCTGCAAACACCTAAAAGCTTACTGCCGCAACAGCGACTTGAGGGATGGGAAGGGTGTTTGTACTTCTCCATTTAGTCCACTCAATCAGTGCGTGTTTGTTTCAGCACATAAGCCAGGGAGAGTTGAAAGTTTATTGTACTACTCAGACAAAAACTGCTAGACTCTGAATGGGTACCACTGGCAGGCAGTGGGTTGGAACAGAGGGTATGTACATCATATATGCACAGAGGTATAACCATACAAAATTATCAGGCACATGTCCCCAAGGACAGGAAGGAAAATATTTGCTGATTAATCAGCAGTCCTCCACCTCACAGAGAAAACTTGCTCAGTGTAACTTGTTAGGTGGCAAAATACAGCAAGTACTGCTTGTTTCCTTATTTCTTCACTGAAACAACCCTTAGATGCAAAAGCCAAAAAGGGTTAAACCCGGTTTAAGAGAGCATAAATTCTTTTGCTAGGGCTTACAGTTTCAAACACAGGTTCATCAAAATTAAATCAACTGCTTACAGCCTGGTCTGATCAGAAACTTGCATACTTTAAAGGATCAGTTTTAATTTCTGAGGCCAACATTAATTATGCACCAGCTGCTGTCTTTGCAATATTTTCAAATAAGTGATAAAGCAGTAAGCACCCCTCATGCTACTGAATGAAATGCAAGAGGTTCGTAACCATAAATTTACTCAGGACATTAACAAAGTTGCATTCTAAAAAGAAGCTATTGTAATGCACATTAAAAGAAAGTTAAATATATGATAAAAATAAACTATCATATTCACATTCTTAATTGCAATATAATGCAATATAAAGTGAGGTCCAAAATCTACATGTATTCACATTTTTCATAGTATTTATAGGCAATTAAAAATAAAACATTGTGGTTCAGGTTTTGGTCTAATTTACACTGCTGTAATCCAGATTAATTTAAGCAAGTAGAGTCAGGCTGAATAAAAAAGAAAAAATAAGACATTAAGGAAGAATTAGAACCTGTATTGTGTGACTTTTTTATTATAAAAAACCCTTTTAAAATAAAGTTTCTTAAAGCTTCTTAAAAAGCCATGAGCTCTCTCTTTTAGCAATATAAGGAAGTTAAATGGATAAAATTCTAGTTTAATTATTTCAGCTCATGATTGTTTAGTTCTTTCATTGTTTTATAGGCTTTAATTCAAGACTTGAAGTAAAAGGAGAATAGGAAGAAAAAGTGCTCCTAAAAATCTTTCTTGATCAATACTTATTTGTAAAAACACAGTATTTCTAGCTATCAGTTCACTTGTGGTTCTCTAACTTGAGATCAAGCAAAAATTTACAAGAAGTAATTCTTATTTCATAATCAAATCACCAACAATATTCTTTCCAACAAATTATTTCAAAGTATGCTATGACGAGGCTATTGTACTTCCATTAAAATCTTGAAAGGAAGTCATAACTATGTATCCTTTTCTGAAAACTAACAAACAGAGCTCCGAAGACGTAACTTCAGGTTACATTCCTTTTAAAACACGGAAGCATATTTATTGTATACATTACATAGAATTGTACAGCTATCACTAAATAAGGCACTTAGCACTTAAGCATATACATAGTAATTTTTGCTTTTTAGAAGGTATGTTCTGATTTACATGTAATTCCTGCTGTCTTCTCAAAAATACTCCATAGTCTCTATGGTTTCTAGAATCATAGAATTGTTTAGGTTAGAAAAGACCCTTAAGATCATCAAGTCCAACTGTTAACCTAGCACTGCCAAGTCCAACACTAAACCATGTCCCTAGGTGCCACATCCATGCATCTTTTAAATACCTCCAGGGATGGGGACTCAACCACTTCCCTGGGCAGCCTGTTCCAATGCTTGACAACCCTTTCAGTGAAGAATTTTTTCCTAGTATCCAATCTAACCCCCCTGGCACAGCTTGAGGCCATTTCCTGTTGTCCTATCACTTGTTACTAGGGTGAAGAGACCAACACCCACCTCACGACAGCCTCTCTCAGGTAGTTGTAGAGAGCAATAAGGTATCCCCTCAGCCTCCTTTTCTCCAAGCTAAACAACCCCAGTTCCCTCAGCTGATCCTCATGAGACTTGTGCTCTAGACTCTTCACCAGCTTCATTGCCCTTCTTTGGACACACTCCAGCACCTCAATGTCCTTCTTGTAGGAAGGGGCCCAAAACTGAACAAAGTACTCGAGGTACGGCCTCACCAGTGCTGAGTACAGGGGGACAATCCCTTCCCTAGTCCTGCTGGTCAACTATATTTCTGATACAAGCCAGGATGCTATTGGCCTTCTTGGCCACCTGGGCACACTGCTGGCTCATATTCAACCAGCTGTTGACCAGCACCCCAGGTCCTTTTCCACCAGGCAGCTTTCCAGCCACTCTTCCCCCAGCCTGTAGTGCTGCATGGGGTTGTTGTGACCCAAGTGCAGGACCTGGCACTTAGCCTTGTTGAACCTCATACTGTTGGCCCATTGATCTAGCCTGTCCAGATCCCTCTGCAGAGCTTTCCTACCCTCCAGCAGATCAACACTCCCACCCAACTTGGTGTCATCTGCAAACTTACTGAGGGTACACTCGATCCAATTGTCTAGGTCATGGATAAAGCTATTAAACAGAACTGGCCCCAATACTGAGCCCTGGGGAACACCACTTGTGACTGGCCACCATCTGGATTTAACTCCATTCACCACAACTCTTTGGGCCCAGCCATCCACACAGTTTTTCACCCAGCAAAGCGTACACCCATCCAAGCCATGAGCAGCCAGTTTCTCCAGGAGAATGCTGTAGGAAAAACTTGTTTCTACTACCTGTATATGTTGTTGTTCTTGCCACTAGAGACAATAATTTTATGCCAAGCATAGCTGACTTCTTATGGTTTTCTTTGTTTTATTGCATTCTTCTTATAACATGATCATTGCCATCTATCCTAGTTTAAACACACAGATCCATTTTTGGACTACACAAGGAAACAATATGCAAGTTTTCAAATGCCAGTGTGTGTAAATAATCACTACAGAAATTTCAGAGATTATTTTTGCTAGAGGAATACATGCTCTTTTCATTTTCTATTCTCTTTCATCCTGGTAGCTTTTGCTTTGAAAATCCATGCTTCCAGGCAATAACAAGGGCATAAAGTTATTTTCTGCAAATTGTGCAGTTCTAGCAGTCTTTGTTTCTCTTAAGCATCTCTGCTGAAGTGGTTGTATAAGCACTTCCCAATTACACATCAAAATGTTATGTAGTTCCAGTACGTGCAAAGGCCACAATGCTGTGTACCGTTGTGCTAGGTCTTCTCCATCAGCTTCTTAACATATACCCTATTAACACCATTAGAAGAGTGGCAAGTAACCCCTTAACAGAAAACAGGTATGTATAAAACAAAAAAACCTACCAAAAACTCGAAGTAAAGGAGAAGTATTTTCGTTTTTCATTAAGACTTAGATGTTTTACCAAGCCCATGATTCTGCTCTGTGTTCAGTACAGCTCTTGCAGCTGTTGGCCTAGAAGGCTACATCTGCCTCCCTCTTTTCCTTCCTTCAAGCAGGCTTCCCACAATTCTCCTGAGCCTCAATGCCCCAAAAAAGATGGGACCCCTATGTTAAAAGGAATTTTACTCTTTTTAAAAATTCCTCTTCCTTCTGTTGCCACAAAGACAACTTTACAATTTAGTAATACTTGCAGGATGAATTGCATACCTTTTGGGATGGGTCTCCTTTTCAGTTTGATCAAAGAGAGAGGCAAGGTGGGTCTGGGTCAGGTTGGCCTGTGACCAAGGCAGTTCCTTCAGGGTATTCCAGTGCTGCCCCTCCTCAGACCTCCTTGCAGGCAGGCTATGACCAGTAGCCACATCACCAATAATTATTTTGCCTCTCTTTGACCAGAAGTCATAACAAGAGTCACTCAGAGACCAACAACTAGACTGGTATGTGATCTAAAACTGTATAGGGCATTTCTCCTTAAGAAGTTAGGATTATGCTCCAAAGATTAAAAAAAAAATAATAATATAAGAAAGCAAAAGTCAGGCCTTACACTACTGGGAACTTGCCTCTGACTTCAGTCACTTCAGTATTTATCCCATAAAAATGGATTTTCATCTTTAACCTCCATGAAGTGTCTATTGTGCAAGTTGAATTACAGGAAAAACCCAATGTGTTGAAGCCATATAGAAATGTTAATCAGACATTTTTCTTTTGGCATATATAATTCTGGCTTCTCAACAAAATAATCTTTCGTTCTCCCACATACACACATTGGAGGAGAGCTTTTTCAGTTTTTACAGTCTATTTTTAGATGGAAATTGTATTTTCATTTTCTGAGGCTTACAGAGAAAGGAATATTACTCCAACAAAATGCAAGTTGTGTATCTATCTTTTAGCAATAACAACAATGGAATAAGCAGAAGCTGAAAATCTAAAGTTGTTGCAATGTTATCACGCTGGTCACTGCAAAAGCAGAGAACTTGTTTCTTTGCTTACTTATAACTAATTATTGAATTAAAGCACCACAGTACCTTCATGCTTAATATGTTTATTTTCCTTATTCAGATAAGTGTTGCCAGTTTTAGTGGTGTACTGCATCTTGAGTTTAATCTGAGCACTACTTACTTGTCACAGACTCTTCTCAGTTGACAGTGCTGTGAAAAATGCAATTATACAAAGCTGACAGATTATTTTTTTTTTATTATTATTTTTTTTTTTACGCAGCAGAAACTGTCATGTTTACTCACCCTACATGGAGAAGCCTGCACACAGTTATGTCAAAATGTGAAGATATTATGGACAGACATTGGCAGAAATATTTCCAGGTCTTTAGTGTGTCCAGATTATGCCTAGATCACCAATATAGCTTAGAAAGCATGAAAAATGAATGTATTCAAGTAGACTAAATGAACATCTCTACTCAAAAAGGACTACAATGAAGTTTTCCTCTTTACCCAATTGATATTACCTTTAAGTGACAGGAAGGCCATTCATCTTAAGCAGTAACTATGGGAAATAAAGTCAGTGTTATCTTCATAGTTTCATCTCTCTCTTCCCTCAGCAAAAATGATGCAAACACATACACTAAGAGGACTAAAAAAAGAGGGGACACCCACATAAAAAGCTACTGAAGTTCATAAGAACTTAAGTCTCTGTAAAATTTCCTTTTTTTCCTTTTCCACTTCTACCAGCTGCAACACAAAGGAGAGAGCATGACCTTCACAAAACAAGTGACCTCATAACAGCTAAAGCTCTTTAAAAGATACAACCTCTCTCCCATAATCAAAGTGTCCAACAGAAAGATGAACCACACTTTCTTTTCTACTCACAGGACAGAGTAGGTCTTCTTTCCAGCCACCAGAGTAAACTGAACTTCCAGTCTCTGGAATTGGAAACTTGGACCTGAAAATAGGAACCGACAGTCTCATACTGTCCAGGAGTAACCAGAGAATACTATTTCTTCCACTACCAGGTGGATCTCTCCTAATTGATCTCAAAAACTAGCTTCTATGCAATTAAAAGCTAAAGAAAAAAAATCTCTTACTTATAATTTCATATAATAGAAGATACTGTAATGATGGAATCTTATAAATTCATCTATACATACACATACATACAGAGAGAATATATTTGAATGTAAACTAAAAAGTTGACATTTAAGATGGAAAATACAACATACATATGCATTTTGTCTGCAACTAAAGCCATGCTAAACTGCTGAAAGAAGGCTTAAAATAAGCTTTCGTGAGTCTGGATTTTCTTTAAACATCTTAATCTTAGGTTAGATTTGCAGCCTGGGGGGTGGGAATCAAGGTTTGCTTGTTTTGTCACCAGAGCTAAATAAAGTTGTTAATTTGTGATTAATTTTGTATTTGGCTTTTATTTTCATCAAAACAAACAAACAAAGACAAAAGGAATTGAAAAGTAGAACTGCAGAAAGTTTAACCTGAAAACTTGAGACCTGAAACTGAAGATTTTTGCAGAGCTGTTAGTGTAACATGCTGGCTAATATCCATCACTAATATCAGTTAGAGAGAAAAGCAGATACCCTTAGCATGTGGTTAATAGAAAGTCTTTAATTGCTGTCATAGAAACATCCCTAGGGAACAGAAAATTCCACTTTTTCCCCTTTTGATGGCTAAAAAGTTTCAATGGTTGCAGAATTATTGCACTGTAACAGGTGGGAATCATCTAAAACCCTATTAAGTGGCTCTGTTTCTCTTTTAAATAATTAGAAGGTTTAATGTCTAATGTGGAGACATGCTGGCCAGATCCATACACAGAAGTGTTCCTACAGTGCCAGAAGCCTCATGTGGAAGATAGTGACAAATCCCTATTGACTTCAGCAGCAGCAGAAAAACCTCTGTTATCTCTAGCATTGTAGCCCAAGCCAAATATAATTTGTGATTGCTTTCCCCACCTCCTCCTCCTCCATCAGTACCACTCCCCAGCCACTGGCTGAAATGTGCTCCTGACAGCAAGCGTTCAGCTTTTACCATCCATAACCACCAGCATTAGCACTTGGCAGCTGCTGTTACCCTTTAGTAGCTGAAGTGGTGTCTCAGCCATTGATCAGCGTATTTGTATCCCTAATGACAAACTCCCCCTAATACCATGTCAGTATTGTTTACTGAGCTACTAGATTAAAATCTTGCTATGTCTTGTTGTATTGGTGAGAGTTGAGGGCGACGAATGAACTCAAATGCTGAAGTAAGTTACTGGGTGGATATGAAGCCTAAAGAGCTTTGGATTTTTTTTTTTTTTTTAAAGGCACCAAGCATTTTGAGCAGCATCAGAGCCCAAATGAAATTCCAGCAAAATTCCATTAAGCAGTGGAATCTGTAGGCATTCAGACACCCCAACCAAGCAAAATTATGTTCACTGTATACAGTTAGCCTATACATAGGCTAACACAAAAAAACTTTTGAAAAAGGGTAAGCCTGCAAAACCAGCTGCTCAAGATGTGAAAGATGCCATAAATCAACACCATCAGGGCAAACCTTGCCTCATTTACAGTTTAGAAACTAAAATCATGTTCTATCTATAGCATTTTTGAGTTGTCTGCAGAGCTTGGCACCAGAACCGAAGCATTAAAATCTATTTCTGAGCTGTTGCATGAGTATAGGGAGGATTCTCTAGCAATGGCAAGATACCACCATGGGCTAGCACAGGAGGTAAAACAAGCAACACAATTATGTCCCAATGCATCTTTTTTAAACGTATTTTACTATTTGTCCTTTAGTTTGTTTGTTTTAAGAGCACAGTGAGATACTTGCTACTCCCAAAGTTGAGAACTGCCTGGGAAAAACACCAGCTTTGATTTTATTTTATATTTTTATGTGGGTAACAGGTCTAAGGTGACAAGTGATTTAAAAAAAAAAAATTTAAAAGTGTCATACAGGGAAAATGCCATTTTATTTTCCAATAGAATATTTACACACATGAAAAAGTAGGTCACCATTGGCTTACGATTCCAGCTCAGTTTCATTCTTAAATATGTCTGTCATTGGTAATGTCTCTCCTTTTGTGTCCCTGTCAGATAGTTCCCATTCCAGCGTTATCGGAAAAAATCCCTCTTTTCCCACTCCTCAATTCAGTTTAATCATTTTTTCCTCACTGTCTACTCCCATCTTATTGCTCACTCTCTAGTAGCCTTCATACCTGCACAGCATCCCTGCTCTTTCATTTCCTATGCAAGTTCTCCAACAAAAGGTTATGAAGGAAAATAGGTGCCTTACAGATTAAGGAGGTTACCACTGTTATCTCTGTTACATTTAAGATAATTTATACTAAAGAAAGTAGAAATCTTACCTCCCTACATCATGAGAGAGGTTCACATGTAAAGTCTTGAGAAAGTCTGGGTTAGAATTTTCATGTACCATATTACGTGTGTATAATTTAAAGCTTGATATGCTCAAATAGCTGCAAAGCTTTACTTTTTATATTCTAAATAGCAGTATTGATTGTTCAAGAGGTTTTGATTTCTAAGCCTAGTAAGAGTGAAATAAGATTGATGCTGTATTTTATTTTCTAAATATATATTTTTCTCTTGAAAATCAACGCATCTGCAGATGTATATGGATGGACATACATATCTACGCTTGATCCTTCATATCTTAAAACACTCTGGTTATATATTTGTGTTACATTACTCCAAAATCATTGTGTTTTCAAGTAGAAAATCTGAAAATACTACTAATTTTCTCCAACACATGTGACTTTCTCCTATTTTTTATGCCTGTGTATTTAAATAAATCATGCACTACACTGGAATATTGATTCTCAGGAAGCTGGAAGTTTGGAATAGATGTTTATACCAACTTGCAACATCTATAAGGCAGATGAGGCCCATTTATATTCCATTATGTGTTGCATAAATATAATTTTCAGTTAATAATTCTGGTAATTTTCAAGGACAATCATTATGAACATGGTTTACTTGCACATGTAGTAAAGGCTGGCACATTTATTTATGGATTTTTCAAAGAAAAAAATCCATGTCCTTTTTGACACTTGGGCAGCTTGTCAATATCACTTCAGCAATACTTTTGAGAACCATATAAAATGACTTCAAATGGGAAAAAAATTTAGATGCAGTCATCTAGGCATTACTCAGCCTATTCTCCCACTACAGACTGCTGAGGAAAGGCGAAAAGAATGTTTGATGAGAGCTTACCAGAATCCACAATCCCCACCTTTAATTAAATTTCAACAGTGATAAAAGATTTATCACTCAGACCTCCAAAAGATTTTGCTGTTTTACTGCTGCTCAGTTACTTTGTACTTTTTATATACACACTTGTATATACATACACACATACTCACTCCTTTATTCCCACCTTTCCCCCATACATTTTTTAGAACAACCAACGTCACTTCCCAAATCAATTGAAAAGTACTTGAGCATGACTTAAAAGTTTAGATGGTTACACATTCAAGAGGCAGGAGGCACACCAAAGCAAAGGCTGAACTTTTAGGTTTATAGTAGTTTATATCTCGTCATTGCTCTTTGTGGTCCCATACAAATGCAGTAGAACTGATACCTTCCAGTTTACTAAAGGCATATAAATAATTACCCAGTTCTAAACCTGTTTAGTTTTCAAATCTTTTTACATGAAAATTAAGAGATTAACATCTAATTAATAGATTAAGAAAATGGAGATATTAAAAGTTTGCCAAGGATCTCCAGGTCAGTGATATCCAAGGTACGTAAAGCAACTGGGGTGGGCGGGAAGATTCTTGCTCTTTCACAGATGAGAATCCTATATAAATTGACTATGATGAATGTTAGTTATGAAATGAGTGGGATTTTAATGCTACTCTCAGCAATTCAACTGAAAAGAGTTAAATAGCAGTTCTAAAGTTACTGAAGCATAACTCAAATAAGTAATTAGGGAAGGCATAAAAATGCTACTTCAAATTTATGATAGACACAGCTCATATCTATAGGAATATTCTTTTGGGATCCTTTTTTACAGTTCTGTTTCTTGGACAAGGATAAGCATAAGAACAATTATTTTTTGCTTCTTTGTTCTGCAGTGATAAGCCAGACTGTCAACCGTTTATTGCACCACTTGTTCAAATTGTGGAATCTGTGAGATTTTGGGTCCTAACCCTGCTAAATCTGCCTTTTCTTCCATCCCACCTGCTGTGCAAGTAGATGTAGAAAGGTTTTTGTTAATATATTAAAAAAGACGAATTTCAGAAGGCAGCTGTCATTTTAATAGCTGTTTTTATGGGTTAAGTTTTCTCCTGACTCATTTGCATCTCATCTTTTTACTGTTTTATGTTGGTTAAAGTATCTTTGACACAGTCAGGTTAGAAATACTGAATAGTTAATGCCTATATACAGAAAAGGAGGCATGGCCTACTAAGACCAAAATGCTTTATTGACAGTCCAAGATTTTTCAGCTTTGATTGATTTAATCAGCAACATGATTTCCCTTGTTCTCCAAAGGAGTAAGAATACAGATGCACACAACAGGAAACATACAGTAATGCTAAGGCCATAGCATAACATACTGACGTACATTTATTAATATGAACATTACTGTGAACACAACAGCATTTATCTATGGACACGTTTTACCCAACTGCTGCAGTTAACTGCCTGCAGCAATGCTAACATGGTATCTCAGCAGACACATTAAATGGGGACAGTCAACATAAACTAGAACATCTCCAAAGCCCAGGGTTTGGCCTGAAGGTGATTTATTAAGATTTATTATTTCCTCTGGGGCAACACAAACCCAAATTTAAGTACTGACTGAGGTACTATCTTCAAACTTATTTGTTACAAAGAGCTCAGTGGTCTTCAGTGATTCCATGGCTATTTCCTAAAGACAAAGGGTGTCTATATGTAAGGGAAGCAACTGGCAGAAATACGTGTTACCACATCAACTTTAACAAGTGTATATAAATCAAGAGCATTCATAAGAAAAAGGAAATTCCATTTCTAAAGCTTCAGAGGAAAAGGCAGAGCACATTTTATCTGCAGCAAAAAGGGAAAAAGACACTCAGAACTGGGAAACAGAGGGGTAACATGCTAGACCTTCAGGCTACTTTGAGGTAATGGTGTCAGACAGTCTAGGAGCATCGGGCATGTCATTTTGCTTAGCCTTCAAGGCCAAAACTTCCCTTGAGATTTGTGGAAGAAAAGCACTAAGATGAAAATGAATTGTTAGTAAATATAAAGCAGTGTAACAATTCCAAATTATGATTCTTCTTGGTGACCATGTATTCCACCTCTGTAATCAAAGACTTTCTTTTATTTTGTTAGAAACTTGTGGTGTTGTAACCTTAACCTTGCCTAGTTTTTAAAGTGAGTCCAGATGAATAACTAATAAGGATAGAGATTTTTTTTTTTTTTAAGTCTTTGTAAATACCATTAAACTGTGTGTACACAAATCTGAGATAAATTTGAAAGACTGAGGTATTGGGGTAAGCCTTCTTTTGAACTCCAGATGTCAGCATCAAGCAACAGATTTTTGAGGAAAAACCCTTCTTCTCTGGCAGACACAGACCAGCAACTCTCTGGCAAGAGGCAGATGGTATATCCGAATGCTCTGAACATTTCCCAAGATCATCACTCTAATCAAAAAGGGAAGCACAGAATAGCCAAGTGAAAGCATAGAAGTTACTCTATTAATGCTCGAGTCTCCTACAAGATCTAAATCAAGCAAAACTGAAGTGGGAAGAACCACTCTCTTTTCACAAATTGCTTCCAAAATTATCTTGCTTCTCTCACAGGTTTGCCTACTCTAGCAAGTGCTTTGCAACTATCAAAAAATAAAGTCTCACTTCTTAGCTCTGTTCTTGGGACAGGTAGGATTAATCACTCAGTCTTTGAAAACAATCTGATCAGAGAGAAAGCCTAAGTAAAATTAAGAGATATTGGAAAGACAACAATCCAAAGGAAATTTCTAGCTTTGTCTTCTGAGTTTAAAAGTAAGTCATAAACTAATACCATTTCAGACTGAAGGAAGGAGATAAGGGGATATCCTGGCCCATATAATTTGTCTGTCCAAGCAGGCTATCTTTGCCCCTTAATATATCTAAACTGTATAGGTATACAGATCTGCCCTCTGGAAACCTTAGATTAGAGCTTAGTTTTCAGTTCTGAAGGCTGGATTTAAACAAGCATCTGTAGGAAACAGCATCTTAGTCATACAGTAATAATAATGTAAAGGCAGCACCCATCTATTTATCCAGGGTTATATATCTAGGAGCTGCATAGTAGTAGTTATAACAGCACTTGGAGTGAGCATATCCCACTGTGAATGGTTGCAGTTATAGATTGTGTATGTTATTTTAGTTGACTGGTTAATTTGCAGACAATTTTATCAGCTATGATAAAATGCTGTCATATTCAATCATGCAGTAGTCTCCCATATTCCTCTGGGTTCTCGATTTTACTCTTATTCTGAGACATACTTTGGCACCTAAATCAATATTGACTTCAAGAGTTGCTTGTAATATGCGTGTAGGAACCAGAGAATTTGTGCTTCAACATTTGAAAATGCAGCTGTCATTTTCTTCACTTCGGTGTCAATGAAAACAATTGCTGAATGTCCAAATACACATACAGGGAAAGATGAATATTGAAATTATTGCTATTATATCACTACTGTATTTGCCAAAAAAATACATTGAGTTGTTATCTATTAGACAATACAATCAGGACAGGTTTATGGTACTTTTCCTTTAATTTTGTAATTATGGGCTTAGTTGAAATTTTTCATATGCAAAATTTTTCTAAAATGAAGAATAATTTTAATTTAAATTCTCAGACGACTATAGTGCTAAGAGAAAGCTATCTTCAGAATTTTCTAGAGTGGCAAACTTCAGTTCAAATATAAAGTTTCTTTCTAGCAGTAAAGCATATTAGATTCCAAGTAGAAGACCCCTGGACAACAGGAAAGAGCAAACTCTCAGCAACAATAGCAAATCCTTAGTGGGGACAAGGAAGGTAAGCAGAGAGCGCAGTCAAACACTGAGACAGGTTGCCCAGGGAGGTTGTACAACTTGTGTCCTTGGATATATTCAAAACTCAACTGAACAAACAGAGATGACTGGACCTGCTTTGAGCAGGGTGTGGGAATAAAAGAGCTTCAGAGGCCCCTCACAACCTAAAATATTCTGCACTTGTATGATTCTATTTTCACTAACTCTGTGCAAGTAATTTTCTCCAAATCACTCTATTAAGAGAAGACAGACAAAATAATTGGAGAACCGAGCAGAGAAGCACAGGAGGAGTGAACTGGTTTCTCAGAGGTAATTGCTTAATTATTATCAGAACCAGAACCACCAGATGAAGTGTTGACAGTAAGGACAGTAAATTAGGCTGTTTATTCAGTAGTATTTCTAGTGAGAATTTACTACTATGTTCCTGGTAGAATTAAATGTAAAGCCAGATTGAAAGGCAAAGAATGAAATTCACAGAAGTAAAGCAGGAAATACCAAAAGAAAAGTAGTACAGGGATGGCGAGACATACAGAGTAGTTAGGATTCAAAGTTCTTCTCAGATTATATGAAATCATGATGTATTTTTTATTAGAGAGACAAACAGAGAGAACAAAGCTAGTGGAAAGAGACTGAAGTTAAATTAATAAGACAGGAACCAGTATGGCACAAGAGTGAAGTGGTGGAAGAAGGAAACATACAGTCAGTGCCCAGGGTACGTATGTGATGGAAGAATAAATTTATTGGAGTTGGCAGTGACTAGTAACAGACTGAAAAAGAGATTACACCAACAAAGACCTCCTAACGCATATCAGTTTTGCTGCTAATGTAGATCATATTCATTGAATCAATATGCAAAATGGCTACTAAAGAATAAGTAAAATCCACTAGTGTTGAGAGGATACAATTTGCATCAGTTAATAAAATGTTTACTTAACTGAATAGGTTATAGTATATTATTATAACTGCATAATAAATTATTTCATCTCATATTGGAGCACCCTGATATCTTGTTTTGCACATGAAGGGTTTTTTTGCATGCTTTATAGATAATCACCCAACTGGCTACAAAAATTCTTCTAGCCATCCCATATATTCCAGCACTCTCTTGTAGAATTAAATGCCTATTAGTTGACTTGAGAATTGGAAACAGTTTTAGAAAATCAGGCAGGTCATTAGACCAAAAAAAGATAAATTATATTTTTGAGCAATTGACAATGATTTAGGCAATAGGTTGTGTGTGCATGTTTTGGGTGACAAATCAGACGTGTGGTATCAGAGCTTATAGCAGCCTCTGTCCAGGCTCCTCATAATCATGAGGTATGCTTCCCTTTTCCTCACCATTCCTTATTCACTCCTACCTATAATAGGGTTTAATTAGTGAAACTCTCTGCTCTCTCATCAAGCCTCTATAGCCTGAAGTAGTTTTCCAAGTTCCTTAGCACTACATGTGACTTTGAACGAATGTCATGTGTTGCAGGTTAGAGTTTCCACAAAGTTTTTTTCTGCTGTCTTTATTTTAATCTTTAAAAATGTTTATCAAGAGCCTCAGAAAAAGTTCAAATGCTTAATTTTTCTACCTTTAGTAACAACCACCACAAATGTCTGTACTGAAGAAAATTCAGATAAAACTTTCCAGCAGAAAAATATTTCTAACAAGCTGAAGAAAATAGAGCTTTGGGATGTATTAATGTATATGATGAACAGAGCTGGTACTAATTATAGACCAAGGGCAGATTCATACTTATTCCAGATTCAATCATGAATCTGCCATTAATGAATGTCTCTGAAAACAGAGAAAAATAAATGATGCTTTGGTTAGAGCCATACTTCCTATCAGAAAGGGCTGCTAGCACTGTCTGTTTTTCATGTTTTATTCCTTCTGACAAAAGACTAACTAATAAACATTCATGAATGGAAAATTGATACCAGTTATAACAGTAGTCTTTGTATTTGCCATGTAGTGGAGCTATTTAACACCTTCCCACCTACACCAAGAAAGAATGAATAATCAATATTGTAATAGTCCTCTGACTGCTCTTCATAAAGTGCTCCTGGTCCTACAGACACTAGTCATGAACAATCCTGTTGGATTTAACACAAGAAAATTAACTAAGTTCATGATAATGGACATCTGCCTGACACTTTCTAATGCATGTTTGTTTTTTTTAAAGCAGATGCTAGACTGGGCCTTCATGGATTTTCACAACTGTAACACATTACTAATATGCATAGACATCCTCCCCACATCCCCTAATTCTTCATCCCTATCATCTCATAGAAGAGGCATACTCAAGATTTTCCATACAGCCTTTTTTTGCAGATTTGGTGTGTGCTCTTCAACACATAGAATTTGAATTTGGGAAAGATAAACCTCATCTGATGTAATACAGCACAGCTCTGCCCTCTTAAACGGCGCAGATATTTACATCAGTCAAATATCTTCTAGGTCTCTCTTATTTCCCAAGGATGCATACAGCTATTTTCTTTTTATTACCTGTTTTCCAGTCAGCATTAAGAGTATGATGGTCTAAATTTAGGATCAACTCAGCCACAGGTACTGTACAGATATGTTAATAAAAATTGCCATTTTTCTTTTTGTCATGCCAGCCTGAACAGATAAGCAACACAGTCTTTGGAGGGAGAGAAATTAGGGGATTAGTCCTATAATCCTTTGTAGAATATTGTTGCTCAGCAGCAGCTTTGTGAATCAGGGAAGGTGACCCTGCTATCATCACAGCTCATCAAATTTCACTTAATGAAAACTCAAGAGGGCACTGGTGAAAAGTATGGTATAGATGGATAACCAGAATGAATTTGATGATACTACTTTACAAATTGTATCTAGTGTTATTCAATTAGTTTGATATGTTGAAATCTCAGAGGAAAAACTAAGCAAGGCAAGATTTACAGGGAGAAGAGACTTATCTCTCAACTAATATTGCTCAATACACACAAGCAAACTTTCAGGTCAGAAGAACTGTATCAGCTTCTCCCTTCTCTCTAAACCACATCAGCTGGTCTAGCAGTCTCTTCCTGAAAGCTGATCTTTTCCTCATACATCATGATAGCCACAGCATCACTGCAGCAACTGAAGGGAGAGTTGACAAAAATGTATATGATTGATTCATTTATTCAGTAAGACCAATTCACAAAAATTAGTAAAAAAAGCAAAAAGATGCCACTGCCACACCCACATCCCCCCCATAGAGACAGACAGAGCACATACACTCTCCTGGCACTTTTACCATCAGCAGAACAGGAAAGTTTTAACTGATGTAATTGTAAAAGAAATTAATTTATTGGAAAATAAAATGTTGAAATGGTTGTTTTCTACCTTGCAAAGATTTGTTTCTAGTCTTTTGTATACAGTAGGTCTAAGACATACATTTTTCAGTTTTAAAAAAAAGTCTCCACTAAAATCTAACGAAATATTTCAAACAAAAGCACATTTTTGGCATTGCAATTAGTTAAAAAAAGGTTTTTCTCTAGCTCAGGAGAGGATTAAATTCCAGTCTTCAGAATGCTCTATGTGACACATGATACAAGTTCACAGATCTCAGAAGTCAGTTCTGTTAGTTCCAACAGAACAGTGAAGGAAAATGTGATTACAAAGCTTCAGGGACCCTTGGAAAAGTGATTTACTGGGGGTGGTTTGGGTTTTTTTGTTTTGGGTTTGGTTTTTTTTGGGGGGGGGGGGGGGTTGGGGTTTTTTTTTTGGCAGGGGGAGTCCCTCCATAGTAATACACGGTCTCAGTCAGTTCAGCTTCAACTTTTCATAAGGACTTTCTTAAGAAAAAAAAATATTTAACTAGAAATTACTCATAAGAACAATTTACTTTTGTCTACTGAATGCTATGATATTTTGCAATGTGGGCATTTTCAAAATGTTTGTTATGTTACCAAACCTGCTTATTTGAGGAAAAAGCTGAGATTAAGTTTTATTTCTCTAACCTCACACACTAACACATTCCCCCCAAAAAGTTATTACATTTTATATCTCATCTATTAGGCATAAAAGTTAGTGGTTTAGGCTGGTCTTCCTAACTTCACTACAGACTCTTCAGAGCAAATTTGACTGCTGTAGGCTGTATTCATATACTAGAACTTAAGTGTTATGGTTTTGATGCTACATGATCAAACATCATCATGTCCATCTATCATACTCAAAACCCTACTTCGGTTTCACAGCCGTTATTAGCTGGAGACTAAAAACTTTAACAATCAAATAAAATTGTGTATTAAGTTATTTTTCCATACGAGACCTCAAATACTGAATCAGTACTTGTATCTTGCATCAAGTACAACATTCCATGATCCTTTTGTTCTTTTTTCCTCCAACAAATGAAGAAAACCAATTTTTCTTGCCCAAAGAAACCCAGTGTCACTGTCCAAATATTTATCAAACCTAATAGGTTGGACTGAATTTTGAGCAGAAAATGCTTTTGGCCCTCATGGTAAAAGGGTGGCTTTCTGCAGCCACCAGCTGCAGTTCTGAAAGCATTTGAAAGGTGTTGCTCTTTTTTGATAGCAGCTTGTGTGACAAATATGCCAATTAATTGCAGAAACCTGCAAGCAAACCTTCAAACTGATGCCATGTCTAACCCATAATTGCTTAATAGTACTTTGGCTCAGTTCAGACAAGACTCTCTAAAGTCTTTTTTCCCCCAGTCATAACAACTTTGTAGTACAGACAGCATTTTAGTTGGAACAGACTGACTGGAGGGCTACAAGTGCCCTCCTCTGGATATCTGATGCTACTCCAGTTTATTCGAGGAATAGCATAGATGACTGACTCATGACCAGGTGTCTAAAACACCCTGTGCTGAAGTGTTTTGCATTATATATCCCCTGTGTGAAAATGAAAAGATTTATTGAATTGTAAGCTTGCTAGTGCAAGCTATACAGACTAAAGAGCACCAGCCAAATAATAAGAAAATACCAAGCTGTGTAATTTAGCAGAGCTTTAGTGTCATTTATACATAATTTCTCTGTGAATATGTTTCTTAACTAACTGAGCACACAAAATTGATCTTTAATCCTATCATTTTCAAGCAGGATTTAGATTAAGAATACACCTCCTCCTTTTTCTTCCAAGTCTGAAAAATGAGTTTTTGCAGTTGTTTGTCTTATAATATCAATAAGAATAATCAATACATGAAGGAAACCATTAGAAAGTAAAAAACCAAACATTAGTATAGCTTATACCTAGCTACCAATCCACAATGAGGTGGATAAAGGTTCCTGACTCCCAGCTGTGCTGGGAGGATTCACAGTTCTGAAATGCATCAAAGCACATCTACAAATCAGTGTGTGCCTAAATATGGATTTAATATGTTTACTATAAGTTTAGGTATCTGCATTTGACAATCTGGGGATATACATTCACATACATTAGAGATTAAAACAAATGCTGTGCATGGCAGCACAATTTACATGTTAATGATTACACAGCTATCTGAAGGAACACTGTAGACATGACTTTATGCCGTAATCAGAAACATATGGAAAGTTATGTACAAAATGGAAGCAAAATTGAGACAGTTCTAACCTGAAGCATTGGCTGTATTCTACTTCATCTAAGAAAGTCAGCTTTCCATTCTGACATACAAGCTAAGAACAACCAGGATGCTCATGTGAGCTCTGACCAAGTTACCTCTCGTACTCCACGTGGTTTGTGTCTGTCAGTAGATGAAATGATACAGGGGAACAAGTTACAAGACCCAGGAATTCTGTATTTTATTTTGTTCAGCACAAGTACATATATTCAGATCCAGCACACTACACATGCAGTACAGTAACCCTTCTGAGATCCACTCATATTAGAAAAACCTATAATCCATTTCCTCCTTATAAAGGCAGAATTTAACCTTCTCAGTTTAAGAATGGAACATCCAAAAATCAAAGAGCAAAGGGTGGAAATCAAACTTGAAATTTGACAGTGTCCCAGACAAACATGATTACTCTCATCAAGTGCATTGCAGTTTTTCTTCAGCTGATACCAGCATGCCTTTCTTCAAGGCGAGAGTCTGGAAATTAACACACAAACAGAAAAGAAGTTCTTTCCATCATCACTACTAAGTGATGTGGGGAAGCCATCCAACTCTACTGTGCTCTATCTTATAGTTCAGTGCCTCAAAATATTATCTTGCTTCCTGGAAAACAGAGCAGCTTTTGTAGCTCTCAGATCTACTGCTAATCCAAGTCACTCTTGGTTCATAGATAGGAAACCAAGTCCAGAGAAAAGGAAAGATCCAGGCACCTGAAACGTAGCTTTCAGCTTGAACTGTAACTTGTTCTAGAAAATCCTGGACCCAGCACAAAACATTGCATTAAGCAGTCATGCCATGCAAAAAGTAAACAAAAGTAGCAACAGAGGCAGCATGAAAGACATACTGGTAATTTGTTGCAGGCTGGTTTTGCAAAGTTAAACAAAATTAATCAAACAACCAGCAAAAGAATCAAATATTAGAGCAAAACTTTCAAAGCAGCATTCAGATTCTACAGCCCAGGTGTGCATTTCAATTTTTTTTCCTATGAAAATTTGCTGATAAATGTGAATTTCTGATTCGCTCCTTAGAGGAGCATTTCCTGTCTGAACCTGAAAGTCCATGCAAATGGACTCAAATAATAGATCATTCTTTTTCTTTTTTTTTTTTTTTCCTCTGCTTGCATTGGTTATACCAGTTTATGTTGCTGTCTGTAGGTGGGTGGAAAATATGAAGTACAGATGACGCCAGAAAGCAAGGAAGCACTAGCCATTGTGGACATGATGGTAAATGTAGAAATGCCAACCCACATTTGTGTGCAAACACTAGAGAGGAGAACACCAAGGCACTTGCCATCTTCCTCTCGCCTGGCACACAAGCCTACTTGCCAATGTATGGCACCTATGATCAGGACTCGCATACAATGATTTTCTTGTTATCCCAAATTTGGGTGCACTTTTAATACAGAAAGTCCACAATGATCTATGCTTTAATGATTTTTCACCACATATGTGAATTTGTGGCCTCTCAGATCAAATAGCTTGCTCATATTTTTAACCTCCCTAGACCTCTGAACTGACTTTATTGGTCTATATTGCTTCTTAGTACATCTTTATCTGAGGAAACTCATTGACATGCTGGTTACATCATTTGCTAACCACTAATGAAAATGTTAAATTAGATCAGACAAAAAATTGATCTCTGTGACACTCCACTACACACTTCTCACCCTTCACATCCCAGCTCAATATGCTGTTGCTTATCATTATCTTTTGTTTATGGTCTTTTGGACAGTTTTCAATCCCTGTGTTTTTCAAGCTAATTTCCATTAATTTTTCAATGAGACTTTGCAAACCACTATTTTATTAATTCTTGCTACCACAAATACTTTATTAAATTCCACATACATTAAGCTTCCTGTATTCCTACATTCCCTTTGTCAGTTAGATTATATTTTTTGTTCTTTTCCTATTCTATTGCTCAGTAAACTGAGTGTTTGCAAAAGCAGTATTTGTTTCAGTACACTACTAAGACTTAAAGTTAGGACTCTTGCACAGTGCCATAATTTTCAGGATCATGCTTTCGATCAGCAGCACATTTATCTTATCTCAGTGGCAGCTTCTCAGTTCTCCATGACTTTTCATAAATCACTACAGGTGGTGCGGTCACCATCCTTTGGATTCTGGGATGCATATGCTTAGAATAGCCAATCTGTACTTTTCCTCTGAATATTTTCTTACCAGTTCTGATTTGCTTCCTTTCTACACCCCTCCTTAGACAAAAACCTATATTAGAAATAGCCTTTATTTATCCTGGAATGTGCTAAGCCCTTTCATTTCTGTTTCTTATCTTTCACTCGTTATATGCTGAACTGTTGATAGCAACAGTAATACATTTCCTTCCTTTCTACAGAAACAAACAAAAAAATACTGGTTTTATATATAGTTGCTTAACTATCACTTAAAAACCCACTGATACACAGCACAAATCATGCAGCACAACTCTTCAGGCTTTTGTCTGGCTCATTTTTAATTGAAGAGTAACTACATTTTCAGAAAAGTTTCTGAGTGACTAGAGTTATTTTATAAATCCTTTAATAAACATTAAACAAACATCTGCAGAAAATATATTCCTTTTATTTAACTATATAATACACATCAACTACATGTAGCAAATACTTTGAACTTTGAAACCAAGCTGACATTATTTGTTATTTTGTAATTGGCCAGAGTGATTAATTTTTCAGTCTGTGGAAAAAGTAATTCTTGTGCAAAAAAGATCATACACATCCTTCAATAAAAGTTAATTGCAGCTCTCATTTTATTTGTGAGCTTTCAGGGAACAGTATTAAGTTCCTGACACCGTAGAACTGATTCACTAGATAATATGCAAGCAATTCCGTAGCAAATATGCCTTTGAAAGGCAGAACTCAGAAAAGAGGTGTATCTTGTATATATCTAGGTATCCGGCATCTGCAAATTGGGTTCATGTGGCAAGGCTCTGGTAGTAGGAGGGCTACAGGGGTGGCTTCTGTGAGAAGCTGCTACAAGTTTCCCTTCTGTCCAATAGAGCCAATGCCAGCTGGCTCCAAGATGGACCCACCACTAGCCAAGGCTTAGCCCATCAGCAACAGTGATAGCACCTCTGGGGTAACATATTTAAGAATGAGAAGAAGAGGAAAAAAAGAAAAAAGAAAACACCAAACACTGGGCAACTGCAGCCAGAGAGCAGAGTGAGAAAGTGAGAATATGTGAGAGGAACAACTCTACAGACACCAAGGTCAGTGAATAAGGAGGGGGAGGAGGTGCTCCAGGTGCTGGAACAGAGATTCCCCTGCAGCCCGTGGTGAAGACCATGGTGAGGGAGACTGTCCCCCTACAGCCCATGGAGGTCCACAGTGGAGCAGATATCCACCTGCAGCCTGTGGAGGACCCCATGCCGAAGCAGGTGGATACCTGAAGGAGGCTGTAGCCCTGTGGGAAACCCACGCTGGAACAGGGTCCTGGCAGGACCTGTGGACCCATGGAAAGAGGAGCCCATGCTGGAGCAGGTTTGCTGGCAGGACTTGTGACCCTGTGGAGGATCCACACTGGAGCAGTTTGTGAAGAACTGCAGCCCATGGGAAGGACTCACGATGGAGAAGTTGGTGGAAGACTGTCTCCCATGGGAGGGACCCTACGCTGGAGCAGGGGAAGAGCATGAGGAGTCCTCCCCCTGAGGAGGAAGGAGAGGCAGAAACAACGTGTGATGAACTGACTGCAATCCCCGTCCCCGTCCCCCTGCACTGCTGGCAGGGAGGAGGTAGAAAAATCAAGAGTGAAGTTAAGCTCAGGAAGAAGGGACAGGTGGGGGGAAGGTGTTTTAAGATTCAGTTTTTATTTTCTCATTACCTTACCCTAATTTGATTGGTAATAAATCAAACTGATTTCCAAGTCAAGTCTGTTTTGCCAGTGACCGTAATTGGTGAACGTTCTCTCCCTGTCCTTATCTCAACCCATGAGATATATATTTTTCTCTCCCTTGTCCAGCCAAGGAGAGGGAGTGATAGAGCAGCTTTAGTGGGCACCTGGTGTCCAGCCAGGGACAACCCACCACAATATGTCATGTCAAAAAGAACTTAAGTCAGTGGATTTTTCTATGGATTATAATTACCATTTAGTAATTCATAAAATGCTACTAACTGTAGGATTTAAAACAGATCCATATAAGAAAATTCACTGATGTGTGTTATAACTATGCAACACAAAAAGCACAAGCATATTTTGTTTCCTATATACAGCAAAACCACCAAAACCGAGGAGAAGAAAAGCCTGAATCTAGAAGAATTATTTTCAAAATAATTTTTTTTACACTGTGAATAACAATAATTTTGATTTTAGCTACCTAAAATCTAGCTGTTTAGTCCAAGATGGTCATTTGGCTAACTTTATGCTCAAGAGAAATTCATTTTTAGCTGGCTGGGGGAGAGAATGATAGCAGGTGCCCAAATGCAAGGTGCTCATGCCATTTCAGCTCTCTGTGCAGGGCTGTCATATATGACAGGGGACCACGGGAAAGCCTGCACTCTCCTGGAGTGATAGATGGAGCCATACAAGCAGCCCCAGTACATCAAGAATGGCAATAGACCTCTGTGTATCAAAAGCAGATACTAAAGGGCAAGCTCAAATTAGATGCCTTTGTTTTAGATGGCTACAGACAGGTGAAAGTAATTTTATCCCATGTGTATTAATTCATATAAGCAAAACAGAAGAGGAATCTAACACAAATTTCAAGACAAATAAAGAAATAGTTGGAATGTAATTTTAAATGTGCGGATGTGTGGAAACTCACAGAAAGCATAGGGTATTTTTGCATGGAAGTCTTGCTTTAGGGTGCCTAGAAGTAGATTAAAAACAACCCTTTGGCAACATGCTTCAAAGTACTGAAATAGTGCAAACTCTCCCGGCTAAAACTCTAATCTAATTCTACAAGTTTATTTCAGTCTTTTGAGCCCAGTTTAGCTTTGGAAACTTAGCTTGAATTTGGTGATCATTTTAAAATATTAAAAGGAAATTATGTGTTTGAATGGGAGCTTTTATTAAAGGATCTTTTCTCTCAAGGGAAGCTTATACATGAGTAGAGAAGCTACCATTAGATTAATAGAATGTAAATTTTATCTATTTACATTTCTGAATTCCTTTTTCTCACATTTTAATTAAATTCTTTTTCTCTATATTTTGCTTTCATTATGATCACAATTTGACATGCAGCTGGCAATAGCTGATTTTCATTTTAAGCTGTTTATAATCTCACCCCCAACTGTCATCTGTTACTTGCACTTCTTGGGATCTCTTTGGAGCAAGGAACAAGTATTCATATCTTTATAGGCAGCACCAGGAGTGTTGTGGGAGCTACCGAAGTACACACTAACAATGACAAGAGTAATGACATAATCTGAGCTATTTTCTCTTATCTGCTCTTCAGAATCAGTTCACCCATCTAACACTTTACTAACATCCACCAGTGAGCTGCCAAAATATTTAACTTAAAAATTGACAAACACATCTTGGCTGCACACACTTAAGTATTAAAAATCTGGAAAGCAAGCCGTATGCTGCTTATGTGCATTTTATATATACACAGACATGAAGCCTCATTATGTGCATTACCATCAGCCTAAAAGCATTTCTTGCACTCAATAAAGTTTTGGCCAGGAAAATCAGTATCACATAAAAGCAGTCACCTGTATTCACAGATAGAAGATTTCAAAGAAGAGACAGCATCAAAAGACCCAAAACTTTCAACATAGCCAATAACAAACAACATTAGGAAGAGACAGAAATCTCTGTATGACAAAAAAAACAGCCAAAGTGATACTTTTTTGAATTACCAGCCACATAGTGCAAGAGACCAGTGTGAAGCAATATAATTCTTGACTGTATAGAGCACTTGAATAAAGAAACAGGAAAACTTAGACCTACACTAGACACTCGGTGCTCAAGGAAATTTATTTTTCTTGGAAAGATGCACTAGAAGAGCTTTTCAGGTTCTTTAGTCTTACAGTTTACTACTACCAGTTGCATCTGCATACTGGATAAAGGCCCAGTATTGTGAAGAAAAACATGTAATCATGAAATTAGGAACTTATTTTGCTTACAAACTGAAGCGGCACAGACAACCACAGTTGCACTATTCTGTTTTTTTTATGTGTTTGACACTAAAACTGTAAATTCCCTACATTAAAAGAACATTTTTACTGTTTTTAATAGAAATATACATGCACGTGAGCATAAGAAGCCCAAGTTGCTATGTAAACAATATAACATTTATTTCTTATAGTTGTTCCCAAAACTAAAAGGACTGCAAACAAGCTAAGCATGTAAAAGATAGCAGATGAACTTCCAAGTTCATAAATGTGTAGAAACAATAATCTAAACCGTCTATCACAAATCTAGAACTGCAAGTGACAACAGTTCCTAGAGTCATCATTGATGTTTCTCTGATGTCATCAGCTCAACATACAGCAGGACTCAAAGGGAAACAACTAAGCATTAGATATCCCTCAAGAAAGTATTAAGAAAAAGGGAGAGGACAGATTTATAAAAGACCCCTCCAGAAAACCTTAGCAAGGCCACATCCTGAGCAGCATACGCAACTGCACAGTTCTGGAAGGACACAGTTGAGTTAGACTCCAAAGTACAGGGACAAGGGCAACTACAACGATTAAAAGCTTGCAACAGCTGCCCTACAATGAAGGATTAAGAAGGCTAGGAATCCTTAATTTGGAGAGAGCAACACAAAGGGAATACGATTAAGCTCTAGAAATTTCTGAATGCAGTGAATAAGTAAGCACAGAACTATTACTCACTAAAATGCGTAGTACTAGAACTAAGAATGACTTGATAAAGCTAGCAATAGACTAATTTAAAGCAGGTAAAATAAAATACTATGCGGAGACAATAGTACTTTCTATAATTAATTGCTACATCTCAAAGTTATGGAGGCAAACAGTACCAGCAAATTAAAAAATAGACTACAAACAAAACCTCACAGTCAATAAGTGCATAAAGGGAAATTAAAAGGCATAAGCAAGATCTTACCTCCCAACACCCCTGAAACAGCAGTTCTAAGACACTGAAGAAGAGGAAGAGTAGACTGCAGAAAACAGAGAGGCTCACGTACTTTCCCTAAATAGCACTTCCCATTGCCGTGCTCTCAGCTGGAGAATGCTAAGCTGGATGGCCAATTGCTCTGACTCAGCTGGGCCTTCTTATGCCCTAATGTTCTTAATTTGCTTTACCTTTTACCATGAGAAATTCACTTCTTTTGTTGCAAGTATAAAAATGCAATTATTAATAAAAAGAAACACATGCTTATCAGGCAGTGTGTTAGCTAAGGTAATATACAGTACTTCAAAACAAAATGGCAGAGTTTACTTAATATAAGGAATAAATATATTGCATTTAAATTAGGTGATCATACTAGGTTTGAATATAAATCATGTTTGCATTTCTTCAGAAATATCCAGTTTTCACAAAGGGACTTCTTTTTATCAACTGCTAATTAACATTATGTACTTTAAGTACCATATACAAAAATTCATGATTCTGCACTGACTTTGGACAACATAAGATTGTTAAACTCCACCTTGTGTATCGCTTTATGGGGTTGTTGGGCTTTGTACCTGTGAAAAAGAGGAAATTAACAGCAAACACACCATCTCCATTTTCACTGAATAAACTGAAAGAAATGTAGGAATGAATGCAACCTCTTCTTGACACGACCATACTTCTAAAAAAAAAATCAGTCACACCTGTTTCTGACTTTTAGGGAAAGCATATTAAGGATTATGAAATAACTAAAGTTGATGAAGTTTTTCTCTTAAAACAATGAAATTAGATCTCTCTACTTCTGATAGTAGACTGCAATGCTTTCTCAGAGATAAATGTTTTCAAAGGGATAACTGTCTGCCTAGTGAAGAGCAAAACACAAAAATTATATTCAGATAAAAACTCTGGTCTCTAATCTGGGCTAAAAAATCAGAAACAATTGCATTTGGTCCAGATTAACAATATTTCCCAGTTTTTCAGGTCATAAATGTGTCCTTTCTTGTTTTCCGCACTGCATATTGCAGAAGTCTTCCACATGCATTTGCTCTGCGTCTATGGTGGTAGTATGAAAGCACCACATGCAAATGGTATTGCCAAGCAATATTCTTTTTCAGTTCTTCTCTGGTTAAAAAAAAAAAAAAAAAAAGAAAAAGAAAAAAGGCATTTCTAAAGAGTTAGATACTTGATGGTGAACTTTTGTCTTCTTCTATATGATGCAAAACTTTTTAAAAAGTATTTCTGCTTATAGACATTAACTCAAATCCACTTCAGCTCCAGTGGCTTATCACTGCTGGAACTATAGAGTATAGGACCACCCTTTTCTCCTATCTGTTTGCACCTGAAATTGTTAAAAGTGGAAAATAGCAAGCTCTGTGTCAGGAACCAATCCTGCACATTGCTAGCTGAGGTAATGCTCTCTGTTGCAAACAGTTTTATTCACTTTTACTGGCGTCCATACATACTTAAACTCATTAAATTACTTTTAGTTCTAAGTACTAAATCTGGTAGAAGTTTCAGGTCCAGATCTCTGGTTGAATTATTCAAGTTCAAGTGCTTCTCCAGAGTTGGTGAAACTAATCCTCCTGCAGTCGGACCCTTGGCAAGTCAGAATACACCAAGAGGGAGCTTTAAAATAAAAAAAAGTCACCAGATGTTATGTCTTTCAAGAAGAAGCCTAGGAAGCCTAAAAGGGCAAAGCCCAAACATTGTGGTTTGATTTGAAATTAAAGATAAGAAAGACCCATTAAATATTCATTAATTCATAGATGAAGGTGGGACCTTAAATTGACTAATTCTAGTTGTCTTTACACAGGAGATTTTACTTCAATCATTCAGATATCCTGAGAACTTCTGCAGATCATGAATTCTAGCATGTAGTAGTTGCACTATGTCAGAGACATAAAAACAGATGTTAAGTATTAATTGAAATTTGGTTGGGTCAGAAAGTTTCTAGAATCTACCACTGAGCTGAACACTTAAAATTGTAGTCTTTCACACCAGTATACCACACTAAGGAAAATGTTCTTTAACGTCATCATTTTGATTTAAATAAGATCCATATAGCATGAAATACAAAGAAAAACAGGTATTATACTATTTGATTCTGTCATTTCTAAATTTTCAAATGAAAAATGAAAAAAACTGGCCATTTGAGAATATTTGGCTTAATGAACAAAGTGGTTTATTACAGTCCTATGTCATTGGTTAGCAATTAGCAGTTAAATCATGGGAAATCATTGAGCCAGCATATAATTAGGATGAAGAACGCAACTATGTGTAATGCCCATAATTAGGCCTATGAAAGCTGAAACAGGCAAAATCATTAAATCAGTCAATGTTTAAATCAGATGGACACTGCACCTACTCACTAAGTTGTTTGCACATGATGTCAAAATTACATAGGCAAATTGCAGCTCATACCCACTGTGCAGGCATTTTGCAGGAAACCATGCTTAATTCTCTCCTACGCTGCCTTAAGAATACCACCCGCTGTGTTTCAAGTACTGCAGCAATGCACTGCAAAAAGATAGGGTAGCACAGTAAACAGGCCAGTAGCCTTTTGAATAAACTAGATAGTACAGATTTACAAAAATAGTGCCCATTAGTGCAAATTGTCTACTATGTATTAATGTTTTTTAATGTCCTAAGCTCTTTATTGTAATTAATTGTCTTTGTATATCCTTTGCAATTACTAATTTTATTTCCATGTTCCAGTTCCTTTTGTGTGTTTTCCTCCTTCAGTAATAATGCATAAGTTCAGCAATCAACATAGTTCACCTATGCAACTGTCCTTTCAGAATAAACACACAACGCTACCACCAATGTGACTGGAGAATCTCTTTAAAGCAGATCTAGGGTTTTTTGTCTGAAGCTTTTCTACACGCAACACACAAGAAGATATTCTTGAATGTATCAATATGTGTCCGAATTATTCAAAAACACTTCCAAATTCTCGCAAAGTTTAAACAAAATAAAAGTTATTTACAACAGACTAAGGGCTTTACTTTGCCATTTCTGCAATGGGAAATACGATTCCTCAGCAGACTTTCGTCATTCAAACACAAAGCTTTGCAGAAGAGTGTCCTATATACTGAGGTCCCAGGGCTCTGAATTCTGACACTAACTGTATACGTACTTACTTTTCCCTGGAAAGTAACATTTCTCTTACCTGAAAAAAAAAAAAAAATACAGTATTAAGTATACGAACTGAGTAACACACACTGAGAAACAAAAAAACCAAAACCCAAATCCCATCCAACTGGATATAAAAAACACCTTTTTCACTGTGAGGACCGTCCAGCAATGGAACAAGTTTCCCAGAGAGATTGTGCAAAACCTGACTGGGTAAAGCCCTGAGCAACCTTGTCTGATCTCTTTTCATAAATTTGGGCTGCAGACCTCCTGAGGTCCCTTCCAACCTGAGTTACCCTATACTCTGTGATTCAGTAACAAACACAGAAAAAAGGAGGAAAATACTGCTTTCCTTTTGAGGATCTTTTATGCCTGTTTGGTTTCCAACAAAATTTCAATATAAAGTTTGTATACTTATTTTTTCAGCACACTTAAGAGTAAATGGAAACACTGCTTACAGCTCAGCCACAGATATTAGCAGCACAGATTTTACTGAAAAAGTTAGAGCAATTTCTTTGGAGGAAATCTGTTTATCTGCTTTATGCCAAAAATCAGGAGGCAGACTGTAATATTGAAAGTAAACTAGCAGGAACATAGAGTCCTTCTGATAGTGGTAAGACTGGTAAAAAGCACAGGAATTATGCCTGTGGCTATCAATCTGGTACAGAATCCTAAGTAATCTAAGTTGACTGTTCTTTCATAGTTTCTGTAAATCTACCTCTATACCTGCCTAAACAAAAGCCTATTACAACATCCACTGGATACGGAAAGACAGTACTTCATTATTTTCAACGTGTTTAATGTGTTTTAATATGTTAGCTCTACAGCAATGGTGTTCAACAAGGAAAGATTCACTCAGTAAATGCCTTACATATTTTCTTGGCTCATAAAGAGCTACATAGTACTGCAGGGAGCATACTGTACAGTTATTAAATGCTATTATGAGATATGTCATATTATTGCTGAAATCTGCACAAAGCAAGAAAAGGAAGAACCCTCAATATTTGAACTTTAAAATTATACAGTATTTCAGTAGCTACATTTTCACTTCATAAATCCAAAAGGTCTCCATAGCTAGAACCTACATATAACCACAGCCCAAATTGAAAATATTACAGTAAATGTGACAAGATAGATGATAAATGTGGTGTTACAGTTCAAGGATTTACAGTCATGATGTGAATACATTATGTACACTGACAATTTTCATAATTTATTCATCATTTTAGGAATACTATGAAAAATATAGAGGCACTTTAAAAATCAGATTGATAGTATGTGCATTGTGGAGGAGTTGAAACACATATTTACTGTGTGCTTTCATGTGCTTTCATTATTCTTTTGCTGAGGGCCAGATTCCAGGATAGTAGCACTCCAATTTTCTTACTGCTGAGGTTCACGCTTTTGTCGTTTTACTGAAGCACTCAAAAAAGTTTGGATTCTCTAAGATCTGTTGTAGCATCTGCCACTGATATTCACTGATACCCAGTAACAATCCACAAAGAGACAGTTTACTGAAAGTATGCATTAAGAAGCTCACTGTGGAAATATAAACTGAAAAAACATAGGTGTATATTAAGTATTGGAGAAGTCAAGTCATTGTTTCTTTCCATCTTTCTTGTTGTCAAGACTTGGTATCACACTAGAGGATGCCATGTCAGCCTTCTGGTCTAGGAAACAAATGCCGCGCAGGGGAAACGGTGCACACTGTACCACACAGCTGTGGTACATCACCTCAAGAGCTGTGATACTGGGTGCTACAAGAGACAGAGCCTCTATGGACTGTGTGAATTTAACTAATACAGAATTCACATACATACTTAGGAACAAAGGATACAAATTAAATACTAACCAAACAGAGAAAAGAATGGACTAGTGCTCTGGAAAGCATTGGCCAAGAATGAAAAGATGCTCATGAATCCAAGTCATCCATGAAATGCCATCATGTAAAGGACTAATATAACCTTTGCATACACACACAAGCACACATATATAAAAATATAGATATAAATGTATTTGCATATTAAGATATACTCTGAGGTAGACCCTGCAGTGCATCTGACTTTTCTGCTCATCAGAAAGATCTCAGTAGTTGTGGTGCTCCCTTGTCAAAATGGATGCTGAAGGATTGTGAACTATATAAATAAAATTTGAATAAATAAAATAAAATGAATATTTGAATACCTAAGAACTTGTTTTACAATTAGAGAGTCAAAGAGCTCAAGCTGTTTCTTTTAACAAAAAGTATAAGGAATAACTTGATTACTTTATGAAAGTATCTCCAGAGAGAGAAAAATCTAGGTAGTAAAGAGCTCTTTAATCTAGCTGAGAAAATGAAACAAGAAGCAAAGGTTAGAAGCTAAAGCGACACATATTAAAATTAGAAAATAGGCACACATTTCTACCACAACCAATTAGCAAGTACATCTGTAAGTTCTTTTCCTATTGATGCCTTTTGAAGACCTCTTTTTTAATCTGAAAAGACACAATTTTATGCAAACTTCTGATCATACTTCCCACTGCTTCTCTTACAGATTAAAATGTAAGAACTGATTATATAAAGTGAATGGTCATCTACTATAGAAGGGACAGGGAAGCAGAATGCCATTTTTTCCTCCCTGTGACAGAAGAAGGAGCAACTTGGTAAAATGCAAACTTACATAAGTTTCACTAGACATACCAGAGTTCAAAGGAGTCAACTGATTTATCAGCAGTATTCCGATAGAAAGAAGTTCACTGAGAACAAGTTAAAGCCTGAAGTTTTGAGCTGCTTAGGACTTGGGGTATTGCAGTCTTAGAATTTTCAGCTCTAAGTGAGCATCCAACAAGTTTTGTGAGTACTTTTCAACTCAGTTACTTTCAAAAACATATGCGCAAACTCTTAACATCTTTTATAAACAACTTCTGCCATTTAACGTCAGTCATTTTCTGTTCTGAATCTAACAAAAGACACCATAATTAAATGTCTCACCAGTGACTGAACAAACTGAAAAAAAATACAGTCAAGCTTTCAGTAACATTAGGCAGGCAACGTTAGCAGATTATATTCTACATTGAAAATTATAACAAGAATAATAATTGAAGTCAATGGTCAAATCCAAAGTAATGTAATACAGGCAAGTATTCTAGCTAAAAGGTTTCTAGTCATTTTGCAAGTACACTTACAGGCTTAAAATAAACTGATGAACTAAAAGCACCTTCTTTAAAGAACAGGAGAGTAGACAATTTTTGATTAACTGGCCATTTACTATATGCTAAGCATGGAAAGATGGATACTAAGGAATTCATGTTATTCTGCAGCTTCCCAATTTTATTTTATCATTGAAGAACCTAAACTAGAGCAAGTTTGTTGAATCATTTTATTTATTGCGAAATTTTTTCTTTGCTAATTTTTGTGCAAGTATCACTGACTAAATTTGTCTTCCTGGTTAAGATAATCTTATTCTATCGCCAATGGTGGGAAAAACAGCCTTTTTCATCTCTTTCCACGAGAAACATATTATGTACATCTTCCAAACTATTTAGTTTTATCTCTTTTCTCCCTTCTTTTTCCTATAAATGATCCATTAGATGAATTAACATTTGACTATGCAACTAAACAAAAGCTAAAGTCTGTTGTTTCTAAGTTTGGCAAAAGAAATGTCTTCCACTGTAATGTGTAGAGTGATCTCTAGAAATTATTTTATCTCTGGAAGTTATTTTAATTCTACAATTTGCTGTCTTTTCACATTTATGCCAATAAATGTGAATTTTACAATTTTACAAAGTTTTGATTCCATGGTTATTCAGCCATATATTCCACTGGCTTTCTTGAGTTATGCAGTCAATGAACTGTTTGACACAAAAGTCAAACTGTTCACTGTTGCTCGAGTGTGCCTGCCCTGCAGCTGCCTGGTCGTGTGGAGCTTCTGACATTCTAGATATACACCAATAAGCCAACAGTGAATGTCAGTCAAGACCTGCCTTAGCAAAAAAAACCGCATATATTCTTATACAGAGAAAAAGAACTTCAAAATTATGGTTCTTTCGCTCTTACTCAATGACCTGCCTGGAGTCTAAAAGTGGGGAAACCATGAGAAACAGAAAATAGCGAGAGAAGCAAGGTATACCATTTGTGAAATAATGTTTATTACAGTCATTAGTCTAGTGTTACAATCAAGGAGAAACACAAAAATATGGTAAACTGTGAGAATAATTTCAAAAACTTTGACAAATGGGCATTATGCAAAATGTGCATGTTGCATGTGGGGAATCACACTTGGGTTTAAAAATCCTCAGTGGAAGAATGCAATGCACCTTAACACTCTAGAGTTTGCTATGTCTTGATTCATTTTGTTCCAGAATCTTGCCAGAAAGAGCAAGATTATCAAACACTCTGATTTTTAAATTGTTTCAATAAAAATTGTACCAAAATTAGATCTTGGAAAATTCAGTTATTTTCTAATCAATAACTAACTTATAAAGATTCAAGAGAGTGCAAGAAAGGATCTTGCTATCTCTTTAAG
Organism: Platalea leucorodia; assembly: GCF_965183815.1. Lineage (NCBI taxonomy): Eukaryota > Metazoa > Chordata > Aves > Pelecaniformes > Threskiornithidae > Platalea > Platalea leucorodia. The sequence goes on along the minus strand of NC_138828.1, from coordinate 54,435,305 downwards.
TGAATAGTTCTATTGATTAGTACTATAGATTCAGTACAGATACCTCCATCAAATTCAAGAAATTCATGGTTTTAGGGCCAGAAGCCAGGGTGATGCTTTTGAGTCAGAGAAGCTTGGAGATGAAATTATAGACAGTCCAAAACATCTAAGAAGATTACAAACTGAAGAGCAGTCGGTCCTTCTCCAGTAGAGGAGAAAAGTATTTCTCATGGGCTAGGAACTGCGTATTTTTTTGAACTTGGATACATGCCACAAAAGTCTAGTTTAATATCTGTGACTGTGGAAAGAAATATGCCACTCTGTTCCAAAAAATAAAAAAATTAAAACCAAATCAGTTTCTAGCAGATGATCAAGTTTTCAACCACCTGGCAAATTACACTTGAGTAGCCAAAGGGGGCAGATTGCTTGTGGTAATGGGCCAGCTAATCAGCTCCCCTTTAAAGAAATAACTTCTTGGTAAGTCAAGCTTGATGCTCTGAGAAATTCTCCAATGTCTCACAATTTCTGTATGTCTGAAAAGGAAGTCTAATAGTTATCACCAGTTAAAGCAGACTCCAATGTCAAAGAAAGATACCTCCATGCTGACATCATCTTCTGTACTAGGGAAGAGTATATATGGAACAAGACTGACCCAATGTGCTGCTGATTACTGCTGTGGAATGAATAACCTCATGGATAGAGAGTAAGATATACCAAGTTGCCATAAAAAAATTTGCTCCAGATTCATGACTCACAGCAATGGTACTTACAGCACCAGGTCTTCTGACTTCCTCACTTATAATTATCCACTTTTCATCCATCTGTGGGGAACAGAGGCCATGAATGAGAAATTCAATCTTGTGGAGTGTTTTAATTCATGACTTCCATAAAAGATGAACCGTGTTATAAAAGGTTCCTCTCCCTTTCTTTCCTTGATACCATACTCCCACTACCTCAGGAAGCAAAACACATTTGGCTTCCTGCTAAAGACAGCAAGAGATTATGATATAACACAGAAGTCCTACTCTGCATCAGCAAATCGTGACCCATTTTTTTTTTTTTTGCTACTCCTCTCCACTTTTTTTTTTCAGAAATGTGCTTCTAAAACTCATGTTCTCTATAGGCTTACTGGACAAGTATATTTTCTCTGCCTAGGGATTTATCACAGCTGTGTGGAAGAAATTGTACCTGGGACAAAATATGTGAAGAGAAGAGCAAGCACGGGAGATGCTGACATGCGTGGGAGCCAGTTAAAAGGACTTAGTTCTAGGACCTCCTCTCCTGCTTGAGCACATGGGGACAGAGACGATTTAGAAAATAGGGAAAATGTGAGGTGGGTGTGCATTGAATGGCAGACATAGTACTGGACTGAAATTCTGGTTTCAGAGATGTAGGGGTACAGCATAAGGATAGAAGAGCTACAATGAGCTTGGGAGAACAGAGTAAAATAAAGAACTGGGGAGGGTTGTTTTAGATGTCAGTTCTGGATCTGAGATGTTGAAGAATGGAAATTCCCTTCATTTGTTTCATGTCTGTAGAATTTTCACAATTGTAAATTATAGGCAATCTTACATCTAAGATCCCTTTGAGTATATTGTAGTAGAGTATATGAAAATGCAATTTCCCAAGCTAATCTTGCCAAAGAAACAGACTTCTTTCTAAAGTGGCAAAAAAACCAAAAAAGGTTAAAAACATGTTCAAGGAAGAATAAAATGTTGAAGTAATACAGTCTGAAGGAAACTGTAAGATTAGAAAGGTTTTCCTATGTTCAGAGTTTCAATTTATACTCCACTTTTTCTGAAGGCCATTCAGCTCGATTTTCTGCTTTCAATACATTTTGACTAGAAACATAAATCAACTGACAGAAACAAACTCAAGTGAGCTGAGACTTGGATTTTATAGCAATATTGATAAAAGCACTGGGCATTCCTGGTGGAACATTGGCATTTGGCCTGGGAGACAGTGTTTTGAGAGATTTCTCAGATTCTTCATACATCTACAGATATATTGTTGTGCTGCAAGTAATAAATGTGGAAAGAGGAAAGAAAAAAAAAAAGAGCTCTCCCCATGGAAACCACAAAATAACAATTTTTGTTACAACATTCCAAGGGTGTAACTTGCTGAAGACTAGGTAAGCCTCAGAGCCATGGTAAGTTTTAAGGAGAGATATAGGTGAAGATAGAGTAATGCCTTTATAGATCTCTGGGCAGTTCCTATCATGCAGAAAGGGCTGTGCAGGAAAATCCTGTGGTGACATTTGATGTCAATTTAACTGGCAAAGCGGAAACTGAATTACATAGTATGAAAGGTGAAGTAAAGTTATTCAAGGAGGGTCATAATTTAAAAAAAAAAAACAAACTATCTACACCAAAAATCAAGTAAGTGTTTTAACTCGTATTTTTTGCTTGCTTCTTTTTAAGCTTACTCCTTTTCTTTTATGTAATTCCATGCTGGAGTACCCATATTTACTAACCATATAAAATAGAACTGGAAGTAACTCATAAGATCTTTACATATTTCTTCCTCCTAAGTCAGTGTCAACTGCACCAAAATCATCCTCACAGGCCTTTGTGTAACCCATTCATAAAAAACTCCAGTGATGAATACTGCACAACAGCTCTCTGCAGTCTATCTCAGCTCTTAGTTAGAAAATACTTCTTAATTTCTACAAATACCTTGTTGCAACATTAGCTCATTACTTCTTGTCACTGGATGAAGGAAACGGATTATTTCCTTCCTCCTCAGGTCATGTTTTCTAGACATCTGATCACTATCCATGCTTTTCTCTACAACCTCTTCAGTTGGTCAGTATTTTGTTTGAAGTGCAATAACCAAACCAGGATACCAGATGTTCAGGGTTTTTCTTTTTTTTTCTTTTCCTCACAACAATATGAATTTGGCAACTGGTGTTCCGTTCAATAAAACATCCTAAATTTTTTTTTCTGCAACTTTTGCCTAGCTAGCCAGTTTCTATCTTTCATTGCTCAGCTGATTATTCTTACTGAAGTGCAGTAATTTGCATTTGTCCTGCTTGAACTACATCCTGCTTTTCAGACCAAATCACCAATTAACAAGATTGTTTTAGATCTTAAACCTCTCCTCCAAAGTGCCTGCAGATATGCCCCATCCGTTTTGACTTTATATAAAAGAATACGTCATCTTACGCCATTCTGAGATGATTCTCCCTGGCTTCCTTTGGTTTAATAAGTATCATGCAAGAATTTTTCACTTCACCACACCAAGGTATTAGTTTCCAATACAATTCTGCATTTTGGGGGCTTAATGTAGGTACTGTTGCAATTATTTTGCATATTTTGGCTGCTAGGGTAAGGAATAACATGAAACATTCAATCGATAACATTTAGCTATTTCCTTAGAAAAATAAAAAATAGACAGAAATTCAGATTTGGATGTAATAAACACTTTCTTACAATTTCCAGCCAGAAGAAAACTTGGTTTTCCCTCATATCATCTAGAACATACATCCGGATTTTCAAGCAGCAGTGTTACAGTGCAGAAAGAAAAAAATATGAAAGACAAAATTTATTGAATAATAAATCAGATGTGTATTGAAAGAGAAAGAGAACAAGAGCACAACAAAGCCTTGTTTTAATTGTCTAATATAAACATTTACATTTTGCATAAGGATTAATGAATTAAGCTACTTTAGCATGAAGGAAAAAATTGCTGTTTATGACCTAGTGTTAGACAACAGTAAATAGCTTAATCTGGTTTTCTCTGAAGGTAAAGTTGTATTTAGTAATGGATTTAAGAGATATGTACAGAAGTTTCTTACTTAATTTTATTAGCACATGAACTATAAAAAATTTTGCTATACATGTATATGTATAACCCTTTGTAACTGGCATTTCCACTCCAGTATTGCAGGGACGTTTTTTTTACAGAAAGGAAAAGTACCCTGTGCCAACAGAAAATATGGTGAGATAGTCTTCCTAATATTTTGCTTGAATGCAGCAACTGGATTTCTAATGACAAAGCGATGATATGTGAACACTAATTAATATGCGAATTAGCAAACTCATGCTGAGAAAAACCAAAATACTTATAGGCCATAACCATATCCTGGGCTTCAGGCTATTTTCTCTTTGTATCTTATTATTTCTTTGTGAGACAGCACTCAGCAAATAAAAGGGCAATATAATTTCTGTGTTGTGTTTGACAGAAAATTTAGAAGTGCTGTGTAATACTCCAGATATATTCTGTGGTGTAAAAGAGAATTATTGAAGTGTAACAGCTCAGAATTTTAAGACAAATAAGCAAGTTTTGTCAGCAGACTGGAACACTGAGTTTACCTTTGAGCTTTGTCTACATAATCCTTACATTTTATGCTGCATTTGTTGAATACAATGCCTTGCCATGAGTCAAATGATTAGTCTGGAAAAATTAGTTTGGAACTTGTATTAGCTTCAGCTAGACAGAAGAAAAATTAGAACTCAGCTGCATAAACATCATTGTAAATTTGGTTATATTACAAAAATAATGATTTTTATTTTTGTAGTGTAGTGCAGAAGTACCATACTGTAAAAAACATCACTCACAACACAACAAAAACACAAAATAAAATTAATTGAGCTGAAATTTTTTACAGTACAGATAATGCTATTTTCCAAAAGAAAGAGATCTGAGAACATATACATACTTGATGTTTTATTTTAATTCTAGTAAAGCATAGGTGTCTGGAAATCTACACAGGAAAGGTGATCACCCGGGTGCCAGTGCAGCATTGCTCAGTTCTAGGGTTCAGACTTTAGTTTTCCAAATGATTTGTCCTGAATCTCAAATTTTTTTGCCCTATATCAGTTTACTAAGAAACTAAAACTGGACGGCATGTTTGTACTATACAAAGAGATTTTTGAGTTCTCGATTTTAGGGTTTTGGAGAGCAGAGGTAAAAAAGTTTTAGTTAAAAGATGTGTAGCAAAAAAGCCATGAATATTCAAAAACGTGATCTGGAAAAATGGCTTATTTTTTTCTGGAAAATGTAAAGAAGGTCTTATAAAATTTAGAAGAAATAAACCTTTGTCCTTTGTAATTTAGCATTAATGAAATATAGGTAGCATCTGAATACTCAGAAGGGCAAAAGCAGTAGTATTTGTAGGCATAGCTGTTTAAGGAAAAACAGCTCAACATCTTTCATCAGACCACCTAATACAATTGAAAAAGTGGACAAATTTTTGGAAAGTATATAGTGGATTTTATATACTATATATTCTATATCACATAGTATTCACCGGTATATTCTGCCATGTAGAATAATCTCTTCATTTATGCCTTTGGGCCATCCACAGGGACTGAACTGGGGACCCGCAGACCCCACCTGGGTCTACTGCTACAGTCTGAGCTTCAGAGCCAAGTCTCTGCAGCTTGAATGTGTAACAGCTTGACTCCACTCGTCATTGACATGGACAAAAACTTGAAATAATACACATGAACCAAAAGTTTACACTTGTAGGCCTGGTGCAATAGAAAATAACTATAGGGCGACCACTTCTGATTTTTAAGTTTTATGTACTCCAGTTTCTTTCAAATGATTGAAAATTAGCTTTATTCTTACAGTTAAAAATCATAAGATTTTATACATGGTATTTATTTTGGTTTTCAATCTCCTATATATTTACCTTTATGAAGTATTACCCATATACCACGAAACAAAAACACCATGAAAGTAATCCTGTATGTTCTTTCAGACAAGAAATATAACCTGCATTTAGCTAAAGTCTAACAATAATTGTATAGCCAGGTGTAGGAAGTCCTTGTTTTTCAAACAAAAAAATTATTGTCCCTTTTACTGGAAAGCAAATGATTTGTTTGTAAAAAAAGAAAGGGAACCTCTTCACTTGTGCCCCTGAGAATGCTGCTTTTCTTCAGATTAGTTCAATGGTCCAGATAATAAATGAATAATAAAATCGCTACTGTGCATGATATTTTTAATTAGGGAATATATTACAACTCCTAAATTATATTTTCAGGCAGCAAATATAGTGCTCTGGATTTCTGCCTAGAATACTATTACCATTTGAAAATAATTTCTATTAGATTCTAGAAGGACAGGGGGTTTGATTTTCCAAATGAAAGATGCTATGCCTTTTTGACACAGGAATGTCCTACAAATCTATTTTTTTAAATCTTTGTGCAACTGAATTATTTTGAAAAAGTCAGCAAGAGGTTGGGCCTCACAACAAATGCAAATTCAAGCCATGGTTGCCATTCGTATACTATACATATGCACCTGTGAAAGGTGCTATAGCACATACATTCAGCTGATTTTGGGATGGCTACGCTACTTTCAGAAATGCAATATATCTCTTCCACAAAACCTTGGCCAAAATAAAAAGTGAAAAAATTAATTCTTCTGCATGTACCTACTAAAAAATCTGCAGCCCATTTGAAAATTTGCTTATGGCGCTTGCAAACATTGCTTCATTTTGTTAATGTTTCAGTCAGAGGCTTTGAGATCATTCAGTTTTTCCAGATATTTAATGTCTTACGGAACAATTGGATTATTCTCAATGTCACAAGTTTATTTCACCCATTTACCTTATTTACTCATATTAAGCTGGTAACATAAATTAGACTAAAGCATAATTTATGGCTGCCTTAGGCATATCATCTTGAAAGGCATTCAGTCTCAACCTGTAAACATCAAGGGACTGACAATTCATCTCTTTCCCGGTAAGTTTACTCCAGCAGCTAATCATGTTCCCTTTTATAAATTCGTGTGCCTGATGGGGATATGTTTACGTTTATGCCCTGAGCACATATTACTATGCCCTTCTCCACTACACCGAAGTCCGTTAATATGCCAAAGTGATTCTGCATTCTATCAAGTCATCTCATTTTTTTCTTTGTTTGTTTGTTAAATTAAACAGGCCAAGCTCATTCAGACTTTCACCGGGGGGTATTTTTCAAGATGCTAGTGTTTCAAGGTACTTGAGCTAGTGCAGGCGTTAGAAGCAATGTTGTTCGGTTATTTAGGACCACAAAAACAGCCACAGCAGAACAGACAAATAATGGGTCATTGTAGGAGGATCCTTGGGGACACCATATAAAGACAGGACATGTATTTAGGTATATTTTCTTCAATTTGCATTCCTGGAGAAGTGACACTGATTATGTATGTCCTCTCTTTTATTCAGTTACTGTTCATGAGAGGATTTTTATGCTTAAACGTTTTAAGAACCTTTGCTGAAGGACCTCATAAAATGTATTTCACATGGGCACATTAGAGACCTTTGAGAGCTGCCTCCAGTTGCCTTACCCAGCACTGCACCTCACCAGATAAACAGACCTTGAACAGCAGCCTTCCCCGTGTTGTGACTCTCCTCTGAACCACCCCATCTTCCAGCACCCTTCTGCAGGTGTGGGCCTTGGAACATGGGCACATGGTGTCGCTTCCACCCTACACCAACACATCGTCTAACATATGCATGGAGCTGACTGGTCTTGGGAAGCATTTCAAGTACAGTTAATTTCTCTTGAAACATATAGAAGGTGAAAACTGTGTGATAAATTACAATGGAATAAAAGATGAATTTGCACATGGTTAGAAATACTTATGCAGGCTACTAATGATACTGCCGTCATCCAACAGTATGGCTATTACAGAGCTGTTCAAAAACTTTCATACAATATTCCAGCACAATTATTTGGACAAGAGTGCATTACAATGCATAAATGATCTTTTTACATGTGAATAAAGACTTAGAGCTGGATAGATTGTTTGGTTCCAATGTGGCTAAAATATAATTATTTCACTCACAGAAAGATTCCTATTGTGTTTCCCATAACTATGTGATACATTTTCAATGCTCTATGTGGCATCTGCATGCAGAGCACTCCTAAACAGTAATTGTTAGTATAATTCTCACACATAGCCTGTATGTGTATCACAAGCATGGGTGGATTCACTTGCTCAAGCAGAGCACTTGTTTTTCTTGCTGGAAACTGAGGGAAAAAGGAGACATAAAATCTCTGTTCAGTGTATTACAGACTGCAAGTGGCTCAGTGCAAAGACAGAAAGAATATTTCTGGTGACATAGCTGCAAAAGCTGTAACACTGCCCCTTATTTTTATGACTAGCCTACATTTTCTTCCATCCACTATAAGTACTGATGAGCTGTAAAATATATGTTTGTGCTTGATTTTTTGAGTTGAAGCTGAGATGAAGCTTAATTTGAGTTGAAGCTAGCAGCAAGGGAGAATACGTCCTCCATATACACCAGTTTCCCATCAGCTTGTTAAAGACTCAGCCACCTCCAAGCAGAGAGGGAAGATGCTTCAAGTTACCTGAGCCAGAGAAAGGCAACAAGAGGGACTGCCTACCTTTACAGATACCATAAAGGGAAAATAATACAGCCTGAAACCTCACTGTTTTCAGCAGTCGCTTTTACAACGTAGAAGGGAAGGGGCTCTGAGTCAGAGCTGGCTGAAGAGACATGGGTGCTGCACCGCCGGGAGGAGACTGCTGCAGCAGAGCCAGAGCTGCCCTCCAATGCCTCCCCTGGAGCGTGGGTCAGTGCGTCCCTGGCACTGCTGCCAAGCAGAAGCTGGGTGCGAAACCAAGCCCTTTGCCTCTTCAGGAAAACATTGGCCAAGGAAAGAGTCAATCAAAAGATCCTCACCGTGATTAATTGCTATGGCAGTTACTAAAATCTAAAGGTGTCCTTGCCCGTTATTGTCGAGACCTTCGAATTTTGACGCCTGTTGTCTTTGTTGTTGTGCTCTTGGCTACAAAATGCCCATTATCACACACATGCACACTGCTGCAGTAATTAGACCCACACGCTGCCCTGGTTCTACATGTTGATTGAACTTCTGCTGCCATTAATGAGCATATGTAGTAAAGAAAGCCACTAGACAGCAACAAGGTCAATAAGCACAAATCTCATACCTATCTCACCGGTCGTGCCATAGGAAATTTATTCCCACCTGCTTCTGTGAATATTTCTTCTGTTGCAATCATGTCACAATACACAGCTCATATTTTCAAGTCTTGTAAATGAATATTAATCTAAAAATCTCAGCAACATTTTCCTTATTTTACTGAAATCAATGAGATTGTTCTGATGAGTGCTTACAAAATCAGATGCAAACCAACAGAGACTAATTCTACAATAGCATACTTTTTAAAGCACTGTTGTCAAAAAGAAGTTGAAAAACTAAAAATAAGAAAAAAACGAAATTATACAGGCCTATAAAATCTGTACACACATATGGCTCTATATGTACATATATACACTTCTTAATACACATACTACTTAGAAAAGGGTTGAGGAATTATACTTAGAGGAGAGAAGAATTCAAAGAGAAAGATTATTTTGGTTCAGCTAATATAGTACACTATGCCAGCAAACTGGCCAGCAAAAATCTTTTTCTTAGGGATGTTTTTCAGAAAAATATTGAAAGGCCACAAAGCTAACTCAGAAGAGGTAAGGTAAAAAGGCTATGGAAAATAAAAATAAACAGAATCAAAGATCTTGTATTATCCTTATTATGTTCAGTTCTCTTTATCCATATCAGCTGTAAGCTGTTGAAGGAGTCTTTTTCTGCTTATGTATTTGTACAACAGCACATGATCTTCCCTTCTAATTGTGCAGATAAAGCAGATGTCTCATGCAGATCTTGCCTTTTTTAGAGAAGATAGGAAACAAGTCTTTCCCAGAAGCAAATTTTAAATTTCTTAAAAATGTGATGCAATGTATTAGCTTTAATGTCAATTTCTATGCCAAAGAAGCCTCAGTGGTGGAGGGACCTAGGCAGAAAGCAGGCAAGGCAGCCACTGACTTATAGGCACATCTCTTTACCATAACCTTGTTCACAGTGGAGGCATGACCCACCTGATGGTCACTTCAGATGGGTCTGCTGTCTGCATACTACTTCTTCAGGAAGAGGTACAGGCAGGCGTACATATATCCTACAGATGGAAGAACTGGAGGAAGCCCCAGAACTGATACCTTGTGGATACATCATTTTGCCACCAATTATTTTTCTTCACTGATATTTTGCTGCAGTATTAATTATTGGGCCTAGCTAGTGACAGTCTTTCAAAATGACTTTTCAGAAAAGTTTCAAGAGCAATGCCCTTGATAAAACTACAACTTTCCTGAATTCATTATGTTCTAAATCACATCTACAATCAGGTTTGCTGTACTGCTTTCCAGGAGTCAATGGGTAACTATATTTTCTTCCATAAATCTTATTCTTCCACATGACTTAAAAGGTCCAGAGCTATTTTCTTTCTGAGGCTGATAGGAAATAATACTTTTCTTAATTTAACCTATGACCATGAACAGAAATACCTTCTCTACTAGTCTATGTGGATATTTACTTACATAATAAATCTAATCATAGCATATTCAGAGTAAAATGTGTAAGAAAGAGTGTAGGTTTCTGCCTGCACCATCGACACTGGGTTCCATGAATCACAAATAAAAATACACTTGGAGCTTACAAAAGGCATTTTAATTAAAAAAAAAAAAAAAGTTAAGTTTCATATATTTATCCTTTCACACATCCTTGCCAAAATTGTTGGCACTTGGTCAGAAACATCCATTTAGTCATGATCCAGGGTAGTGCTCCCAAGAGCACTGAGATGGCTTTACTGACATCTCTGTATTTTGCTTTCCACTGCACCCTTTGCCATTTTAAATGTTGCAGGCTATCAGTTCTGATAATGCAAAATGTAAAAATGGGAAAATGGGCCCACCTCCTAACCTCTCAGGCTGTAGTCAATGTACATTTTCTGAGCTGACATTTACAATTTCAACTCATCAACTTCCCCCTATCACCAGGCAAGTAGCCTGGTGGGAGAGGTGTTTTAACACCTGCACAGGAAGCGCAGAATTTTGAGTGGAAGGCTATTTCTCTGTGCCCTGCCCCTCCCCTAGAAACTCTCTTTCTCTACCCGGTGACCAGCAACAAGCAGACCCATACCCTACAAAGAAATATGCATGTGCCTAAGTTCTTGAATAAGTGAACAAAAGAATTCAAGATCTCACAGGTTAGAAATAAAAAACAAGGATGTAATGTATGCAAACCACATCCCTCGATGCATATTTTTAGGTGTATACTGATTGACTTGTCTCAGTGTTTAAAATTAAGTTGCCTTTAGGCAGTCAGGTCTCTTTCAAGAGCTACTGATGATGATATTATTAACCTTTGGTATTGAAATTCTGTTAGTAGCACCTGATTTATCCCAGTAAACAGCATTGCCATCTCATTCTTACCCCCGGCCTGTGAAAATTTACAGCTTTGGAGTTTTCATTGGCTTGGTTTTTCAGAAGAAGGTACCAATAAAAGGAAACTACCCATCAAACTGATCCTGATACAGACTGTATACGAGGGATGCATTACAATTTTACCTCTCTTTTAAAAGGTATGTTTTTTTAAAGGTATACTTCTTTCAGAAAAAAAAAAAAAAAAAAAAAAAAAGAAGTTATTTTAATTTGCTCTACCTTAAAATAGAATAAATTGAGCAGACAGGTAATTCTTCCTCCTCCTGTCTCCTCTTCCCCTGAAAGGTTCACAGAAGGTATTTTTTTAATAAAAAGCAGTGATTGTGTCTGTCATTAGGCTTAATCGTGATATGACTTGCACCAATGTAAGATAAGGATTAATTTTACTGAAGTGTAATAACAATCACAAAGACATCCATATTAATCCGAATTCAACTTTTGGATATAAGCTTCTCTCATCTCACTACAAGATGAACAGCTGAATCCCTTGCATTCTGGCTGAGGGCTCCAGTTCAGAAAGCCAATAAACAGGATTTCTTTGCCACATAGGAATATAGCATTTCCTTCTCTTTGTTCAAATTCTATTTTTGTAACTACTTCTGAGCAGATGTTTAAGACACATACCTTATCAATACTAAAATAAGGAGGTGCCTGCTTCTTGAAAGGAGTGGTCTTGTTTACTTGCAGTTGACAAGGCATTTTATAGAAACATATTTGACTTTTTACCACTTTCCAACAGCAGTAAACTTTATTCCCGCTGACAGCAGAAGTAATTGCTGTGTGCAGAATAAAATTGATTGTTTTAAAAGTTTAACTCTGTTTTCTTCTTTCATCTTTTGTGCTCTAAGGTTGCATTTAAATCTGTTTCAGATAAATTCTTTCTCTAAGAACAATTCTTTCTATGTTACTGGGGTAAAAATACATATGAGTGAACACCAAATCATTGCAAGGTAAGGGAAACTGGGCTTTTATCCAAAGTGGAAATAGGTATTTGACTTTCTCATGTAGAAATATTCTTTTCATAGTAAAACTTTCACAAATTTTTTATTAGTTTACAAGATCAGAAGAAAAAAAAAACATTTAGGTAATTTTAGACCTCTTTATTTAAACCAGACAACTAACGATAATATTAAAAATGGCAAGAAACAAAACTGCCATCATAATCTTCTGCAGCAAGAAGGCAATTTGTGTAAAATATGTACCAACCATGATCCTTGGGCCAAATTCTGGAATAATGTGAATAGTGGCAACTCACGGCATACACACACTGAAAAATATTATATGCAGAAGGGGCACTTAACACTGTGGTTCCCCACTTCTGTTTTGTGAGTGGTGATCCAATTGAAGATGCTCCAGCAACCAGCTGCCCACCGCCAGCCCTCCAACAGAACTTACTACCTCTGCACTACCGCTGATTCAGCTGCATTTTACTTTCAATCTTGGTTTAAAAGAGTTCGTATCCCCCAAAATTAAAATTTATGGCACCTTCTCATTGCTACAAAAGTTAAGTATGGCTCAATCTGTGTATCTTTCTCTCAGGTCAGATAAGGGTGAGAGAAAAGCACAGAACTGTATTGCACTGACTTGGGTAAGACAGTGGAAGACACCTTCATTTATCTCACATTGTGCTACTGGCTTCTTCTAGTAGACTTGCATCTTGTCATCCTCTCCTGTTCCCTTCCTCTTCATGCTACTGACTTTATCTGGGGGGAGTCATGTGAAGATGCAGGAAGCATTTGCATGTCAATGCTATAGAATATTTTGGCATTGTGATACATTATTAAAAAATCCATAATTTCAAATGTAAATGAGTCCTCATGCACATAGACAAAGATGTGATGATAGAGTCACAGAAATTGCAATTTAAGTAGACTTCAGTTTTAAAGAAAAATCACAGCATCATCATAAGTCTATTTATTTTCTTAGATTTAAGAGCAGACTTAAGCTATCTTCTCCATGGATGGAAACAAGATTGATACCTGTAATTGCTAGTCTCTGCTAGTACCATTAGCTCTTCATTAAAGGGTGAGGTAGCAAAAAAGTTATTTGACACTATGAGAAACAGAACAGTACACCTGTTCAACAGAGGAGGACAGGTTTTCCCTAAAATAATATCCAGTGAAAGCTAAGTGAAATGGATCCCAGCCATGAATTCAGGGGAAATTTGCAGTGCCCAGGAGCTCAAGTTTCGGTGCTATGCTTAGATCAGAAAACAATAAAACACATACCACACATCGCATACCAATTCAGTGGTAACATTCCATTGGGATAGTAGGACAGTATCTGTCTTAACACCATCCAACTCATACTGACAATAGCAACATCAGCTGCTTTCATAGGTTCTCAGTTTTTTCTGCTTCCATCACCTCCTATGCCAAAGCCAATGTCCAGAGGCACCTGTTTCCTCAAATTTTCTGCGTAGTTATTTCAGTTTTCTAGCACCTAGAGAAATAAATTTCACCTTTTTTTTTTTCACATGCACGTAAATGTTGCACATGCCACACACACATTGTTTACTGAGTGGTAATATGAGCAGAAAACACTCAGTTATCCTATTTTTAAAAAAATTACAAAACATAGTGCTAAATGTGTGAATAATTAGGATATCTCAGTGAGGAATCAGCACGAACAATAGTGCAGACAACCATACAGCCATTTTGATTCAATTTGCCACCAGCTCAGCACATGATCACTGTGCTGTCATTTGTTATTGCACCGCTCAGCTTTCCCTTTCAACTTAAAATCTTTACGTTCCACTTGGCTATTCTCAAACGGTGTTGGCAAGCTCTGTACATCTATTACAAAATAATAGCATTATAGTCTGATGCAGCAGCATATGCCCAAAACTGAAATGAATTTTACTCAATATAATCTATAATTCTTGGCATATCAGGCACTAGGCTTATGTGCAGCTCTCCTAGGTGCTCCCTCTTTGCTCTGCTCATCATGCTGCAGTTTGCTGCCTACTAGATACATTAATTCATTGATCAAGGCTTACAAAAGTCCAAGTTCAATAGGACAGGCAGCACCTTGGCAAAGGGTGCCTTCTGTTTTATGCCTGTCAGCAGTATGATGGAGATTTTATCATGAGACACAGAGACACTACTCACATACCCATAATTTTATTAAGCAATAGCGCAAGTGGTCTCGGTAGACTGAGTAGATGACATATTTACATGAACAGTGAATATTATCTACCTCATCTAAATTAATACTGAACAAAATAGGGAGCTTAACCAGGTAGAGGTCTCTTCTGGGCAAATAGATCATTTCCCAATCACATACTCACTTGCACCTCGTAATGAGTTGGGGAAGAAATGAAGGAAGGTATGAGATCAATTCTAAAAATAGCATCTCACTCCCCTGAAAACAAGATATACTTACAGAAATGAGAATGTCAGTGTCAGTATTGGGGAAACGGCACACACTAACTAACTTGTTAGTCTCCGAAGAATGATATTCTTTTGCCAACTTGTTCAGGAAAATCTGATAAAACATTGATGAAATGGAATAATAATTTTATGCATGAAGATTAAGTGGGAACATGAGTCTACACGATAGACAGTTTTTGCATTCATCTCATGTCTGCTCAGCTACAGAAGTCATTGGGAAATGGCATGTAGAATATTTCTAAACTGAAGTATATCTGAAATAGTAGACGTCAACATGAGTCCTACAGGAAGTGACAGTCAATACCAGCTTGTTGCTAGCTATTTTTGCAACCACCTACAAAGTTTGACACAGCTAGACAGTCTTGTGTTTGGACTGAAACCTATTGTTTTAGAAGAAATAAAAAGGAAGATAATTATTACCAATATTTACATAACAGGTACTGTATCTTAAGGCATAATTATGCACGAGCCTCCATGCTGACACCTGTCTGAACCTCCAAAGGAAACTGAATTTCTGACAAAGAGTATAAGGGTAGAATTAGGGGTAGATGCCTTAGGTAGCCCACAAACTGGAGTAAGTCAGCTGAGTGATTTCTACAGAGTATTTGCCATCTGTTGGTGATGACTCAAGCAAAACAAAGCACAGATGGATCTTACTCCCAATTTTTGTCTTTTTCTTTTTTGCCTGAGCTCTTCTAAACTTCAGAGAGGATTAGGATTTTGTGTCATTTTGAAGTGTATTTTTATAGTGAGTGGCTCCTAGTTTGTACTTATTCACAGCTAATTTTCAAACTATTGAAAGTAATAAATTTTGCCATGAGTTTCAGCTTTAAGGCTAAGTAGTCTTCTTGGAAAAACTTCCCGTCTCTTTGTAATGCATTCTGAAATGCTCTCTGCCATTTATTGGGGCATAGATCATTCAACTTCCTTCCTCACACATATATTACCCAGTGAATGGGATTTACAACAGCCAGCCTGCTCAGCAGGTAGGCTCCTGAATTAGCCAGGACAAATTACCACCAAAAAAAAAAAAAAAAAAAGATGCAAACTGAAATCTTACATATCTCCTGAAGCCTTGCAACCTTGACAGGAGTTTCTCTGCTGGACTGAGGTTCACATTCTTAAATGTTCTGCTGGACTATGATGACCAAGCAATCACTTTGAGTACAGAAAATTGGCTCAATCTTTTCTTCAAAATAGAAACAACCCCTCCAAGTTGTGTCACAATCACCTTTTATTGTTAAAAATATATGTAGTTTAAGCTAATAGTAAAAAATCCCATTAAAGTGAAGACCTGGGCATTTTTACCTCGTTTGGCCATTTATCAAGTGAAAGCCATTGGGGCTACTGTTGTGCACTGAACTCATGCTTGCAAAGAATTCATTGTTTGAGTACCCTTATTGGACCACAGTCCTCAGGAGAATTCAACATATCTTGCAGATGAATATCAATGCCCCTAAGCAGGATAAATCCTAAGAAACTCCTCTCAGTCCAGATGGGAAATACACAAGCAAATGCATTATTCATTAGCGTGAAGTGCCTGAGCAGCATTACTAGGGAAAACTGAGGCATTTGCAGACGCTCAGTGCCTGGTGGGTGACGTGGGGTCTTTGTGGATTGCTTTCCAGGACTGAGCCTCTGTTGCACTGTAGGCACCTTCCTTGTAGCAGCTCCTAAAGGAAATAATGCATGTTCCCGGAAAGCACAGCACTTCAAGCTCTCATAATGAGCCCGTTAATGGCTTGACTACTTCCAAAGCTACTTACAGCCAAACCACATTTATGCCTGAGCCACAAGTGCAATCAGGAAAGACAGAGTGTGGAGAGGGGGCTACCCAGCCCTGACCCCCTCCCAGCACAGAGCATGCAGGCTGGATGTGTGACGGCTAGGCACCTTCCTGAGTTCAGATTTAACACCCTTTCCAATACAAGGCTTTAAATTGAACACGAGGCAAAACCCAGATTCTGAGGCTCAATTCAACTGGCAATCTTCCTTTTTATTATAGGTAACTCCTGGAATTTTAGATTGCCTTTCAACTTTTGTCGTCTCTGTTGATCTATGTGCAGAAACGTACTAGCTTATAAAGCAGCAAAGGCTCTATAGATTTTTAACTTTTAGTTTTGATTGGTTTATGTATGTTGGTGGTTCGTTAAATGCAACTCTAAGTTGAGCAAATGTGAAACCTTCCTCTAACACAGTTAATTTACTTGTCTTCGACTAGTTAAAGGGCAGAGCCATCTATGGAGTGCTTTGCACGTGTGGACTAGCTTTAACTGGAAATAATATAATTTTGTATTATGAATAACTTCACTTGGAAAGAATGTTACCTGTAATTTCAGTGGTTTATGGCATTTTTTCTCAGCTACAGGTCCCAACACACCATAATATATCAACTGCCAATGTACCAATCAGATAATTTTGCTATTTTAAGTTAAATTGATTTTCCATAAAGCTTTTCCTGAATTAAAACCTATACTGATTTTGAAGAGCTGTTGTGCCATGTACCCACTGAACCAGGGCAATTGCATTGCTTGTGTTCAATATGAAGTTAGTAAGTTTTTCCTCTTTCTTGAATCCAACTCAAAATACCTTATGAACAATTTTGAGTAGAAGAAGACCTACATAACTGAGAAGTACAAGTATCATCCACACTGATCTTGAAGAATGAAAGTAGCAAAAATACCTATGTAGATCTGGTTCAACAATCTGCACTACCCTGATAGAGGTGATAAAGCCTAAAAAACTATGCAGAATCCATAATGCTGTAACAACACATTTTCATACTCAGGATCATGGTACAAAGAACAATATCTTTAGAAAGCACAAATTCAAATTAATTGTGTTTTCAGTTTATGTGCTTTCATTAAATGTACAAAATTGCCTTCTTACAAACTGGAAAGGAAGTGATTTTTCAGCAGTGGTGGCCTCCATTTACTAACATAATTTGTCTGTTCAAGAGTTGTAGGAGCAGGAAGGTGGAACCTATAAATTCCAGACTATGCTGCCCAGATAAACTGAAGAGGACTGATAAAACAGAGAAATATGGCTAAAGGCCAGATTTTTATGCCTGAGGCATTCCACTGCTTGTGGCATTGATTTTTAGACGTATCAGTGATGTACATCTACTGATGTAACTGCACTGATTTAACAAAGTACTGCTAATTTAAAATTGCAGAAAGATACTCTGTCCTCATCTAGTACTTTTCAAGCAGTGCAAATACACAGGAGTTAAATCACACAATCCTACTTAATGTGTTATCTAGAGGTATAAGAAGGGAGGTACAGACACAACACTTTTTTAATAAAGTTGTTGAACAGCACAAGCTTGCTTTGACTTGCTTAGTACCTCTGTAAATCTGGCCTTGTGTGATTAGCTGCAGTAATACTGCTAACTGAGAATAAAGCATCTCACATTTTGCATCTCACTGCTGTGGCTTAACCAACAGACATTCCTTCCTGTGACAAGCAACAAAACCCAGTGCTCGTGGATAGCAACCTCACAACATCTTTCTTTGGGGTTTTGTTGTGGAACAAAGAGTTAACATGTAATATCTTAGAATTAGCAAAGGATCTGATGGCTTAGTAGATAAATGTCAGTCTTCATTCTTGGACTGTTAACTAATTCTGGCTTTACAATGGCATTATATATGGCTGCAGCCTAAAGTACAACAGGACGTTACATAGGTTTCTGTAAGGTCTTTAAATGTACATAGTATTTAAAAAGACAATGACATAACTTCTAAGCCATGTTCTCCAGGTTTCTTTCAAAAGAAGAGAGAAGAAAATAAGAGTGTTTTCCCTATGGAGAGGCCCCTGGAATTTCCATGTCAAAGTGAGAAAAGAGTCTATTTGTAATTCAGTGCGTGCTTTTTTTTTTGTATTTGAGTCCTTATCTTTGTCCTTTGGAATGCTCGATCCTTAGAGGATGTAGAAACAACTATGCTGGACATGGATTTACAAGGTTTACATAAAAAAGCACAAGGCAAAATGATTTCACAGGAAAAGTCTCTTGTGACATTTCCGACATAATACCTTACAAACAGTCTTGCTCACGGCCTAATCGGGAACGTGGGAAGGCAATAATCAATCTCCAAAAGCTTAAGGGACATACTAAGAAAGCATGACTGGGACTTCCAAATATGTCTTCACATTAGACTGATTTATCTTTGAAAGGCTCTAGCATGAGTTATACATTGTCTCCAAGTCTTACATTCAGACCTATAGAAACAACTTACACACTAACCTTTTCCATTTGAGGAAAAAAGAAATGTGTTGCCTACCTTTATGTAAACCTCTTACATCTATTTTTTTAAAGTACTCAACATGGTGGCAGAGGAAAACACAACAATATTTATCCCCAAAGCCATGGAGAACAGGAAGATAAAGTGCTTTTTTCCCTTTAACCAAGCCTTCAGATTTTGATGTCTTTTCCATTTAAAGAGTGTTGAGCTTAGCAAGGCTGTAATGTACAATGTCAAAAAGCTCGGCCACACATTAGTACTGTTTCTTGGTAGTGGTAGTACAGGAATGATTTCTAAAGTGTATACTGAGAGCACTGCTGTTGTCTTGACCTTTTTTCTATGTCTGTTGAACAACTCTATCTTATGCATAGAATTCTCTCCAGCCTCCTGGACTATGTCTAGTCCTTATACATATTGGGAGACGGAGAGGAAATCCCACAATGGAACACAAAGAAAAGGAATTTGCATGTATATTACTTTAAAACCATTTCAGCTTGACCTTTCATGAAGAATGGTTTAAAGG
Source organism: Platalea leucorodia (assembly GCF_965183815.1). Taxonomy (NCBI): domain Eukaryota; kingdom Metazoa; phylum Chordata; class Aves; order Pelecaniformes; family Threskiornithidae; genus Platalea; species Platalea leucorodia. The sequence goes on along the minus strand of NC_138828.1, from coordinate 54,415,916 downwards.
CTGAATTCTCTGACTGTGAATGCAAAGGTTAATTGTCTTTATTGAGTATGGCTGATAGGGCCCTAGTAAACCATGACAGTTTCTTGGAGGGACATAGGTAGAGAAGGGTAGGAGAGGGCAGGGTTTGCATTAAAAAGACAAATCCCTTAGTATCCATGCTAAGACGTCCATGTCCCAAGCAGAGACACGAATAAATGAAGTAGACTTTCATAAGAATATGTTGAGTGTTATAGAGTACTATACTTTTCATTATGGAATGACCAACTTAAAACAGAAATATAACCACCTACCTAGTCTCATCAAAAGTCCTCCCACACCACACCAAGCAAATGAGTTTCTCTGGCTCCTTCTTTAAAAAAAAAAAAAAAAAAAAAAAAAAAATTACAGAATTCCTCCGGGTATTAGTTCTCCTGTTAATTTAAATAGTGAAGTGACTTCCATGTTTAAGACCACAAAACTACTGAATCAACCTCTTGTTTAAACTCTTGTGGTTTCCTTGTTTGAATTCCTTTATCAAATATTTCATAAATTATATAAACCGCACTGGAAGACTGTTATTGCAAAACCTCATCTGTGACCAGTTTCATGTGGATGTTAAGTAAGTAGTTTTATATCACCAGGAAATGTAGAACTGTAAACAGACTATAAATATTTTCTCATGAACTGAATAAAGAAATTCAGCTAATGTTTACACGATGATTCAGAAATACTGTAATGTTTAACATTTTTTGCATATTAAAAGTGATAATTTCAAGGCACTTAAACACACTATTAAAAATAACATTGTGGGATTGTAATGAAAAATTCTCACTGAACCAGCACCTTCAAGTAATAAGAAATGTTTTCCAGGATGTTTTTAATTCCATCATGCTAATAATCTCACTGATACCATACATTCAGTTACAAACCAACTTTCCTCCAGAAAAGTATCAGAGTGTTTTACAGACTACAAGGAATACTATCTCCCACTATCTAAGACCATACACAAATTGTGGTTACTAAACAAACATAAGAGAAATGGTTGTGATATATGTTAAAGGAATTGTATGTCAAACGACTGGACAAATGTGAAGGACAAAATCTGTAACAACCTATCCAGTGTCAATGAAAATCACAAGTCAACAGCAGTCCAGCAAACACAAAGGCCTCTCCACCTTTCTTTGCAAACCAAACTCGGACAATTTCAAGCAATTAAATACAAATGCATCAACATAAGTTTTGAATACATTAAAAGCAAAGTTTGTAAGTTAATTTGTTGTATTTTCTACACGTATACAAATTACAAAGCCCTACAAAATACATAATACTCACACAGCCTTACAGTTTCATGTACGTTCAAAAGGTAGGTATAGAGAATCACATATACTTCAGGAAACAGAAAGTGCTTCAAAACACTAAACCCAAGACTATAGTGCAACTACAACAGAATTATTTAGTCTGTGTTTTCAGTATTACTCCTTTAAAACAAAATCCCCACAGGCTTGTGAATTAAAAAAAGAGGAAAGTTCATGTATGCATCTGAGACAGAAAATGAGACAGATAAAAGGAAAACCAGCTCAAAATCTCTGGAAGAATAGTCCCTCTTTTCAGTACTGATCTGTTTCATCAGGAATTCGTGCATGGACTAGTAAGGGGAAGCACACCTAGCCTCATTAGCAGGTGTTGCACACATGATACTTGTTCAGTTTTTCACAAAATGACCTTTCAAAACGTATATTCATTATACATCATTATATATATAATTCAGAATTCATTACAACCAGTGCAATAAATAACACACAGATTTCAAATTTATATTTAAAGCCTAATCTGAGACATATAAAAGCTTTATCTATCGCATAGTATATATTTCCAATATCATTATTACATATTATCATTAGAGCCAGCACTTTTGACTCGTAGTATTTGTAGGGAAGTTATCATTATTCTTTTTGATGTTTACTGGTATTCATTTGTCATAATGGAAGAAATCCAGTGTCATGAAAGAGCGTCCAGCCTGTTTCCAGAATTCTTGGTAAGTTCTGCTATGATACCCTGCTACCATATTCGACATTCTTCACACGAGCCCTCCGCGCGGTGCGATGTGAGAGCGCGCGAGCTCAACACCTCAGGACCTACAGCTGCCTGCTGACTGTACGCCCCGACTCCGTCCGTTTGGCCTGGCAAGGGACTGCCTTGGCCCAAGGGAGAAGGAGTGGAGCAATGAAATGACTCAAGCTCTCCTGAGACTAGCCAGAAATTGGTGAAAGCTCTTCATGACTTAGAGCAGTGTTGGAGGTGCTCTTTATTGTGCCCAACTACAGCAAGGTCACCAGCTGGGAACTGCTTTAGTCCCCAAGAGCTTTGCCCCCCTTATATTCCTGCTGGTGGGAAAGTGGCTGGACGCTTTGCACTGCAGGAAAATCCAAAATTGCTGGTGCAAGATGCACGGCTGCTTTGCATTACTGTTTGGCACAGAGTCCTGTTAGGGTGGGAACTCCCTCCCGGCTGCGTTGGCCGGGGGTGCGGGGCTCCCGGCCGGGCCCGCAGCACCCCTGCCGGGGCCGGGGCCGGGGTGGAGCAGCCGCCCGCGGCCGCTCCGGGCAGCGCCCCCGGTTCCGCTCCGTGCGGCACCCTCCTGGCGTTGGAAATCACTCCCCGGCAGCCACGCGTCAATAAAACACCTGGGAAAGCCAGGAAAAGCATTGTGCCAAAGGGGCTCGTCCCAGGGAGCTGCCCAGATCCTAACAGTATCTACAGAAATGCCTCCTTTTGACGCTCTTCTCGTTCTTGGGGGGGGGGGGGGGGGGGGAGGGGGAAAGAGATGAAAGTGCTGATGCTTAGGAGCAGTGCCACTTCTCAGCTATGCTGCTTTGCTCAAGGTCGCTCAGCCTGTACGCGCTGCAACATTAGTCTTAATTGCAGCGCGGATGACTACGAGATTAATGGAAGCCCCTTCCTCTACGCCAGCCCTGCGCCTGGATGCCCCGCTCGCAGCGGGACGTGCCTCTCAGGCTTTAAGGACAATTCCTGCGAAGTTCTGTCCCCCTTTAGCATAAACATATTTTCTTTAAAGACCCTTGAAATGAAACTTTTTTTCCCCCTTAATTGGAAGCCTCGGCTCCTGCCTTCCCCACACCAGCTGTCTCCTGTATATCTGGGAAAGGCTGAGGAAGGAGGGAGAGGACTCCCCAGCTCCGGCAGGCAGCATTCGCGGCGTGGCAGTACTTGAAGCGCTATGAAGATCAGTGGTTCTCAAGCAAGCAATTGTTTTATTACCCTCTCCGTCCTGCGCTTCCGTCACATCAAATACCCAGGCAGTGCTACAGTTCTGGTGTGCCTTTCCTTAGGGGATTTACAGCAGTGGCAAGCAAGACTGAGAGGTGAATCTATTTATTCACTGATGTCTTACAGACAAGTATGCTGAAGTACTTTGAGATCTGGCTTGTCAGGGAAGGAAAGGAGCCCACGGCAGCACTTCAGTGCTCACCAGAGTTTACCTCCCCAACGGAGAGCCCTCCTCCGTCGCGAGGAAGCCGGCGCCCTGAGTGGGTGTCCCGAGGATGGCTGTGCGTACGGCGAGGGGAGGAAGGCTCTCTTCCCCTTCCTCTCCCATCGCTTCCTTAGCCGTGCAGCTGTACCTCCGCCACCCCCGCGGCGAGGTGCGTGTCCCCTCCCGCCCCTCCGGCTCCTGCTCGGCCGTCGCTCCCCTCCCGCCCGGGGGCCCCGCCGCGCTCGCCCCATGCCCCGCTCCCCCTCGCCGCTGCCTCCCCCGCCCTACCCTCTTTACCCCTCTATAGATGGATAGAGGCATTTATATTATTATTATAGCCCAGTTTCGCTCAGGGCTGGGGGGTCTAACAGCAGGTGTGGGCAGGCTCTCCATCTCCGCAAAGGAGCATGCTCAGCGCTCTCAGGCACGCAGGGAGGGAGCCAGAGCTGCCCGGGGGGGCGGGAGGGGGGAATCCTCACACTTGCACCGTCCTAATGCAAAGTTTTATTGTTCAAGCGGCCCCGGAGCCGGGGGCCGACCTGGCAGCCCCTGCCCCGCACCCCGCCGCCGCTTCCTCGGCTCGGGGACCCGGGCGCCGCGCCGGGGGCGGAGGGGGTCCCCCTCGCTCCCAGCGGCGAGGGGAGGAGGAGGAGGAAGAAGAGGAGATGCCCAGGCGAGGAAGGCTTCAGAGGCAACTTCTGCCGGGAAACCCGCAGGTCCGCTGCCGCCTCCTCCCGGGGCGAGATGACTGCTGCGCCCGGCGCTGCCCCCAGTGCTGATGCAACGCCGAGAGCACACGGGCAGCACCATCCCCATCATCACCACCATCATGACCATCACCATCATTATTATTATTAATACTACTATGACGATGCTCGCGGCGGCGCAGGCGGAGGGGGAAGCCGCTCCCGGCCCCGGCAGCTGCCCTCCGGCGCTTCCCCCCACCGCGGGGCGGCTGCGCCCGGCTCCGCGCCCCCCGCCCGGGGCTGCGGGAGCCCCGCGCACCGCCCCGCACCGCGCCGCCCCGCGCAAGCCCCCGCCCCCGCGGCCAGGCAGCGGCAGCGGCGGGGAGGGCAGGACGGGATCCAACCCAAATCGTAACGGCGGCACCCGGCGGGTCGCCTACCTTGAGCTCCTCCGTGTCCAGGTTTGCTGATCGGTCCATAGAGCGAAACTGAGCGGAGCGGAGGGGAAACTAGGGAAGTTGTGCCAAAAAATAAATAAATAAAAAATAAAGGGGGGAAAAAAGAAAAAAAGGGAGGGGGAGTCTAGTCTCTCAGTTTCCAGCCTAAACTCAGCCTTGTCCTCCAAACCCCGGCAGCTCCCCTCAGTCTCATTCTCCGCGATCACGCCTCCACCGGTTAAAATAAATAAATAAATAAATAAATAAATAAATAAAATATTTCACTTTTTTTTTTTTTTTTTTTTAAAAAGAACTCCCTTAAGGATTAAAGCGACAGGTGATCCGTCTCTGGTGAAAGAGATTCGCGTCCTCTGGCAATGAAAGGAGGAGACAGCAAAAAAAAAAAAAAAATCCACTCAGTTTAAAGATTATTTTTTCTTCTGCAATAAGCTCAGAAACCGGCAAATCGCTGCATCCCCAGAAAAAATCCTGCTTCCCTGGACAGCATCATGCAGCAAATTTCAAGCAAATGTGTTCAAACTGAAGAGAATAGTACATGATAAAAGCCTTTCCCCGTCATGCCTACTCTGGTAGCTAATTTAGCACCCTGCGAGCGCAAGACATTAGCGATGAACAATTTCGCTGGCAAGAAAACAAAATCCCCCAAGTCCTGCATAGATTCAAAAAATTGTTTTGCAGCTAAAGGTATTCTCTCAATAATAATAATAATAGTTTAAAAAAATAGATAAGAAAGTCTGTAGGGGATGGTCGTCTTTGAAGGTTATGCTGAAAGAGTTGGGAGGAAAACAGGAGGTGGATCTCTTGCAGAAGAGAGAAGGGAGAGAGAGAGATTTCCCCCTTCGTTCCTGTTTTACTGTCCTTCACCGCCAGGTGACTGACTTCCCTCCTCTCGCCTGACGGCCCGCACGGGGGGGATTTCTCCAGCCCTCCAAAAGCAACATCGCCTTTCCGAGCAGCCCAGCCCCCGGGTCTTAACGCCGGCGGCCGCCGCGCCGCCAGCGCCGCCCCGCCGCGGCCCCGGGGGCGGGCACGGCCCCCGCCTGCACCGCCCCCCTCCCCCCCCCCCGCGCACCCCTCCGGGCCCCGGCCCCCCACCCTCGCCAAATGGCTCCTCTCCCTAGCCCCACCTGTCTCGAATAATAGCCACACTCACCGATTTAAGAAACCGTTACTGCTTCATGCATCGCTCCCGATAAAAATATATCTATGTATTTCCATCTGCAGCTGTGTCTAAATTAATAAGGTGACGGGAAACTTTTCAGTCTTTGGCTTGAAGTGCACGGTTTTTATTCAGCTGTTGAGTGTATCATTAACGTGCTGCAGCTTCGGTGAAGCAGCATTTCTGATGGCACATGGATTAAGCCCGAGTCTCTCTCGGGGTGTTACTTTACTAACCTCCTTTTCCAAAAGATTCACCGTCTTGCGGGTCTCACATCACTCCAAAGAGAAGTAAAATTAGATTTTAAAATTCAAATTCCTCCCCACCAAGATCCTGATTTTATCACGGTCGTAAATCTGTCACTTGCAGTTTTGGAGAACAAGGCTGTGACTTTTGGTTTCCTGCTGTCAGTCTTTTGGAGGCCTTATTTATTAACTCCATGAATGGCAAATTCAGAACTATCACTTTCTAGTACTATCACTTCCTTTCTACACTACTTTAAATAGAATCGGTATTCCTGATAATTCGATATAAGTAGACAGATCTAATAGCTCAAAGTGCATACTCTGTTTCCAGCTCAATATAGATTTGTTTTCAGCTTCCAACACTTCAAGGTTAACATAAGCTTAAGCCCTGGGTGATGGCCAGTGATAGCCATTTCTGAAGACTGAATACAGGCCTCATCTCCTGGAAAACTCTACAGATGCAAGGCAGACACAGGCAAATGACATTTCTTCTCTTAGCACAAACTGTACATGACTTCCAGGGTCATTGTCAATGCACTGTAAATATCATTATTATCATTAATCTAGAACTGCAATTTGTAAAGATTAAAGATTTGGTCTGGTGTTCCCGTGTGAGCCAACAGACTCATGTCCAAATAAGACTGCCAAAGTGGACACTAAATCAACCTGTTGTAGGACTTACAGAAATTTAAAAGAGTGTTTTTCCCTGACAGAAAAATACCACCCTACACCATCTACCCCCCAAATAAAAAACCTCGAGAGACTTCTGTAAGACACCATGCTGAAGGAAAAGCTCTCTCAGAAGGCACTTCTAAGCCTCCCCAAATGTGTCAATACGCAGTCCCGGGAAGAGCAGAGTACTGCCCCAGTGTGTAACACCAGCCAGGTGACATAGTATGAGACCACCTTGGTGCCCTGGCTGGTGCCACTAGATAACCAGAAGACCCCTGAGCCTCTCCATACATCCACACCTGTTTGCATGGTGCTTAGCAGACCAACAAGCAGTTGCACAAAGTGCAGCTTTATAAAAACAGAGGGCCTGCAGCACTGTGACCTTCTGCTGTCTTGTTGCTGCCACACTGCAGGCTTCCTTGGATGGGGCACTCCTCAGTTTGTTTTCATATTGGCACAAAATGCGTGGGGCTGTGATACATTTGAGAATCCCCTGCTGAATTTAGTTGATATCGGTCAAGAGTTCAGGGAAGAGACAAGGAAAATTGGCAGGACAATCATATAAGCCTACTTTCCTTAGAAAACAAGGCAGAACAAATTGATTTTGTCAGTCGCTTGAATAATGCTTTAAAATATGTTTCACTATTCATAGGTAATATACCCTAACAAGTTACTTTAAAAGTGTTTTTTGATGCTGAGGCAGGCACTCCAAAGTTAATTAATACCAAATTTCCAGTTACTTCAAATATCTTAGGTTTTTTATCTTGTGTACAATCTGTAAGACATCTCTTTTCTCATTGGAGGGCCCTCATTCAGAAGACAGGGCTGACATTTTCATCCTCATTATTCATGTATGGCCCTATGTCTTAGTTGCTGCATACAGTGTGGAATTATTATTTTCCTTAAAGAGGGTTTTCCAATTCATTCAGCACCGTTAACAACAGTATTCTGCATAAGTGTCAACACAAAATTTTACTATAAGGGTAAATATTATCATTACCATTAATACAGGGGGAAACTGAAAGCAAGCCAGGAGGCCAGATCCAAAGACGAACCAGCAAATCTTTAAGCAAATCAGAGACTGAGCTCTGAAAATGAGCCCTGAGCCTGGTGCTTGCAAATGAGTGTCTGGAAACGAAGAACGCGAAGCAAGCAACAGTCTGCAAAGTCACCAAGCAGTGACTTTGCAGGTCAACATGCGGTAGACCAGTGAAAGAATTCTGTTATTTTGTGTAAATCCAACAGCCTTAGCTACTATATCACCTTTATTCGTGTATTCATCTTTATCATTCATCTGCTAAGCCTTCCAGCTTTTTTTTGCCTGCTAACAAACCACTATGCAAAAGTCATCACTGCCTAGTCCTATATCTTTCCTGTGCCCCAGTCTTCCTATGTCAGGCATTCCTGGTAAGCGTAAGGATTATATATAGGATATAATCAAAGATTGTATTGTCAGGATATAATTAAAGACTGTATGAGAGGAGAATCCTGGAAGAATAAGTATCCTTAAAAACTAAGTGTTTAACTTTGAAGTACTTGACTTAGGTTAAGGTTAAGGTCCAGTTTAGGTTATTTTTTGGTATTTAGTCTTCTACATTGGGTGTTTGTTTTTTTTTTTTTCCTTTTATTAAGGCTAAAAGACTTGCTTTCTGCAGATCCTCATTGTACATTTTTGTAGCAGAGTTGACTCTCAAGTACAAGAGCAGGATAGAGAGCATTACGCAGGACTTTGCAATGGTCGCCCAAGTCAGAGCAGAATTCTAACCAATCTGGAAAAGTTGCCTCCTGGACTTAAAAAAATTAAATTCTACAGTCATTTAAGACGGCATGCAAACAACGGGGAGCATATTTTCCTACATAGAGTCTGCAAAAACATTTTGATAAACATAAGGTATTAGCGAGCTAAGGTAGGGACTGGAGCCAACTCTCCCTGTGATACATCCAAATAGTGAGCAAGTGCAGTTCAAACCTGTGCTGGAAGCAGTGAGAAGGTATGGCTTTTCAGCAACAAATCATGCTTTTTGAACAGGCACAGGAGTTCCAGTGCTAGATAGGTATCATGATTTCTTCATCTTTCCAGAGATGCAGAGACAGGCGTGTGTCCCAAACAACATGGCAGAGAGTGCTTTGTCCTCTCATCAGCACGTCAATCTCGTCTTTGAAAGAGACTTTTTCTCAGATTGAGGAGTTTCCAAGATAGGGTTGCCTAGAAGACCTTCTTGGGTGCCTTTGTCTTCTCTAGGCACAGATGATTTACTGGGTGGCTTTAGGCTCTTGGTATAACCCTTGCAGGAAAATAAACACTTCCAAAGGGTGACTTATTTCCTAAAGGTCTGAATCATCTCTGGAAGCAACTGTTTCCTTCTGACTGTACAGGGAGTTCCTGAAGTTAGATGGCTGAATCTGGGACCACATGCTCAGTAACTTAATACAGATAACGATTGAACTCAAGCCAGAGTTACACATATGCATCTGAAAAAAAGCTGTCAATCATAATGAAACCATGGAAAATGATGGAATCTTTCATAGTGAAGCCACAAGTGTTACACCCTCTCGTTTCTCATCCTTTTAAAATATAGAGGACAATTTTCCTAATGTACTGTTAGTAAGAAGAGAAGAATAATTCAAAAGCCAATACAACTCTTTTGATACATTTCATAGGTATTTTCCGTTCTAAAAAAACCCCGAACCCACAAACCCAACATTTAAGGCTAGAGATACAGACTTCAGCATCAAATATGACTACGTATGAGTACTAACACAGTTCTTAAACAGAATAACTACATTTTTTCCTAAATTGTAAGGGAAACCTGTATACCTGAAAATGTTTTTTTATACTGCTACAAACTATGCAATTTGTTTTTTAAATAGTGAATGTCAGGCTAACACAGGTATATGTATGTTACATTATAATTATCCCTTAGTAAGAGTGTTCTGAGTAACATAAAATTGGAGACCTTTGGGCTGAAGTCAATAAAATACCAATCTGTCTTCCATGCTTCAGAACGCATCACAAGCCAGAAAGAATAATTTTCCTTGGCCTAGCAAAGGCTTCTAAGGTGCAGAGGGGCCTGCAAGCCTTTGTTGTGCCCTCGGGCTTACGAGAACTAAGAATAAGGAAGAACCATAACACTATAATAAGAAAAACAGAGCAGAGAGAAAACAAATATGTTTTCCATGAGCTGTTATGTTTAGCTTTATCACGTGAGCAAATAAATGTGTTGGCAACAAAAATGTCTAAGACTCATCCCAATCATTCTTCTATTCACTCCAGAAGTACTTTTATATTGAACAAAAAAATGGGATATTTAAAGATATATTGTGGACGATGCCCTCAGTTTGCATTGACTTGGAATTATTATGATCATGAATATAAGTGAATATAGTTGCAGCACTATATTGTATGTTGGTCTCTAACTTGTGGGTCATGTAATTTTTTCTAGGCCACCCTTCTATGTTATGCTAGAAAAGTCTACAGATCTTTGAAATGTATGAATGAAATCTGAAGGCAAGTAGGAAAGCTGGAGAAATAAAAGCAGTATTTAGATTGAATTAATAATATGAAAGTCTTAAGAGATGAAGTAGTTCGACTTGAATTAGGCCTGGAAAGCTCAGGTGCTGCCTTCCCAAAATTTTTGGGCATGCCATTCTCATCACTCCACCCAATACAAATAACTCTTCCCCTTTTTCTCCATCTCTATGCTGTTTCTTTCTCATTTTCCAAAGACTCTGCCACTAACTACTTGCAAAGTTACATGTGAAGACTCCAGTGTAAGGCCTATGTGAAAGCTAATACAGGGGAAGTAGTTCTTAACTTTCTAATACAACTATTTTAGATCATGTTTACTCTTAGGATCTGAGATTCAAATACTGCCTATCAAACTTATAGTTCCCTGATGTGTTAGAAATTGTACAGTAAAAATAGTACTTGTTGGAAAAATTCATTATAATGCCTAGTTTGCCAATTACATTAACACACAGTAAGCAATATGATATTCAGAGAAAATGCAAGCTGATGACAATAAAGAATTTGTTTTTTTAGTAAGGGCAAAAAGTAGTATTTGTCATGAAAAGATGCATTTTATGCCAAATTGCTCCAAGAGATCAAATTTATGCATAGAATAGTCCAACTGAGAGATGACATGGTTAGGAACACTACTTTTACTCTGCCAATGACCTGCTCTGACCCTATGCAATGCAATAACTCACTTCCCTTATTGCTTCAGTTTCCACAACTGTAAGATGAAGGAAATTATACTTATTCATCTGTGTAAGTTTATGAATGAAAGAGTCTGCAAAGTATTACCGTATAGTAATCCAAATTGCAGCCTACCAGATATTCAAAAAAGAAACACTCTTCACACTTCCAGCTCAATAAAGTACAACATTTCTATAGCTCAAAGAATTTAAGGTATTCTAATAACGCATAATCCATATGGATAATTCTTTTAAATGCATATGGATTCCTGAATGAATAAGTTTCCTAGCAAAATTACTTACTGATCTCTAGCAAGTAATGTGAGCATTTTAATGAGTAAATATGCAAATAGATAATTAGGTTGAAAAATCTGTAAACCTTTAGCTATAATTAAAATAAATGTTATGAACGAGGAAAAAAAATCCCACTTCTTATAGGAAAAAAATATTCATTTTCTAGTGCAGTGCTTAGACAAGTTGGTCATTTCCATAGGAAAGAAATTGTTTCAGAGTTATGTTCAGTTTCATCAGCAGGTAAATGCTTTTTACAACAATGGTATTTAGACTGTAAGCTCTTGAGGACAGAGACCTTTTCCTTTTAATATCTAGAAAGTGCCATGCAAAGATACATGTATACATTAATATTTAATACACAAATATTAATAATACCTCTGAGTGAGAAGCATACTTTCTCACAAAATCATGTTAGATTACAGCTCTGAATGTAAATATAACAGCCTTACAATTGTAACTAGAGCTATTCCAAAGTAATACCAAGAAATACCTGAGTCCTGATGTTTGCAATCTGTACATATTTGTAAGTCAGATTTCTGAGAGTATGGCATTCGTGTGGTTTGAGATTGTGTGTGTTTATATGTGTGCATGGACATCTCTCTGAGCCCCATTAGTAACCTTTGAACCTAATGACCAACTTCAACCTGCGTTAATACAGGTCTTAAATAGATCCTCCCACCTATTTGTGAAAGTAAATAACTTTAAACAGGAGAGAATAAAGACCGTGCTAATACCTTCACTAAAGGGATGACTTCAGGGTAAAGTCAGTGTACCTTACTAGGTATCCAAAAATCTACAGGAAAATGATAAGTTTAAAAAACTTTAATCATAAATATGTATTTATCAGACACGAGAGCAGTCTCTACTCAGTCAAGCTTAGTGCCCCTTGCTGATCCTCTCGTGTCTAGCAATGAACAGTCTTTGATAAAAAGCTTTTTTTGCAGTTATATTTATCTCCCCAGTGGATTCTCTGCTGTCTAATTAGGGGTGAGCTTGTGTTGCAACCTTAGTACAATTCAGTTAAAATGTCAATCAACCATAAGACAAATCTAATGGAAACCAGGCTTTGTTAGGTGCAGTGCTCAGACAACCTCTTGCTACACAATTTTTAAATGATATTGCTATACTTACTTACTACATTTATGGATTCAATTCCCATTATATAGTCTTTAAATACACATATATGCTATTATATCTATTTTAGTACTTTCAACAGTATCAATACAGCTTGTAAACAATAGCATGCCAATTGTATTACAGAATGTACAAATCTGGTTCTGCTTCTTATTACAAAAAAAAAAAAAAAGAAAGAAAAAAAAGAAGCCACTCTGTTACTGGACTGAATGCAGCTGGCCACATCCTCTAGTCCTGCCAAATGGCAAACACAGCCTGGAGTTCCCATACGTGTCTTTTTGGGCAATACAAAAAGCACATAGCTCATGTATTTTTGTGTATATTAGGTTATGGGCCTAAGTTACTGCTGGATGTGTATTCCAACATACTGCTGGAACTTAGTACTTGAACTTCGAGTTTGCTGAAATGGTGTTGTCCTGGTTTCAGCTGGGATAGAGTTAATTTTCTTCTTAGTAGCTGGTAGAGTGCTGTGTTTTGGATTTAGGATGAGAATAATGTTGATAAGACACTGATGTTTTGGTTCTTGCTGAGTAGAGTTTACACTAGTCAAGGACTTTTTAGCTTCTTGTGCTCTGCCAGGTGCATAAGAAGCTGGGAGGGATCATAGCTAGGACAGCTGACCCAGACTGGCCCAAGGGCTATTCCATACCATATGACATCATGCTCAGTATATAAACTGGGGGAAGAAGAAGGAAGGGGGGGACGTTCGGAGTGATGGCGTTTGTCTTCCCAAGTAACCGTTACGCGTGATGGAGCCCTGCTTTCCTGGGGATGGCTGAACACCTGCCTGCCGATGGGAAGTAGTGAATGAATTCCTTGCTTTGCTTTGCTTGTGTGCGTGGCTTTTGCTTTACCTATTAAACTGTCTTTATCTCAACCCATGAGTTTTCTCACTTTTACTCTTCCGATTCTCTCCCCCATCCCACCGGGGGGGAGTGAGCGAGCGGCTGTGTGGTGCTTAGTTGCTGGCTGGGGTTAAACCACGACAGGTGTAATCACAGAATCACGTTGTATTGGGTTTGCATGGCAAGGTTTTGGTAGCAGGGGGGCTACAGGGGTGGCTTCTGTGAGAAGCTGCTGAAAGCTTCTCCCATGTCTGATGATAGAGCCAATGCCAGCCAGCTCCAAGATGGACCCGCCACTGGCCAAGGCTGAGCCCATCAGTAGTGGTGGTAGCACGTCTGTGATAACATATTTAAGAAGGAAAAAACTGCTGTGAAACAGCAGCCAGGAGAGAGGAGTGAGAACGTGTGAGAGGAACAACTCTGCAGACACCAAGGTCAGTGAAGAAGGAGGGGGAGGAGGTGCTCCAGGCACCACAGCAGAGATTCCCCTGCAGCCCGTGGTGAAGACCATGGTGAGGCAGGCTGTCCCCCTGCAGCTCATGGAGGTCTGTGATGGAGCAGATATCCACCTGCAGCCCATGGAGGACTCCACACCAAAGCAGGTGGATACCCAAAGGAGTCTGTGACCCTGTGGGAAGCCCGTGATGGAGCAGGCTCCTGGAAGGACCCATGGACTTGTGGAGAGAGGAGCCCATGCTGGAGCAGGTTTGCTGGCAGGACTTGTGACCCTGTGGGGGACCCACACTGGAGCAGTCTGTTCCTGAAGGACTGCACCCTGTGGAAGGGACCCACGCTGGAGCAGTTTGTAAAGAACTGCAGCCCGCGGGAAGGACTCACATTGGAGAAGTTCATGGAGGACTGTCTCCCATGGGAGGGACCCCACGCTGGAGCAGGAGAAGAGAGTGAGGAGGAAGGAGTGGCAGAGACAACGTGTGATGAACTGACTGCAACCCCCATTCCCCATCCCCCTGCGCTGCTCAGGGGGAGGAGGTAGAGAAATCAGGAGTGAAGTTGAGCCCGGGAAGAAGGGAGGGGTGGGGGGAAGGTGTTTTTAAGATTTGATTTTATTTCTCATTACCCTACTCTGATTTTGATTGGCAATAAATTAAATTAATTTCCTTGAGTCAAGTCTGCCTGTGACGGTAATCGGTGAGTGATCTCCCTGTCCTTATCTCAACCCACGAGCCTTCGTTATATTTTCTTGCCCTTGTCCAGTTGAGGAGAGGGGTGATTGAGCAGCTTGGTGGGCACCTGGCATCCAGCCAAGGCCAACACACCACACACATCCAGAAATCTTGGGCATTTTCTGTTCCTTTATGTACAGAATAAGGTAAAGAACAAAAATTATTCTATATGTCTCAGACACCATTTAAAAAGAAATGAAATGTAGGAACACAACATAACTTCTGGTCAAACTTACCCTGCATTTGGGGAAATATTTAAGTGCAGAAGTACTGTGCATAACTGGCACAATGCACCAGTTTTTGGAAGACAGTATCCCTAAGGAACAACAGTTCATCATGGAGGCTGCTGCTAGCCCTTCCAATGCATAAATTATTCCTCTTTTCAGTTCTGTGCATATCTGAGGGCATAATCAAGTCTTAGTGCTGGAGGGAGATACTTTTTGTTCTAAGAAATGAAGTCTGGAAAGAAGCCATTTTGCTTAATCTCTATGAGACATTACTCTTAAGTTTCATGAGGAAATGCTCTGCAGCTTCACCATTCCTCTCAGGTTCATGCACACACACTGAGAATTTCTTTAACATCTCGAGACAGATGAAGGTTCCCATACTCATCTCCATTTCTGACTAATGTTCAGTAAACCTGCAACAAAAAATGACTGGGTTGTTCTGAGGGTTTTAGTTCACTGCGGACTCTGTTTCCTCAGGCCACCAGCTCAAATCCAACCTAGTCCTAATAAATGACTATTGATGACTGTTTAGAGAGGTATGTGGCATGTTTAGAGATGTATGTGGCATGCACTAATAAGTACATGACAACTACAAAACTGAACATTACCACCTACTACTATCATATATCTAACAGCCTAGAAGAGGATGCTCTCCCAGAAAAGCAACATACAAGTTACGACTGAGTAGCACAGTCCATTTCAGACTTTCTCCCTTTTGTACTCAAATGATATAAAATCTTAACGATCAAAAGATGTCTTAAAGATAAACTAAAGGCAAATAAGACACCAGAACAGTTCAGGAGCACTTAATATATAGCAACTCCAATAGCAGTCTGAAATTTGTTCACAGCACGTATCGGTTTTAGAGGGTCAGCGTTTAAACGGGTTGAAATAAAAGGCTGAAATAAAGGAATTTTAGGTGGCAGAAAGAGCAAAACTACAATGTCTTCGCACATGTTAAGAACTTTCTCCATAATTGTCAAGGCAGCACTTTCCACAAATGGAGAAAGGCTTATTTTTTAGGCTATTTTTAATAGTTATTGTGTGTTCTTTCCCATCCAATAAAAGGAAAAGCAGATAGTCAATATTACTGATTATAAAAATAGGGGGTTTATGACTGAAGATGAAACGTGATGAGTTAACCTTTTCAAGAAGGCTATGGTTAAATAAATTATTAGCATCTGTTCTTTTATCTGCTTTTTATGAGCCATTCATTCAGCTCCTAATAGAGAGTGTGTGCATAGGGTTATCTCTGACAGCAAAGATTGATAGCAGTAGTCGTTCATTTTTTAAAGAAAACAGTACAAGCTTGATAGTGAAAGTTAAATCCAGGAATGACAGAATATTAACTGTGCTACTAACTTCTCTACTGCTGCTAATATTTTTCCATAATCCTAGCCCACTTTTTCTTATTTCTTTTCCAAGTGATTAATCCTGCCTCTCTGTGTGAGGAATGTTGGCAGTATCTAGGATTTGCAAGAAACAAAATTGTGAGACATTTCCAAAGGAAGGTTTTGTTCTAAGGGACAAAACTTCAAAAAAAAACCCAACCAAACAAAACCCTTTTTCAATGCAAGATGTGCACTTGTCTAAGCTATGTATCCAAATGACCTGTTTACAGATTTTGTAAATCCTTCTCTACACTCTTTTTTTGCTACTCCTTTTCATTGCATCATATTTAAATTAAGTGCTCTAAGTCCAAGGAATATATTTTCCCATTTTTTTAGAACAACTAAATAAACTAATAATAATAATAATAGCAGTAATACATCAGTGCTCTGAAATATTCTCTGACTTTATGCAAGTTTATATACTGAAATGTGTTATGAGCAAATGTGAAATGATCCTCTTTGATATTTATACAACACAAATACATGGCACCTTCAGGAGTTCCTCCATCTGAAACACTAAAGGTGCTCACTGGAATTCCTTTAAATATTTCTACTGATGTCAGTAGTTCCAGCTGTTTTGCTCTGAAACATTGGCCTTCTTAGCGGCTGTAAGAGCAGCATCCAGCCTGTCTTCTACCTGCACCCCACCAGGTGGCCAGCCAGCAGAGCCTGAGTAGCCTAACATCTCTTATTTTTCCTGTTTGCACCAGTAGAACATGCCATTCAATAAGTCCAGTTGAAGATAAAAGTTAATCATCTAAAGATAGCCCATATGAAGATAATTTGCTTATCTTTTTTCATGTAACTACAGATGGAGCAAAAATGGTTATGGAAGTTATTTTTATGTATAATACACATATGTCTTCTGGAGCAATGCCTATGAACGCGCAGTCTCACATATAGCTAGGATTCCTAGGCACAAACTGATGATGAAAACATGCTTATACTTAAATTCGTAAGGAATGAGTAAAGTACAGAGATGTCCACTAGGAACAAAAAAAAGTAATATTCTGCTAATTGTTGCAGTTTAAGAAACAAAACCAGAAACCAACAACTTCTTTAGATAGACGTTGATTGGCACTGAGACCATGAAGAGATCTTTGTTCATAACTTTTTATGTCCACTCTCTACTGACTCTTAACTTCAAAACAAATGGCTAAAAATATTAAGATTCTGATTATTATGAAAATTCATTTTTACTCTTTGCAAAAGATTATCTCTGTCAATAGGTTAAAATTGTAATTATGTGAGATGTAACTGAAATGTGAGAAAATAGTTCTTTTTCAGGGTGTGTTTTTCCATTTCAAGGTGGAAATAATAAAAAAAAGGTTATTTTGTATCATTACTATCTTTCAATATTTGAGGCAGTACTTTTCTAACAATTGTCAGATGTCAGATATCAGATGAAAATCAAAACACTCATCTCGGAAAAACACAAGAGCATTTTATTTATGTTCTGTTACATTTCATTCCTCTTCCCAGACTTCAATATTTTTGCAAACGTATCTCTATATTAGATGACTAAGCTATTAAGTTACTCATAACAATTCACAGTGAGTCAGCATATGTGATCTCCAACCTGTTCTATATTTTATAACTTGGAATCTAGATTTAAGCTCACACAGGACAAAAGGCAGAAGAACAGAAGTTCAAATTGCACAGTTCTTTTCTGAGACGTTAAATCCATTTGGCTGTTTTCACGATAGACAGGTAAGACAATTCCTCCTGAACGGGGATACACAGGTAGCATGTGCCACCAGAACCTCCTTTACGCTGCTGCTACCCCATTTTTCAGTTATTTCTACCTATTCTCACATCAGAAACCTAGCAGCAGACTTTTAGGGTAGAAGTCCAGCTTTAAAATAAAATGGAAGAAAAAGAATTGTTCAGT
Source organism: Platalea leucorodia (assembly GCF_965183815.1). Taxonomy (NCBI): domain Eukaryota; kingdom Metazoa; phylum Chordata; class Aves; order Pelecaniformes; family Threskiornithidae; genus Platalea; species Platalea leucorodia. The sequence goes on along the minus strand of NC_138828.1, from coordinate 54,398,061 downwards.
CCAGTATCTTGTTTTATTCTTGCCAAAAGTGGGAATATTTCCAATTTTCAGGGTCCTTTCACAAGATGAAGGAAAGAAAGCAGCAGAAGCATAGCAGTGCCAAATTACAAAGAACTGGCTGTACAGGCGATCCCATCTTTCACTCCCTCTTTGCAGCTGAGAGGTTGTGCCATCTGCCCTTTCAGTCTACTGAGCGCTGTGCCGTTCGCGAAGACTCAAATTCGGAGTACTCTTTTGTCAGGCCAGAGCAAACCGGCACTATGCGGGTAAATGTGCTAACCTCCAATATACTGGGCATTCCAGGATCAAAAGCTGCCCGTCTTTTATGGAGCACGTGTTTTTTTAATTTTCCACTGGAAAAAAAGAAATGCAAAACAACCTTTCTGCTGGGTCACTGAAGGATTACGTGACCACAGCTGTCATCCCTAATGGATTAGTCCATCATCTCGGATCACAGATATTTGTTCTTTAATGAAAATTTAAGCATCTTTATATGAAGTGGATAAAGAGGCCAGTGCCTTGAATGGGATGGAGTGAAATGGCAGCAATGCACTTATGGGAGCTCGCAGGGCACTGCCAGTGTATAATGCTTCTCTGAAAAAGAGTGGAAGGTTTTGTAGCTACTCCTGATCAACAAACTTGTCTCATTTTGATTGGGGTAAACAATGATTAAAAGCATGACAATGTATTAATAAAATAAGGATATTTTTAAGATCTTCAGTTTTACTGTATGTTGATTATTAAAGAAGTTTCTAAAGGAACTGTGACGGGGAGCACAATTGCATGTGGCTTTAAAATGACTACCTGCAAAATTCAATCATTGTCAAAGGGATACCTTATTATGCTTTTGTTGATGTAAACCGTGTGTTTGCTTGTGTCCAAGATACTAACTGATTTAATTGCCTCCTCTGGATGCCCTCTCTCCTGCAGCAGACCCTTGCAAGGGAGGAATACCATCTCCCACACCTCCAGCTGGTAGAGGGGTGTTGGCCTTCTCTCCTGCATTTTGGTATTCTGGGAAATGTAGTGTAGCAGTGAAGTGGCCATTTTGCATCTGCTCTGCTTGTTTGTAAATAATTGAATTTAAATTAGGGGGTGTTCAGAATAAGGGTGGTGTCTGCATTGCATGTTAAGTCCAAGAGATGTGTTTTCATCAATGAAGAAAGAGCCTTTAGATGAGATGCTTTAAGAAAGCACCTTTTATAAAATGGAGGGTGCTAGAAAGTGTGTGCCACTGCCACTATCACCTAATAGAGGTTACGCACTGATAGAGGGAACAAGGGAGCTGGCAGAAACCTGTCTCTCGCTGTCAGTTCCAGGCTGCAGGCTTTTATGTTCATTTGTAATGCAATCAGTAAGGAATAGCTTAAATTGGGCTCTGGAAGCTTGATTTTATAGTTTACTAAAATTCTCTTTTAAATCTGTTTAAAATAAAAGAGAAGTTTCTATGGAAACCTTCCCTTTTATTCAAAAATATCTCCAAGTCTCCCAGGCACTGCCTCTGCCTCACACAACCAGGGCTGGCTGGATCCACGCCAAGAGCTGCTGTGCTCCCCAATACCTGCCATGCTGGCACAGCACCGGGCAGCATGGCAAACGCCTGCCGCCACCTCCCTGATGCAATTAAAGTAGCTTCTTCCATCACCTCCAATAGACCAGGGAGGTGATGCCCCCTCTTCATACTCTTCCACCTCCCAAAAGAGTTGGCAGTGAAGGAGATTCCCCGCTGTCCTGGGAAGCCCCGGCAGCACGTGCTGGCTGTATCCTTGCTGCCCTGCAGCACTGCCTGGAGCAGGGGCACCCAGGCAGAGTGAGCAGAAACCATGTGGCTCTTGGAAGTGGGAGATGCTGGACACTTCAGTCTTGCTAGGAGGCTAGGTGGCTTCCAGGACTCAAAATAGTTTGTTCGGATAAAGTTTTGGATGGGGCGGGGGGGGGGGGGAAGGGGGAAGCGGGGAAACCACCCTTCCCTGAGATAACCTCTGTTTCTGAATTACAAAGTCTTAGGCTCTTTGTCCCAAGTAATGCAAAAATATCTGTTGATATCAAAGAAAAAAAATGACTGAATTACTTTGGTTTTAAGATAATTACCCATTATTGTTATTAGCATCAGCTGATAGATATTTCTTTGTTTCCCTTGACACAGAGAGCTTAGGGCAGTTTGCTTGCTTAGAGTTTCAAAGTCTCTGTTCCAAAGGGCTCTCTTTTCCTAAGCCTTTCTCCCCTCTCAGTTTGTGATATTCTGGGATTTTTTTTTTTTTTTTGCTATTGATGCAAACCACATGCACTACTGCTGCTGCGTTCGAGATCTTCCCCAAGCCTCCACTCTCATTACTCTGCCTCTGACCAGCCTTGCACAGTGTTATCCAACCTAGGAACTTGGTTTGAATTACCCGACAGAAATTAGGCTTTAACAGTTTTGTAAATTAATCTTGAACTCACCGTGACTAGTGTACTCACTAGCTTTACCCATTATTCATTCAGTCTGAGCCATAACATTTACATAGTAAAAAAAAAAAAAAAAAAAAAGCTACAAAATCTGTTCAGAAAGGATCTATACCAATTGTTATCTTAAAACTACAGTAGAATATTTGTAGAAAGACAAGATAACAATCAGATGTAAACCATGGCTCCTCATAACTTTGATAACAATTTGTCAAAGGTAACAAGCTGTATAAATACATAAAATATTTTATAACTGTGCTGCATTCAATTCTATGTAATTTATTTTCAGCACAACACTTCATTACATGAGCTACCGAATAAAGAAAATAATTCAGTTTTGCACCCCTTCATTTTTAAAGTCAGGAGTAAGAGATGCTAGATTAGAGGCATGTATAGACTTATTACATTTTTAAAATAAAAAGAGAAACTTTAAAAAAATGTAATTCAAACTTTCCTCATCTGGAATAAATTAATTTAGAAGAGATCCTGATACTGAAAAGATATGCATTAATATCTTAGTATTTTTCTAAACGTTATTCCCCTAGGGAAAACAGGGGCAGTGGTTCAATAGAATACATCCTTCACCTACCCTGGCTGGTCATTCCTCGCCTCTTGGGGAATGCTGCTGAGAGAAAAGCTCCTGGGAATGTTCCTTATCCACTCCTGTGCAAGTCAGCTGCCCTAAATTAACAAAAAGGAGGTATTTCTTCACACATGGAAAGGATTTTTATTTAATTTCAATTTTAGCTTTGTATGTAATAATGCTTGAATAAAAGATCTCAGAAAACCATCTGATTACCTTGGGGATTTTTTCTTAACCCCTCCAATGACTAGGTAACTCTGCATTCATTCTGAAGCTCACTGTAACTTAGCTAGCATAAGGGTGATATAAAACAGGACTGTTCAACTTTTTTGACAACTATGGTCAGATTTTACTAGAGTGAGTTGCTCATCGACCAGACAACAGACAAACTTTACAACGTGATGAGTCATTTGGGGGACAGATTCAACCTGCATGCCAGGAGTTGGACAGCAGCATTGTAATACATTAAGGGCTCCGTTATATTGTAGAGATACCGTGTAAACAAAAGCTGGAAGTTGATGTATTTATTTATGCAGTTAGCAAAAGATGTAGTAGTTCTTTCTGCATAAACACAAATAAAATTAAGCAAACAAGTGGCAAACATTAAATCATTACTGCTAGCATATAGTCTGTTATTTTGACTGTATTATTTGCGCATGCTGATCTCATGACTTCGTGATTAAAGCTGCCAGAAATAATGTTCTTTGACCTCACTGTCATCAAAAGTCCTTCAAATTGTGGCATTTTTAATTAAAGATTATTTTAATTTTTCAGTAAGAGAAAAAAAAATCCCATTAGATAATGGTCAAAAGCAAAAAAGAAATTGTTATGCTTGTCAATCTCACATCACAGGTATGTTTAATTAGCTCTTGTCATCTGGAGTCCCTAGATGAAAGATCAAAACAATCAATTTTATAGTTCAAAGCCAAGATACAGCACCGGGATTTGCCAGGATAAGTAAACTGCTTGAGAATACATGTATGATGATACAGAGAGCTGGTTATCACCTGAACACAGGAAGTTTCAGAATACCCTTTATCTCATTCAAAAGCCCTCACAGCTTTATGTTCACTCCAAACAACAGAAATGCCTGAAGACTCACCGGAATACTGTATCACGGGGCTTGTGATAACTCCTGCGTTCCTCATGTATAACAGCACTTTCTCATTGGTTCCCCACATCACTGAGAGAAGAAAAATGAGGAGGAGGGAAACCTCTCTGGACCTCTTTTACTTCTAGTACGTGTCAAACTTATACAGAAATGCTGCAGCATCTTCGTGTAGGAAAGTACGTGCGAAACCTGGGTTCTGCTTCCTTGGCCTTCACCTTCAGTCTCCTGCTCCGGCTCTTTTGGCTGCTTATTCCTCTGTTGTTAGAGAAATGAAGGGAGAGTTCAACTTCTGCATGCAAGAGATTTGAATTTTTTCTAAGTGATTTTGGATATTGTAAAGGTAGAGTTTGATGGACTTGGACTTGAAGAATGTTGGAAACATAAAAAGAAAATGGATTGCCTTCATATCCAGTGAAAAGGCTTTCCTTTGCTCTTGGTTGTACTTTCCTTCAGCTGGAAAATTATGAGAACAACACAGAAGAATGACAATATGCAGTCCCTATTGCAGGCAAAGGGCTGAAGCTGGACACTCCTCTATGTACAGCTACTCTTTTCTCAGTTTCCTCTTCAGGCTTTTGACTGTACTTTTTTCAAGTCCTTTGCTCTGCCTTGGCCAGATCCTGCAGGCTTCCCTGGCCAGAGAACTCCTCAGATCTTCCTACCTTATTTTACAGGTGTCTCCCCAGCACCCAACTCACTGTTTTGGCCCTTCAAAATCCTTTCTTTGCTGCCCTTCTGGCCTTTGCAGATTGCTGCCTCTGTTTGATTAGACAACACTTGTTATAGGAAATACCGTCTCTCAGCTGTAGTCCCATTGTAAGGGCATTTTACAAGAGAGATGTCTTTTTTTATGTGCATACAGTTAATGGATAATGGCCCATTATCAAGAAGCTGTGACTTTGTTCATAGGTTTTCTTCCAGCAGTGAAAGTCTTTATTGTTGTTAACACACAAATTTCTGGAGCATTTACATAGCAGCAATTAAGGCCATATTCAGATAGGCTATTATTGTACCTAATGGGTACATAATAGGTACTTAATAGGTATTTAGGCACCTATTATGTTTCCCGGTTCAAAAGAGCAAAATTATCAGACTCTTTACTCAGGCCAAACAGAGGAATTGTCATGACGAGGACTAACAGACATCCCGATAACCCATATTATGGGCTCAAATTCATTGTTCTGGGCAAAAGCACACAGGATTTCTTCTGTGCTTCCTCTGAAGTGGTTCTTCTTTTCAAAGCAGAGCTCTAGGAATTTGTGCAGTGTCCTGGACTTGGTCCTTATACGACAGGACCTGATGCAAGGAGCAAGTAACTTTATCACAAAATGTCACAAGCTTCTTTGAGTAGACTGAAAAGATAAAGTCCTTCCCCCTAACATCACAGCAATCATTCACCTCATTTATTTTAAGACAGTCTATCAGAAGATTTTCTTCAGGGACATTACTTTGTGGAAAGTTCTTAAAAAAAAAAAAAACAGACAAAAATATATTCATTATTATTCTGATTATGACCCAAACCAAAAGAAAGACTTAGTTGCTCCAGATACAAAAGACATCATACTCCTATCCCTGCTACCATTTTTCTTCTCTCTATAGTTGCACTGTGAACCCCACACATGGTGTAAAACAACCAAGGCACCCCGAGAGAGATTCAGTTTGAGCAGGGCAATTTTGAGCAAATTCCTGACAAAATCCTATTAAAGTTTAAAACATTTTGTTTCTTAAAATAAAATTACCGTGCTGCTTCTAGCTCCTGTAGAATTCAGACAGTCCAAAGAAAATATCCTTTCCTTTAATTTTGTTACGTTTTGTAATGCCATACGAACTTACTTATGTTCCCCAGTATTGAAATCCAAACACAAAGTACAGGCTCTGTAGTTTAAAACAATAACTTTTTTCTTTCATTTAAACTACAAAACACTATATTAAAACTATTTAAACACTTTTTTCATTTAAACACTTTTTTTCATTTAAATTGTGAAAAGAAAAATGTAAAAGCTGTTAAAAGCAGAGTTGTAAAAACTCTTAGCGTAACCTTTTTTCTTTAATATGCAAACTAGAGCACAAGTGGTAACTGCTTCAGTAGCTTGTAGAAAATAAGCACTTCTTGGTTTGTTGCAGAAATATATTACAAGATTAATTAGTCACATTCCCAATGCATTCATAACTAAAACGTTTTAAAACTTGAACAGATTCTACCTCTGGAACAGCACATGGGGCTGTTCACTCCCTCTCATCCCTCCTGGTCATGCAGATTTAAAGTATCTGCCAGGAAACAGGCTGCCATCCAGTGAGCTAAACAGAAGCGGCTACGCTAGAGAGTAAATAAACCACAGGCCCTTGGCAATGGTCAAATAGCTTGAAGGAAGCATTTTTGTTAGCAAAAAAAACCCCAAACCAACCAACCCAAAACAAAACCAGCAAGCCCCCAACAGTCCAAAGAATGTCTTCTAAAGCTACAAAATCAAAACAAAAGAAAATAAACCCAGAGGCTTTGTGAAAAAAATAATTATCCCCTCCTCCACCCCCAATTAATTATAATCAAGCTCAGGCAAGGAGTCAGCCACTTGCAGTTCACAGGTGGAAATTTAGGCTCTGCCCTCTCCATGCTTCCCCCCACAGGTGCTTCCTGATGCCTGGGAGCAGCAGGGCCCATGTTCTTACACTGCCTTTGCTGGTATTAGGAAACAGCTATGATGACTTTTCTTGGAAAAAGTGCTGAATTAATAACAGCTGTGGGATCAGCCTCATTATGGACAGAATGGTGGTAACCTTTTGCTTAAGCTAGTGTGGTTTTCGAGCACATCATCCTTACAGAAAACCATAGTTCTGGTGATAAAATATTTAAACCCGGCTCTCAGAGGGCCTCTAATTCTGCCTGTGGATCCCCACAAAAGCTCTTCAGACATTTCAGATATTCTGTTAAATCTGCACAGAACTGGTTTTTTACTGTCTTTTGGTGGTGAAACTCTACACTATCCTTTTCTGATGCAAAATGAATCCCGGCAGCAGAATGCATGACTTCAAACTCAAAGGTGAAGAAGAAAGTCTGAGTTTCTAATGCTCTGCTAACAACTCTGCTTTGGCAGCTTGCAACCCAAATACTGCAAGCCAAAAGATAAACCAGATCAAAACAAAGCCCAAGGACCCAAATACACAGCAGGAACAACACACTATTTCAGAATTGCTTCTGGTTTTCCCTTCTGGCCTCTTTTTTCCCAGAGAGGGGGATGCACAATGTCTCATGGGTCAGATGAGTCCTGCACCCCAGCGCAGCCCCCGGGAGAGCCAGCTGCTGCCCACAGCTGCGTTCGGCTCTCTCTCGGACTGCCTGGTGGTGGCAGGGTGTAGATTTAAGAAAGCTCATTTTCAAAGCTGAAAACTTTGGGGCTTTTAACCACTCCATCATTGCAGCGAGGAAAGCAAAGCTCATGAACTTCTGGATTTGAAGAAGTGCTCTTATACCATATTAAGGTATCAGAGAGTAACTCTAGAGTCTTACTCAACTGCAGCTGAAAGGCTGAATTTAAACAGTTCCTAACTTCATAAATCCTTAACTTGATTTGTTTCTGGCTTCTGGTCACACCCAAATTATTTTAAAAAGTCAAAGCCATACTGACACAGAAACTAAAAGGTAGAATTCAGATTTTGTGGTTGGTAAAAGAAAGCAGTTGTTTGTGATACTCAGTTTGTCCAAGGAGAAGTGCTGTGGCACGGTCCCCAGGAAACATAACATTGGAGAAAGATACAAAACACTATCTCTTAAACTAATATTTTATTAATTTTTCACTTACTTTATACATTCATTTATAAGCATCTTGTAACCATTTAATGACATGTGATTAACCATATTGCATACATGCTTTGTTTTTGTGAAAATTGAGTAAATATGTTGCCTCATTAATGTAGTTAAATTTTTTGAAATTCTAGCAAATGGCTCAGCATAATTGATGGAAGTATTGTGCCTTTTATGTTATTTTATAACTGTCAAACCAAGTTACTTATCTGTAATTTACAGAGACTCTTCTATATATTAACTTGCCTTTGAGGTACTTCCTTATATTACTCAGAATTCACAGGCCTACATTTTTCCTTCTTCATTTCCTCAAAATAAAGTACCTAGTATGACCAAAAGATTGAATGTCTCTAGCCTCAAAATCAGATGAGCTGACTTGGGAAGAAGTGAAGAGCTTAAAAAAGCGGTCCTCATCAGCGTAATCTTTCTATCATGTTCCTAATGGTTCTATAATTGCAATAGTAAAAATAATCACATATTTGGATGTTAATAAAAGGTGTGTTAATAGGTCTTTCAGTGGCAATCATATTAAACTATCCCCATTTTACATGGTCATACATTTTCTGTTCATCTACATGTACTGAGTGAACTGCAGTCTCAACTGAATACGGTAAAATCACTAGATCAAACATCTTTCATTTAATACTGATCATTTACCCAGGATTATGCAAATAAATAAGTAAATAGAAATTAAATCCTACCAAATCATCCAGCTTTATTGCCTTAGAAGAAACTTCAGAAGGTTCCTCTCACTGATGGTTTTTGCAAAAATTGCTGTTCATAAAAAATAGAACTGTATGTATGTCTGCTCAATATTTACATCTGTAGTATTTGTTAATGAAAGGGCTTGGAAGTAGAAGCTGCTATCTGTGGGACTGAAGCACAGAAAAGGAGGCAGCACGTGAGTTAAAAATCTACTTGACAAATATATGGAAAAAATCCATTGAAAAGATAAATACGAAGACCTTTGCTCAGGAAATCCAAGATCCAGAAATTGCTGGAGTCTGGGGAAGTATCACTGCATGTTACCCTCATTCTTTTGTTTTTTCTTCATCCATGCAGTGTTGGGCTATGCAGCAATTTGGAAACTAAAGGTATGAGAAGGAACAGCTAGAAGAGTAAAATGATAATGACAGAATGAAGACTGCTTAAGATGATATATTATCCTGCACATTGCTTATCAAATTTCCTCTTAAAAATTGAAGTAAGCAATCAAGCAAGGAACCTATTGTACTAAAACAGCAAAGTAAAAGAAGCTCTTAGAAATAAAAAGAATTTTCACAAAAAACAAAGCCATGTCCTAGAAGAAAAATATGAAATAACATAAAAGCTTTAATCCATTAATACATATTTATTTTGCTAAGTATGAAACCCTAATAATAAAGGACAAAAGAGATTTCAAGGAACAAGTTGTTAATTGCATAAAAGTTACTGAGGAAAAAAACTTTTATTCAAATGCATCAGAAGCAGGAATCCAAACAGAAATAAAGTTTAATAGACAACTGAAATATACTGACTGATCTTGAGAAAGACAAGGCCATAGTATAAAAGTTAAATGAACTCTATTCACCAACACACCAAGAATGAGGAGGAGGAGGGAGCACCTGTCTCATATTGAAGTGTCACATGTCAGAATAATTCAATAGAATACATTGTAGCAAAGCATCAATACAATACATTTGTTAACTAGGAGAACTAAGGAAATTCAAATATTAAATTGCTGAAATACTGACTATGGTAAGCAATCTGTTGGTCAAATCAGCCTCACTGAAGGGCAGCAAGAGGTATCCAGATATTTCTAGACAAAACAGGTGCATGACTTCAAAACTGAGACTATCAATAAATGCTATGAGAAAGTTAGACTTACTAGATAGTGAAGTAACTATACTATATTGGAAAAGGTCAATGTGCTTTATGCAAAGGGAATGTGATTTGCAGCATAATTTTTGCTTCACAGATCTGCTGGAGTTCTTTGACAGAGTCAGTGGTGTGGGTAAAAGATATGTTTAGAATAGTATGCTAAAATCTACAGCTGACTGAAGACCTGCAGGAATATCTTGTGATATTAACTCTGTAAATGGGAATAAAATGCAGACGAAATTCAATGTCAATGAATGCAAAATAATGCTTTTGGTGGGAAAAACACAATAACCCTACTATAGATGCACAATAATGAGCCCTGAAAGATCTTGTAGTCATTATGAGTGGATTTCTGAAAGCATCAGCTGAATGTTCAGAGGCAGTTAAAGTGGTAAATAGAACTTAGGAAATATTAGGAAAGTAATAAAGAACAGAAATTGTCATTATGACACTATATAATGTCTGGTGAGTCTACATCTTGACTTATGGGTATAATTCTGATCATCCCAGTTAAAAAGATGCAGCAGAACTAGGGCAGTTTCAGAGGTGGAAGATAAGTCAGATCAGAAATCTGGAGATTAAAAATACTCTTTACTTTGGAAAAGAGATGACTGATAGAAGGAGTATATGATAGGATTATGTAAAATCTTGAACAGCACAGATAATACAACCAAGGAAAGTTTACCCTTCATATCTCATAGCAAAATTGTTAGGGAACAGGCTTAAAACAAATTAAAGAGAAGGTCTTATTCATAGTAAATAAATACAATATAGTCACAATTGCCAGGGAACGACAGAGCTCAAAAGTATGTCTAAAAGAGGAATTAAGAAATTCATGTATGATAGGTCTATCAAGAATCAATAAAAGCAAAGGTCCAGAGGCAATCTTAAGATCAAAAAGTCCTTAAACTGCTGGTTACCAACAACTGAATGACTGTACCAGGAGAGGTGCAACTTTTTCATAGTTAAACTGTTTTTATCCTTTCTCTTGAATCATTCACTACACGTCACTTCTGAGACCCGGTGAAAGGTTTGCTGGGTTTGATACAAGAGATTCTCATTGGCATTCGTATTCTCTTTTTCTGACCTGTGTTCAAAACCATACTTTTTTAGTGAGTCCCCTCCTGTAAATAAATGCTACTCATCATATTAAAGATGTGTCGATAGACAGGAATTCTCAAAAGGGCTGTAGTAATTAACCACAAAGGTTCTCCCTGCCTTAAAATTTAAGAAGCATCTCTGTCTTTTCTATAACCAGTCACAAGACTCTGAGATGCAAGTTTTCCTACTGTACAAAGCACCCAGTTTGGATTGCATTATTTAAGACAGAAAGCTTTGTAATTCATTTAAATAGGGCTTTTGTGAAGCATCTGAAAGAGAATTTGTTTTGACAGATAATTTACTGATCACATTATCTAAAGCCTATCCTATTCCTCACTGAGTTTTGTTTCAAATATGGTGGGAAATGAGCCACTGAAAAAGCACACCCTTCATTTGTCCTATGGAACTTATTAAATAAATAAGAATATATTGAAATAATATGAATTTAATTAACCTGGAAAGATTCCATCCATTAACAAAATTTTTTATTAGTGGTTATAAAGCAACATTGTATGTTAATGAGAGGAAGGCTTTTTTGTACATTTTTTTTCCCCCAGACCTTTTGTATTGTATTAGATTGAGTTACTAAATGGCTGTCACACTCTGCCTTAGAGATAGCTTTATTTTAGTGATGAGCAGGGAATTCTTCAGTTGGATCACGCCTTCCAAAGCACACATGTAAGACTGCACATTGGAAGAAAGGGACTTTTTATCAAATCTGTTCTTGTATCTCCATGTTTAAATTATCAATAATTTCAAAGAAACATAAAAATATGGTTAATGCAACTTAAAGGTCTCACACAAAAATTGGGGAAAAATAAATTTCATTGGTAATGACAAGAAATTGCTAATATCAACTTGATCATTTGTTAAGCTGGGTATAAGCAAACAAAATGTATTTTAATCCCACCAAGCATGTTGTTGCATATCAAGGACAAAGGAGCAAAATAATTCTTTGTAAAGCAGTAACTGTATCCTAGGAAGCAGTGAAAGAAAAGATTCAGGGATACAGCAAGAAAGAAGGGGTAATAAGGTTACTTACACATGAACTAACCATTCATGCTCCCGCTCCCCAAAAGGGTCAATGTGATCCTTGAATGCAGAAATAGGAGGGTTTCAAAACTAGAGAGATTTTTGTACTAGTATAGCAATTTTTCGAACCATTCCGTGGTATATTTTAGTAGCATCTTTAATGTTAAACAAAGGTCCACATTTTTTAATCTTCATTCAGAGAATTACTGAGACTGGATGGTCCAGGATTGTTCTGTCTCAGCCGGAAATAAATTATGGGCAGGAATAATTGTCTCTTGTTAAATGCATACTTTACATATATCTATAGATGTAGCTAGATATTATACACAATAGAGAGATTAATAGGATAATCATCTATAGTGCAGGAAAATATCTGTTCATTACTGTCTTTATGTATATGTTCACAGTCACAAGCTCAACTGCTATTATACGAAATACATTCTTGGTTTGATCAAAATGAAGTGACGAAAAAATGGTAAAAGCACTTCAGCTCCAATTTGTATTACCACATGTTATTTACCAAAATAAAATCGTGTTCATTTTTGCTTGCTGCTTCCCACTAAGGCAGCAAGGCTGAGTCAGCATCAATAGAGTCTTTTATTTTTACCAGACCTTTCTCTGGAGCCACATAAGACACTGAGTCTTACTCATGCTATTGTTCTTTAGGTCTTCAGAAAAGGTGATCTACCAGCAGCTGAGGTCTATACGCTGAGCTATATCTACCCAAGAACTATTCTCTTCTCATTTATTCCCCTGTACTTATTTCATGGTTCTTACTAATTAAAATGAAATTCCTGAACAAATAATATATCAGTAGACTGCAGGATTTTCTATGGCTAGAAATTCAGCATATTTTACTCATTATGTTGAATATATTTCCTTAAAATGTTTTTAAGTTCTAAGAAAAAACTAAGATCTCATTCTGAGACATTCAGTGTTTACTAATGTCTATTTGCCCTTTAAAGCTACAAGTATAGGAAAGTAGTTAAAGACAGACAGACCCTTTTTGTCATGAAGTTTCCAGGGCTGGTTTTGAGACTTTCCCTGATTACTTAAAAAGTGAAGCTAATGACTTAGGGTTTCTTTGTGGATCTCCACAACAGATTAAATTCACTCAATATCAGAATAAACATAAACATAAATGTAAATATTAATATTAATAATAGCAATAATGGTGTTTGGATTATCACTCTCTTTACAAATGAATTGGTTGTTAAAGATAAGAGACCATAAAACCCACTTTTAATTATAATCACGATGTCAGCAAGCAGTCAAAAGGTAAGAAGCTGGCTGAAGCTGTATCATTTCAATATAGATACAGTAAGAAAATATTTGCCTTGTGTGTGTCGATACAGCATTGTATATTTCTCCAATGTTAAGTATGAAAGATTAGATTTCTGGGTTGCCTGGATACACTATGATTTTGCTCAGTGATGATGCAACAGGTTCCAGATTAGTTTGAAAGAAAAAAAATTCAAGAAAGTATATGTTCCGTTTTTGAAATATTGGTCACACAAGCATACCCCTGCTTGCCTTCATTAGTTCCAGGCTTAAAGCCAACACAAGATTTACTTCCCTTTCACTGCTATTTTTATTTATTATTTTTTCCAGCTTGTCTCTTTTTATTTAGAGTCAGTAAAGCTTAGCCTCAAATGCTCTAAAAGTTCCCCTCACTCACCTATCTACATAGAGGTTCTGATGAAGCTGTATGACAGATTCAATGCACATTCCCGATGCAGTTTAAATGACCTAATTCCAACGCACATTGCAACAGTTCAAGAAAATTATGTTTTCAGAAAAAAAACCAAATTTCCTTTCCTGTTCATTTTTGGGTGTGGATGCACCATATAAATGGCTGTGTGTCCACAGGTTAGGAGATGGCACAGCACCTGCCATCTGCTTGGCGTGGTGATTTGCTAAAGGCCATGGGAAGAACCTGCCCACCAACTAGAAAACCTCCAAAGCCAATTTCACAGGAAATTTGTAGGGCCTAATTCTCAGGATCTGATCACAAAACTTATGCCTAAATCCTGTGAACAGCCAGATTTGGCAGGTATTCTTAAGCGCAAGCATAACAGGCACCAAATAGAACACAAAGTGGTTCTACAGTAGACTTCATTAAGGTACGTAGTAGGTTTTCTTTCAGAAAATAGCAGCCAGACGGAGCACTACTGATACTACCACTGTTTTATCTAATTATATCACTCACTCAAGCTGGGAAGGCCACAATTCATTCCCTTCACCTGTCAGGAGGGATTAAAATTCACACCTAATGCCTCTTCTGCAGGTGTTTCTTCATTAGTGTTTTATTTTGGATTGGCGGTGCGCTTTTGAAGAGCCCTTTCTCGTGTCTCCATTTAGTGCCCTGTGGTTAGCATTGTCTTTCCAGCTGCCTCCATTGAAACTCCTAAAGTATGTTTTCTCATGCCCTTTTGGGTGGTGATAAATCAGAAAATATACTCCAGGAGTACCCCTGTGCCCTCCAATTACTGATGGGCATTCAGTCCTCAGGGTCAGGTTAGAGCTAGCCTGAAATAAAATCCTGAAGAGCGTGTCCTGTACATGTCAGTCCTCAGCACTGTCTGCTCTGTTCGCATCTACTGCTGCTGGGCTGTACTACTTAGTGCAGCCATAGCCTGAGAGGTTGGCAGGCACCTCCTTGCACATGACCTGAAATTGTTTAATGTCACAGTGAGAGAATTGTCTCTATTTTTATAGTGTCAATTTAATTGCAAAGAGTACTGGGTTAACTTCTGAATACTTTCTGTTCCAGTAGAAATGGCCATGCTCATGGAGTTTCATGTAGACAGTTGTTTTGCACTGTCTGGGCTCCCTTTGTATCAGATAAATGGCATCAGCAGACTGATCTCCAATCATGCCTCTCTTAAGTCAGATATAATTATTACATGAGATAAAGCACAAACCAGTAATAAGGTTATTGCAATGGTCTGAGGGGTGATCATAAGAAGCATTTACAGACTATTTTCAGGAACATGCAGAGATAGTACTTCAATTCCAATGCAGCAGGATAGTTTGGATCTCCTTGAAATTTTCTTGTCTTTGAAATCTAGAGTTTCCCTTTCTAAATGTAAAAAATAATTAGGAGAGCGAAATTATAAAATATGAATAAGACTGTTCTTCATATTAGAATAGAATAGAAAAGACTATTTCAGTTGGAAGTGACTTACAATCATCTAGTCCAACTGCCTGACCAGTTCAGGGCTGACCGAAAGTTAAAGCATGTTGTTAAGGGCATTGTCCAAATGCCTCTTAAACACTGACAAGCTTGGGACATTGACCACTAGGAAGCCTGTTCCAGTGTTTGACCACCCCCTCAGTAAGGAAATGCTTCCTAATGTCCAGTCTAAACCTCCCCTGGCGCAGCTTTGAACCATTCCCACACGTCCTATCGCTGGATACCAGGGAGAAGAGATCTGCACCTCCTCTTCGCTTCCCCTCCTCAGGAAGCTGTAGAGAGCAATGAAGTCGCCCTTCAGCCTCCTTTTCTCTAAACTAGACAAACCCAAAGTCTTTAGCTGCTCCTCATAGGACATTCCTTCCAGCTGTTTTACCAGCTTTGTTCCCCTCCTCTGGATGCATTCAAGGACCTTCACATTCTTCTTAAATGGTGGGGCACAGAACTGCACACAGTATTCAAGGTGAGGCCACACCAACACTGAATACAGCGGGATAATCACTTTTATATTGGACTTTTAAGGAGGTAATAACTTCTCAGACCACTATCTACCCCATGGGACTTATCTGCCCTGACCTGTTTCAGTGAATGATACTCAAATAAAATATGCAGTAAAAAGTAATTTAATAGACGTTATAGATAGTCATAAAGAGCAAATTGGAAAAAAAAAAAGTGATGGATAAGAAATAGGACAGACACACACATTGTCAATCTGCTAAACTTATTTGCTGTTTTGTAACCTCCCAGTGTCCAAGAAAAATGTCTGTTCACCACTGGAAAAAATAAAAACTTGACTTGCAACGTCTATCTACATTAAGAAAATACTACTGTTCAGTATGGCTTTTTTATTTAATTACAGTCAGATCAGTGAAAAATAGACTGAAAAATCACAGGCATAGGTATAAAAGTTCTTTTGATATGTTTACTCTCTGCAGTATAGAGAGTTATTGCCTAGGATTAACTGATGATTAATTGATGAATCAATGTTTCATCCAGACTGTTCTTACATCTTTATGGTGATAGGAATAATGAAGTTCTGAGACAGCAACTGGAGCACCTAATCACTGTGCACTTCATAGCATTGGGTCAAATATTACTTGCATAGTCATACAAATATGGTAAGTGGGAGAGACTAATGAGTATTAATAACTAAAATATCATGTTAAACAATTCTGCTGACATTCCTGCAAGAGGAGGAGGACCAGATCAGAGCCTGACTTGAAAAAAGTAACCCAGCTGAAATAGGAATGGCAGAAATGGAAACACTCTTCCTATCTGATGCCTTGCTTTCTGAAAGTAAATCAACATCGACTGATGTGATCTAAATCCAACTTGTACGTAGTCTTCATGGTTGACCAATCCAGCATACTGTAAACTTCCGTGCTACAGTCTACTTGACAGAATAAAAGAGTCACTTCTGGGATTTCTGTCTGACATGTGCAGAATAATTCTCAATACTGCAATGCCTTAGGAAAAAGCTTTTATCCCGTCAGAGACTTCAGTCCCAGCCTTAAAAATAGATATCTATACAAATGTATCTACATCTGGTTATCAGTAAAACAAGACCTCTTATCTCCAGAATGTGCAAATATTCAAATTAAATGCATTATTAAAACAAAATATTAAATTAATTGAGTTTAATTTCATGGTTGTGTATATTAAATTATTAAACATTTAATCTTCTTCATAAAAGTCAGTGAGAAGCATACTGTCACTTTCTCCAGTGAAGTAAGCAATTGAAAATGTAAGACTTTCAATTGAATTTAGGATTTTCAAAGAAAAGACAGCTTTTAGATCATGGCAAAAAAACAGTGATCGATCAAACCATTCTGCATGAAATTGTATAGTTCAATGAAAATGCAGATGTATTGTAGATTGTAAGTACTAATTTTTCTTGTAGCTGAACCCTCACTGCCGCCTCCCAAACACCCTCTAAGTTAAATGCCAGTTTAAAAAATGATGTAACAAGGCAGTAACACTTTCATTGGCTATTCTATTATTATGTTAATTGGAGCATGTAAAGGAGAGGTCAGAAGACTCTATCATTTTATTTGTGTAACACCAGGGAACTCCAAGTGATGGAGACTTTCAAGACCTAGTTAATTATTGTATCATATCTTACATCCAGAAAAATCCTCTATTAACTGAGCATTAATAAAGTGTAATATCCAATAATTAGAAAACAGAAAAACTAAGGTTGACTTGTAAATCTTAGTCGTACTGTTTTTCTGCATATGCACCAATTTGATAATTACTCCATGCACTTGAAGTGAGGGAGAATTTGAAATATACTGAGTGTTTCAAAAAAGTGCAAATACTTCCCCCTTAATAAGCTGCAGTGCTTGACTTAAGTCTGTGGAACTACTTAGAATGTAAGAGTCGTTGGGCTACACATAACTGATGAAAACCAATGGGGAGCCAAATACAGACAACGCAAATAAAAGTACACCCTCTAGACTACAAACAGTGGTCCAGACCACAGGTGCTCAGAAGATGAGAGCATACCTGATTGCACATACCTAGCTGCAGTGCGAGATGCATTCCTCATGGTCTTCCTGAAGGTCACACCACCAATCAAAACAAAATCATGGACCCGATGAAGGTGGACTCTTTCAGGTGATACAGGTCTGTTTTAAACTGCAGATAAACGAAATGGTTATAATGGTCACTTCGGGTCCTGAAACCCATGAATCTTTTGTCATGTCACACTTAAAAATAAAAGTGCAGGAATCTGTCTTTTTAGATTTCCTAGTTTGCCTCAGATTGTGATTTCTGAAAACGTTCTAATGTTCTAAAACATGTTTTAAACCTGATAGCTGATAATGGTTTGTGTGTAATATTTCATGTTCTTTACCTCTCAATAAGGATACTTTTAAGGAGCAGTGGGGTATTCTCTACCTTCCCCCCATCTCTTCCTTTTCTTCCCCTTACCCCTTGTCTCTTTTCTTTCCTCTTCCTTTTTCTCACCTTCATTTGGAGACGTGAAAGAGGGAGAGCTAAGCCAAGGAAGTGAGTTTTTCACTTTGCTCTGAAGCCAGGGAGATTTGCGGTCATCCTAATCTCCGTTGGTAATGAGTTCCCAAGTCTGGGTGCTGCTGCTGAGCAAGCCGTCTTCTGCTCTTACGGGCTTCGCTTTCATGATTGACAGCTTCATCGCTCCTAAGGAATGCAGCTGTCAGGGCATAGCTTTGTTGCAAAAAATACCAACAACCTCAAAACCAACCAGACAAATAAAAATGTATTCTCCAGCATGTCTGGAGGTAATACCTCGGATAGCTCTAAGTTAACATGTTCTTTTAGCACATTTGTCCTGAAATACGTGTGATTGATATAAAATAAATGGGAAGCTTTTTATGTGACTTTTTTTTTTAATCAATGAAATACACCATTATGAGCTGGAAGAGATACATACTTATATGGGCCAAATCATTGACTAAGAAGATGCTATTTTTACATCCTCATTTCCTGAGTGCAGCTGCACCTCCAAGCCAAAACCAGGAAGCCTATAAAAATAAGTCTAGAGTTCAGTTCTTAAATCCGTGTTTAAGAGCCTAATAAAGAGCCATTTGGGGGGGTTGTTTGAACTTTGAGTTGGTGGAAGTGTGACTTGGGATATTCCTTCAGGCACTCAAATTTGGGCCTAAGGCCAAATACTGAGCATCCCTCCTCAAAACCTTTCTTTAGTTGTGAATTTCTTTAGATGTTTTTTGCGGACTTATAACAGCATCATAGAAATTTCTTAAATTTATCACTGAAAAACTAGGTAAGATTTAGTATTTTTTAGATGCCTTTTGTTTATTGGCACATTACAGCCAAACTAATTAGGGACTGAACTGAGCAACCCCTGCTCCCAACCTTTACTGCTGCAAATAGCTAAATGCTTGATATGCTTCATTTTTCCTAACTTCTATTATTTCAAACAAATCACCACTTAGTGTTTTCAAGGCCATTTGTCTTTGATTAAACATTTTTGTTGTGTTTTCTAACAAATTTTTAATGCTCGATTCTCAGTGCCACGTCCCTCACCATTTCAAACTATTATTTCAAGCCTTTGCGTGGCAGTCGCGGGCCCCAGCTGCTCAGCTGTAGAAAACATTTTCTCCAGCAGCAGCAGCAGTAGCAGCTGCTGGCTGCTTGGCAAGCTCGGCAGCCAGCTGCAGGGCCAGGGCTGCCAGCACCGCTGGGGCCGCGATGCGGCTGCAATGCCGATGTGGGCTGCCACCGTGCCGACAGGCTCGGGTACCCCTCTAACCTTCAGCAGAAGACTTTGTGCATGTGTCTCCGTTTTAGTTCAAGAGGCTTCAAAAAGCCATTAGAAGATTTTTTTAATTGGGGCAGTAAAAATGGGGTCACTGCCAGGTTATCATAATTTCCTTCCAGAGTCCCAGCCTTAAAGACTTGCCCTCCTTGAATGTTAAACTTTGTTTGCTCGGTAGGCAGGCAAGCAGGCTGTCTGCCAAGTCAAAAAAACTGTTGTTTTTGTGCACTCTCACACATGACCCATATATTTGTGACTAGGTTTTCAATGACGCCTGCGAGTCACTGCCACCTGGAGGAGTTCAGGTTAAGCTGGAAGAGCGTCTCTACCTCCAGTTGTGTTTTAACTCTTCGGAATGGCTTTCAGATTTCCTTTGGCACCCCTGACAGAGAAATTAGGCTGGAAGCTAGGTTTAAATATAAATAAAGGTGTATGTGTGCCTGTGTGTGTATGTGTTTAAATCATGGTTTATTAAAGCAAAAAAGAATTGAAATAAATAAAATATGACTTCTCTTCTCAGTAAACCATGTCCACATTGCTTTATTACCTTTAATCATGTAGTATAAACACAGCTGGAATTCTTTCTTTATTCCTCCACTTCCCTCATTTTAAAATAGACCTATTAATTTTATATTATAAATAATATTCATGAGATGTGTAAAAGCTTTAACATTTTATAAACTGTGCTGTATTTCTGTTTACTTAGCAATTTGCAAATTCAATCAATTTTAGCAAGCGCTAAAGTTCTGTTGTGTCTTTAGGTTCTTGAATATTCAGATTTCAATATCGAACCTCCGGCTACCTAATAATTGTGATAAAGTCCATAGTGTTTTCTAGGATGATAATAGACATTCCAATAAAAAATATTTCCTCAGCATTCCAGAGATATTGAGAGTAGTGGGTCACATCTAATAAAAAAAGTCCTCATATTTTCTCTGATATTTTGCCAATTAAATGCCATTTCTGTTCCAATGGTATAAGGCTGTGTATACACTCCCAAAATGCTTTTTAAAGAATATATTTACTCAGTAAATATTGCTGAGTTCCAAGAACAATTTATAATTCAAGTCATGGAATGGATACACATTGATTCTTAGTTTTCAAGTAAGATTTTAAACATATACTGTTAATGATTTAGCTCTCTAGTCAACAAATCTGTTATACGTGAAAGTGCAAATGCCTCTGGCCAAGCACCCTGGGAGATAGCTCAGATGAGCTCTGCAATGATTTGGCAAAAATCCATCTCAGGCCTGTACACCTCTTTAAATAAACCTTTCAAACGGTACAGCATAAAAAGTCTCTCTTTGGCTTATCTTCCTTTTCACACATAAGCTTCTGACGGGAAGGGAGATGGAAATTAATTTTGATGCACACCTATAGCCTACTATTTTGCCATTATGACCACACTTCAGCAGGTCTGGTCTGCAGTTCCAGTCTGGGGCATGCACCCACACACTGAATGCAGCTTTAAAGGTATTGCCACAAGTTTTTTCAGCCTCATCCATCCACACGTCCTTGCCTCCAGCGCACATCCCAAGGTACACAAGATCTTCTGTAAAGAAAACTATTGTGAAGCTACACTACATGCAGGATTAAACTGCACCAGTCCCTAAATTTGCAAAATTGAGCTCTGACTCATACAAGAGCAAATAGTCCCATCTACCAGACTTTCTTCCTTCTGGCTGCATTAGAAATATCTATTACAAGAACTAACTGTTCAAACTGGATGTCACTTTTAGGCATTTTGTCCATAAGCACTCAGAGACTGTAGCAGTGAAAAAGAGATCTTTCAAGGCTAAAAAGAGGTTATTTAACCTGAGATAGAAATTAAAAACATTCCTGATTTTCCCATTTTTAAAAAAATCCCTCTTTTGCAAACCAAAGCTTACATAAAAGTAAGAGAAATAACGTTTGCTCTTACATTTTGTATAGAATTAATCCACATGTCCTTCAAACCCAATATTAATATTTTATCTTAAATCCCTCAGGCCTAACCTAGCTTAATATTTTATTATTTAATTTAGAGCTATATGGTCTGACAAATTTTCCTTTTGCCTATGAGGAGAATTGCTTAAGCATGACTATTATTATTGTGCTCTTCATCATATCACCTAACCTCAGACTTGACTGGAAAGTTAGAAATGGGTTGGTATACTCATCTGAAAAAAGACTCACCTGAAATTCAGTTGATTGAAAAGTTTTAAAGGATTTCTAAAGATTGGATAAGAACGTTCAGTTTCAAAATTCTCCACAAGCAACTAAATTTACAATCTGGATTTAAAAATTGCTGAACACCTTCTCAGTTCAGAAGAAAGCTTATTAAAAATATACCCTGGCAAATTAAATCAGCCCTCCATCCCTTAATTAAAGCTTCATTTCCTGCTATATTTTCCATTAAAATTTTAACAGTTTAACAGACATTATTGAAATCTTTATGATTAACAGGACAATTATAGTCTCTCCTCCACAGAAATAGGTCTTTCTGCTTGTTTTTTCACCTAAAATAATTTCTCTCAAGATCTTTCCTTCTTTATAGATCACCCACCATTCTGTATATTTTTGTCATATTTTGGCAAGACTTTTCCTGTATCATGGGCTTTCTCTTCCTCTTTTCTTTCTGGAAAGGTTTCTGGGCTTTTTCTCCTTTCCTCTAGGCTTTTGGGTTTTTTTGTTTGTTTGTTTGTTTCATACATTTTTAATAGCTGGTTAGATTCACTACTCCACTCCTTTTCTTTTCCTACATTTTTTTCTATTTACTGTTTTCCCATATTTATCTTGCCCCTCATTCTCTGAAACTGTCTCCACTTGTTATCATTTGGCTTTATCTTGGGGAATTATGAACATGTGCAATTTGCCATTAGCTGGTGTGTCATGAGGGGAGAACGACACAAGAGTTGTATTTAAGGTTAGTTGAATCATTTCTACCTAATGGTGGCGAATAGACAGTGGAAGGAGGGACCGTCCCCAGTGACCTGGAACTGGGGGGACTGACCTTGTCCCCTTCCTGCCCCTGGGAACAATGAACTATTGCACATTTTAAGCAGATATCCCCATCCTGAGTCATGACTGAAGAAAGCAATAGCACAAAGTGCCTTCACGCAAAGTTAAATATATGGTGCAAAAGTTAAAATAAATGCTCCAGTGAAGGTGCCTCCAATCATTTCCCTCCACTCACTTGCTAATAGAGAGACTGTGCATCAGACAGCTGAAAAGATGAAGGGGCTGGGGAATTTCTTGAGGTCAGACTTTCTACCAGTAGGTGCGATAATGGTAGGAACTGAGGGGAGAACGGGTGAGATTTTTTCCTTCTTTTGAGGGGAGGGAAAAAGCATGTATGAAATGTTATTAACTAAGAGTGGAATGTTGTTACCTAAAGCTAAATTTAGCAGAATACTAGACTTAATTGCTCTTCAGAAAATTTCTAAGGGAGCTCAATAACCACAGGCAGTTCTTTGGCTTACTAATTTTTCATCTTCATGGGAGGACATTGTTAATGTATGCAGGCAGGGGACCCTGGCCTGAGGTTTACTGAACAGAAAATGAGAAACTACTGAGCAGAAATTGCTGGACACAACAAATAACGAAGTGAAAAGCTGACAAAAGTTACAGATAGCACTGTGAGGAATGACCAGTTTCACAGACTGTTAAGGGGGAGTTATGTGAGAAATGGCCAGTCTTCACAGATAATTAAAGGGGAGCATTGAGAACCTTTTGGGGAGTACAGACTTCTGTTGCCAGCAGTACCTAGGTAAGTGTATCAGTAATACCAATCAGTATGATAAAGATAACCATATAAGTAATACCACTAAGTCATACTATATAAGGCTGATATTACCTAGGAAACAGTACCAGAAATACCAAATTTTGGTACAAATGTAGCAAAGCCACTGGGGAAAAAAGTAATTATGGTTGGGCTTTTTACTTGCATAGAGATAAGAACAAGAATTGGAAAATGGAGAGAAGGGAGGACAAAAGGGTCTGGTCTAGCGTAATCGATCATAAGCATGCCTTTATTAACACTTGTTTGTGCCTAGGGCTATAATATACTATACACGTGTGTGTGTATTTATATCATGTAATCATAAAGTTAACCCATCTCTTCTTTCCCTCAAAGTTTTGCAAGGTAATACGGCAGCAGAGGAAGATGATTTAAAATCTATGAGGAGGAAGCATGCTCCACAAAGCCTTGGGAAGGCAAAACTGGGTTACGTTTTATAGGTCTGATAGAAAGCATATCTCCTGATACAACAGCGGCTGTAGGGCAGACAGTGATTTATAAACAGGAGAAGTAGAAATGCAAGTTTGCCAACCTGTATTTGTTTAGCCTGCATTAACAGTTGATATTAGGAATCATGTCTTGGAGATAAGTTTTATATACTGCTTCAACTTTTTATTGACTTAATTTATGTATTGTATAAGATTTATAACCTACCAGTGGAAAGGGCATTGTTTTTTTAACCTTATGTTAAGAATTATTTCTTTTTCTCTTAAACACAAGTACCTTATAGGAAGTTTTTAACTGCTCTTTCTATTACATGCTTTTCCTGATATAGGCTTAAAATTGATACCTTTTAAAAAATTATCTAAATTTAAGCCTGTTGTTGTCATGAGAAGTCTTAAAATACAAAATATTTTAAAAGGGATTTGAAAATAGTTAAGACTCCTAATTACGTACGCATGGTTATTGATATCAAGGAGAGACAGGAGATTATTTTTGTACTTTTACTCTATGGTGTTATTATTTTACTTAGGCAAGTTGATTCCTGTAATTTTAATCCCCTAATGTTTGGAAGCAAGACTGCTTGCTGAAATATCAGGAAATTTTAATCAGTCTGAACACAGGTTAATCAAAATTCTCACTATGTATCATGTATCCCTCAATTTTGGCTGTATTTGAGAATCTTGGATAATTAAATTACAGTTCCACATTCTAATATATTCCACCTAGAATGCAGTGGAAAGGCTGCAGGACTAGTCACTAGCTGTAAATTAGGGAATCCCTATCAGCTGCATTCTCAGATTAAGCTTGATACAACACAGCTGGTGTTCTCTTTTATATTTAATTCAATGTTATAAATTATAAACTCCTCTTTAGTCAGCAGGTTTGTTACTGCACTCTCAAATTCTGATTAATTTGTGTTTCTTGAAAGATAATCACATTCATTTTAAAGAAAGTAGCAAAAAAATTGACTGCGTAGATGCCTGTAGTTCTCATGTATTGAAGTTTTCATAAACTAGAGCTTGTGACATCAAAGAAGATTCTCTGCTTGTGCTTGGAGTAATACTGGGGCAGAAAGTAAGATTTCCCAGGAAGATAAATCTAACTTAAAATAGAACCAGGTATCAATAAGTGTTGATAAACTTCAATATTTTTTTATATATTATGAATCTAGTCAAGTTTTAGAATTATTATTGACTTTTTATAATGAGTTAGGTACTTTCAAAGCTGCTGATTAACAGCAGCCCACTCTTGAGCAGAACTCGGCTCCATGAACAGAGCTATTTCAAAGCCATTGTATCACCTGTGTTTCACATAAGGCCTACCTGAGGCCACAATAAAGTCAGCAGTAATGAAAGCCTCTCTAGTCCTAATGTATGCAAACTCTGACCTGGATCATCCATACAATTAAATAATCTGGTTGTCTAATAATTTCAACTATTCAGCTAGTAGAAGCCAGTCAGTTTCAATACAACACCTCTGCACCATTCAGTGGATCCAGCACCATTGGTTCACTTCAGATCACTCAGTTACCATAAAATCCATCATGTCCATGGCTATAGAAAAATTGAAGCTTTTTTTTTTAACACGGATACAAAAGTCAGAATGTCATCTGAAGTGTTTGTATTTCCTAAGCTTCTAACTAGCCTGATGTTAAAGCAGAGTCTTTTCCACAGGAGCCCTTATCAAATAAAAATAAATTTGCAAATGTCTTGAATCCCATCTCATTATTTTAAATGCTTACTATGTCTTCAACAGAATGAAATGTACAGTTATTAAACTTCTAAAAGGTATCTGTGTATATCTAAATCTGAAGCAGAAGTAGATACTGGGAAAACATATATATACTCATTTGCTGAACAGCTCTGTGTCTCTTATTAAGTTAGTATTTCACCTTTATAAAATGCATATACATACACGAACATGCACATATTCCTGCACATACTTATACATATATGTATAAGGATACAGATATTCTTGTTATGCACTAGTTATTGGATCAAGGTTAAGTGATTCATGGGATGACCCAACAGTAAAGCTTTTGAAACCTTTGATTGAGTATGAGAAAGATCACAAACTCACAAAGCCATCTTTCTTATGTTGTCATTGGAAACAGAGAATATTATTCCAGTTTCTTAAGAATATGGCATAAAGATAACAGAGGGTGTCTTTGAGACTTACTACTGTAGAGAAGCATCATCATACATAGGGCTTACCTAGGTACTTTCTTTTGACCTTTTCTCTGTGAATTATACTAACAAGGGTTGTATTATTTAACTTTTCCATTACTCATTTTCTTAACATGAGTTGAAATGACATTATATCTATTTGAAGAATCTGTATTTGTAATAGCTGTGTTAGTGCTTGACCTGGGTGTCTTGGGTGTAAAGCATGTAAAGCACCTTTCAGATTTCAGAGCTATGTTTCTGTCAACCACAAGTAGAAATATAGCCAGTGATCTCATTCAATTTCTATGTGATATTCTTCTCACAGTGAAGAACCATTACAAAATGTAGCACATTATTTACGACTGGCAGTCTCTGGTTAGAAAAGGCTCAGGGCTGGGATCAGAACAAGCAATGAAGGTCAGGACTGAAATACATTCATTTTTAAGGATGCAACAGAAAGCTTGAACTTCATTTACTAAGGAGTATGGGTCACTGACTTTGCCCATTCTGGACATAGATACCCAGTACGTGTCAATGAGATTGCAGTGCAAGGAATGCAAATAGAATCTGCTTTATACCCAAGGACAGTGCTCCTTCATTTGCAAGAATGTTGAATTAATTCAAACAATGAGAACACATAGAATAAACAAGCATCCTTTTTTTATCTATTTCATTTTCTCTTAGAGCTATTCATACCAGCATCACCTAGGATACCCTGGAAAGATGCATCTGCTCATAGTTCTAACTCAGCCCAGGTGGGAAAACTTGCAGAAGTTTGGAGGCAGGGACTGTCTTCTCTTCCATGCTAATAGCAGATGGGATTTTGGTTTTGGTTTTGGTTTTTTTATGGTCATTTGCTTTTTTCACTCATCATTCAACCAGAGCATCAGATTTAAAGGAAGAAGGTGACAGCACATACTGAAGTACTGCTCTATCACTACAGTCACATGCGACACCTCTATAAGGAAAGCACTGTATTTCAGAGAACTTAAGTAAATTCTGTGGGCTTCAACATATAGCATGTGCTCAAAGTTGACTATCATTCAAACCTTTTTTTTTTTTTGTGAAAGACATATTACAATGTTAAATACTAAGGGAGACCTCTGAAGTCTTTATCTTAGCATGGTAATAGTGTGTATTACTTTAAGACTCTTCTCTTATTGCTTGCTTCAGTGAAGTGAACTTTTGCAGGCCAATTATTTTAAACAGCAAAATACTTCTTTCTGTCATACCTTCCCTAATTAGACCGCCAGGCAACGTGGTTTTATGGAGGTGAGTTTGGGCTGGAATTCAAGATGTTGAGGCCTCTATTTGCCATTTGTGACCATCAGGGTTCAAAGATGAGGATCGCTATGTAAATAGTCAATATTTCTAAGAAACTATAACTTCCTTCACTTTATATAGAAAAGGAAATACCTCAATATTTTTGAGATGAGGAACAGAAATAAACTTCACTTTTGTTCTTTTTTGTGTGTGTTTGTTTTTTAAATTAATAGCCTAGAATCCAATAAGATTAAAACTTTGATTTGCTCCTAAGCTCTTGTTTTTTTAAATAACTTAAATAGAATGACATGACAATATAAAGTCCATTAGAAAACCAGAAATATGACAAAAAACATGGCTTTAAACTATATTCAAACCAGGCTAATTAATATATTAGTTGTGCAGCAATTCATCCAAAGCAGCACAGTCAACACCAAAGAGATCTAAATATGTGGCAAATACCATTTTTGTCACAATTTTTCTTCCAAATACTCCTTCACTTTGATAATATGCCCTATGCTAATAATATGCCTGTAGGCTCTACTAATAAGAATCTTTTGTCTTATAACCCTTATTTTGATATGAGTAATGTATTTCTTTTGGTGCTTAATAACAATATCTTACTGCTGATTGAGCCAAAGGATAACCTGTGTTTTAAAATAAATTCCATATAATATAATCATAAAATTTCTAGCTTCTGTTGCTTTCAATAACAGGTTATGCTTACATATCAATTTAAAAATAATATATCTTAGTATTCATTGAGCCCTGATAGTTCTTTAAATAATATCCTCCTTCTGTTCTAAATAATGTTAAATCCTGACTAGGAACACTTCCTCTGAAGTGACTAAATAGAGCCTTTCATTTACTCTGCTAAGTGGTGAAGATTTGTTAGACTCCCGTGGAAGTAAATCCTGAGAGGGACAGGCTTTTTTCTCTTGGTAGTGAGATTTTTGCTGGAGGGGGTGTTGGTTTTATTTTTTCTGTGTCTTCATTAAGTATTTTGTCATTACACTCCTACACAAATGCGATTAAAAAAATATAAAAATACAAAGATTATGGACAGAAAACATATAAACTAAAAACTGCAATGCAGTGGTAAATTACAAACTTCATAAACACAATCAAAACATCTCCTATTCTTCTCATTTCTCAGTTACAAGCTTGGACTTTTTATCTGTGCAACCAGTAAAGTCCTGGAAGTACAGATATATGCAACTTTACAGAGATAAGTAAACCAATCTACTATGATGGAACTCACTAAAAGCACAAAATTACTTGTATGTATAAAATGGTACATTTGGGGATGTTCAGTCTTCTCACACCTGTAAGAGACTGATTTTTCAGACTTTCACAGAGGTTAGAGGTTTTATGATCAGAATCTAAAACAACAGTTCTGGCCATAACCAAAACAAACTGCTGGTCGATGAAGAAACAGAGATAGGGAAGAAAAAGATGGAAAACTTTCAGGAGGAATTACTTTTCACAAAGATTTCTAAAGAGTAAAAGGTAGAGCTGTGTGAAAAATAGGATTCATGCCCCATAAAGTGTTCTTAGTCTTTGGAAAGACTTTATTTATCTTGAAATATGACAATGCTGGCATGCCAAAAAAATTATGCTAGAAGGAGTTTACTGAGGATAGCAAAATGTTTTGTTTCTAAAAATTGATTCCAATAAAACATTTTCAAAATGTCACTGTGTTTACATTTCATAATACCATTTTGTTTTGAATTTTCACATAGAATATCAAAATGTTTAGCTGAAAAGTACATTCTTAACATTAAAAAACAATTTAAAGGAAAGCACAGATTTTAGTCAGAAAAAATGATGAGGAGAAAAAATTTCAAATACCTGTAGAAAATTATCTGTACCCTGGAAAAATCCAAGAGCATTGTTGCATTCTGTGGAAGATATAACTGCTCTAAATACTTCACACTCATCGTGGAGAGCCAAGTAAATGATACGTTGTGTTGACACAGGCTCTGACAATCAAATTGTGTGAATTGTACGTACTGGAGGTTTACACATATTAATAACCATGGCCTTTGTGTCATGCTATTCTGCAATGTATAGTTGCACAAAGTGTTTTGAAAAAACTTTTCCCATAAATATATTTTGCATTCCATCACTGATAGCCAGAACCCTGATGCTCGCCTGCCTGAATCTGTATCGTGTGGTCAGTGGATGCCACCCGGTCTGAGTTTCCATCCATAGGTATTACACTGAGAGTAAATATATGGGCATCATTCATGTGAAAGACAAAGAAAACTAATTTCTCAAGAATTTATACCTATTATTAAACACAAAGAAATTGCTGTGAACTAGCTGTCTGACACCCAGAGAGCACCTAACCTTGTCTACCAGTAATAACCTTGTCATATGAGTAGATTCTCATACATTCGTTCAGAAACAGACACACCTCACTCTGTGACCCCAAGAGGCAAAGAAAGCAGGCTTCCTCGGAGGAAATGTTTATTTATATTTTTTTTCACTCTCTTCCTTCTTTCTCTTCCTATTAAAATTGCTGAATTATTACTGGTGTGCAAGCACACTTGGATAATTTAATCAATCCCCCAGTTATTTAATGAGTTATTTAATTAAAGTGATATTTGGCTATTGGGATTAGGTGACTGCTGATATCTTAGAATCCGGGTATGGATTGTATGTTGTTATTTATTAAGATTGTTATCATATAAAATAAGTACCCATTTTACCAAATTTACCAAAAGGCCAGAATCTTACCTACACAGTTTCTGTTATGAGAAGAGGACTAAAGAATAACAATAATAAAAAAACAACTATTTTATTCCACTTTCCAGTTCAAAAATGGAGCTCACAGTACTGTTCTCTCACTACGTTTGGTGGTATTGTTGATTGATAATAACGTATTTAATTTATTAACTATCACATTTCAGTGAAGATGATAGCATGCTAGGTCAACTGTCTTTTGGGTTAAATGAAGGAATAATTAAATGTCTTCCTATTTGGAGAGAGCTGAAAGAATAGAAGCTACTGATAGAGGCACTGGTCTTCATAAAGAGGCTGGAACAAAAACTCTGGAAAAGTAAAGCTGTTTCTGGAACAGGTAACAAATGCTATGGCAAAGGAATTGCCAAGCTGTATGGAAAGTCTCAAGGGTAAAGGATTGAAAAGATAGAAAAAGTGAGTTTAGCTGAAGGAGGAAACAATGAGGAAAGCTTCTTTTTGGCAGATATTTGGCTAGAAAGACAGCATGAACTCTGAAGAACAAAAACTGCCTCTTGCTGTTTATTCCATCTCTGTCCAGGGACATAGCAAATATTTTGGAAAAAAAAAAAAAAAAAAAGGAAAAGAGATGTAGTCACCCAAAATATGTTCCTGACTGTATAAATCAGTTTCTCCTCTGATTTGAAACAGATTTTAAGCATTAGCTAACCAACTGGACTACGGGCAGTTATTTTACACCTGTCAAGGGAGAGTGGTCTTTTGCCTTACACTGCGTACTATAGCATGTCAGGTAGGTGACAGATGATTACCTTGTAGTTTTCAAGCACTTAGTAGTACTCTTAAGTGACTCTGGGAAAAGGAATATTATTTCAAATAAACCTGAATTTTGGAGGTGCCAGTATCCATTATTTTACATACACTCTAAAATTCCACTGGTAGCTGGATTTCACTGGCAGAAAGGTCATCATGTGTGTCCAGTAGAACCTCAAAGGTAGGCAACCTAAGAAATACTTTGCAATAAGAATGATGGGGAAATGGATGGGATCTCTACATCAGCAGAACCTGAGACAGAAATTCTCCATGTGAAACTCCTAAAACACTGACATTGCCTCTTCCTCATTGTTCTCAATAGAGGAATAGAGAGTATCAATGGGACATTGCTTCTGACTGAAAAGATATATTGTACACACTTAGTGGCTCAGTAGATGTGCTGAGACTATTAGTAGATTAAGGCTACCACTGATGAAAATCAGTATGGCATGATGCTTATATATCAATTACATTTGGCTATATTCATGTATTGTAGCTACATCACAGCCAGTGGTCACTGCAAACTTGGTTTCTCTCTGACATGATCTACAGACAGATAAAATAAACACATCAGAGTAAAGGATGTTGGACAGCCAAAACCCCTGTAAGTGTGAAGAAGTTCCAAAGAACACTCATGGTGTTGTGAATACGCCTCATGGACTTTTGTTTTCCCAGTAGCATGATTAGTGCTGTAATGTAGCAGATATAAATCTTTAACTACCACTGGCCAGCAGAAAGCACATGCTTATGCAAAACTATCACAAACTATTTGTTCAGGATGCTCGTTTGTGTCAGCTTTGACAGACTATTAGCATAGAACTGAATTTCTTGGCGTTATGAATTAAGTACTGGCTCAGGAGCCCCACAGCACCTCCAGCTGGAGCTGCTCTGCTCCTCTGCCACGTGCCTTACTCAAAGTGCAGGGGATGTGCTACCTCCTTGGTAACCTTGGAGTGCAGATTTCACTCCTGTCATGGGAAACCAAGCTACTGGTTATACCAAAACAATCAACGCCTGCCATCCCAGTAAGGGGGATTGATTCTTCCTGTCCTTGGTGTCTTCTTCAACCATGAAATTACTGGCTTTACTGGATCCTGCCTTTCAGCCTCACCGTTTTCTGCTTTTACATGTGGTCTCTGACAGACCTGTTGCTTATTCCAAAAAAAGAAACTGAAGAGAGGAATTTAAATTTTATTTTAAAAATGTTCAGATTTTTCAAAGCTTTTATGGGGTGGTAGAAACACTATCTACACCGGGTCAACTCTTCAGTTCAAGATCGGTTAAACAAACAAACATTAAGTGTAAGTGTTTGTGGAACTGAACCCAAGTACAATATGCCATGGGACAGGTCACATGAAAAAATCAAGCACAAGAATCCTTAAAGTTCACAGAGTAGGACCAGACTTCTAAGATCAATTTCTGACCAGCTTTGGTTTTAGTATTTACTTTAATGTCATTTTAGATTTCTGTGGCAATGAAGGCAGTGCCTTCATGAGGCTCCATCTAGTATAGACTATTCATTCTAGGAAGTTTTGTTTGGCTTTAACAATGTGTAAATAGATTATTTTTAAATCAATAAGATGAGTACAAGCTAG
This sequence comes from Platalea leucorodia, assembly GCF_965183815.1. Taxonomy (NCBI): domain Eukaryota; kingdom Metazoa; phylum Chordata; class Aves; order Pelecaniformes; family Threskiornithidae; genus Platalea; species Platalea leucorodia. The sequence continues at coordinate 54,365,915 of NC_138828.1, read as the reverse complement.
ATTGTAATACCTTTATTGCATTTCTGAATAAATGTTTTCTGTATTTTCATTACAAAAATCTATATGATCTATAAGAAACCTTTTTCTTTTCACAAAGAGAAAGCATAATCCATCAGGTTCTTGCTCATGTCAGTTCTCTGTAATCCCAATTAAATAATGCAGCACTTTTCCCATGAGTGAGGCTTTGTCCTGTTTTCATAAGACTGAATCCATAGTTATGTAAGTATATTGGACAAGAGGGTTGTTTCCCCCCTAAATCTCATTACATTATATACTCTGATTTTTGTTGTTTAAAAATACCTTCTGTCAATAAATTTTGTCATTGATTTTATACATATAGCTATATATGTTAATTTAAATACTTCTTGCAGCCACCTTCTGGCTAGCTCCAGTACCTCAGCCATAAGGAATATAAACCAGATCATAGAAAAGCAATGAAAAATAAAATACAGAGGTGAACAGAACAGCATTCTGCCTCAAAAAATTACCTTTTTTTTTTTTTTCCTGTTGAAGTCAATCTTTAAATGATTGGACCTGTTAATAATGTTGAAGTGAACTGCTGAACTAGGAGAACTCAGAATGCTTAATTTATTCTATTTATATCTGAATGGATATTTTTTAAAAATATGCCATTTCCTACTAAGTATTGCTTGGCTGCCTATTTATTGATACGGTTCTTGGAAGAAAATGGAAATTCTCTTTTGCTTATGCAGCCAAAACAAATCAGTTTTGATTTTCTGTCAGAGATATTTTTAAATTCCACATGTAAAATTTCAAATACAATACACATCTTAAGATGTGTTTTATCAGTTTATGAAAAAGGATTATAAGACAGTTATCCACCACAGAAGATTCAGTGACTCAGAAGACCCTCTTTGTCTTGTGTATCTTGATAAACATTCCAGTCAGACTACAAAAATTCTGTTTCCATATACTTAAAATCTTGCCATTTGAAGAAGTAAGCACTCTTCATAGTGTTTATTAGTATTTTTTCTCAATTTTTCAGTATGCAAACATTGAACTCCATCCTGCTGTTCTTATTCTCAGAAACAGTTTCTGTGGAATCAAGTACACAAAAGGATCCCAGCCTAGCAATATGCCCTCAAGTGCCTAGTTTCATTTTTTGAGAAGTCCTATTGATTTCAGTAAATGATTTGAATATATAAAATTACTCTCAAGCTCAAGTACCTGTAGAAACTGTGATCTAGGGAAAGGAGCATAGTTTAAGAACATTTCCTACATTGTCCCTGCAATTAAATTCTATACATAATTTATCATATTCTACTAGTACATCCCATCTAATCTAGTCTATTAATTTCTCTAACATATCTAGCATCAATATACATACAGATATATAGCTTAAATATATAGTATATTATAGTATCATAGCATAACTCAGGTGGGAGGGGCCTTGTGAAGGTCTCTAGTCCAACCTCCTGCTAAGGAAGCAAGGCTAGCTGTGAGATCAGTCCAGGTTGCTCAGGGGTTTACCCAGTCAGGTCTTGAAAACCTCCAAGAATGGAGCCTGCCCAAACTCTCTGGGTGACCTTACGGACTTTCCTCGTGGGGAAAACATTCCTCTTTACATCCAGTCTGATCCTCTCATTTCAGTTTATACCCATTGTCTCCCATCCATGCACCATCATGAAGACCCTGGCTCCATCTTCTCGATGCCCTCCCTGAAGGTCCTGGGGGGCTGCTGTTAGGCCCCCCACACTAAAAACTTCTCCTGGCTGTACAAGCCCTGGTGTGCAGCCTCTGCTCAGAGGGTTAGTGATCCAGTCCCTACCAGCCTTGTCACTCTCCCCTAGACTTGCATCTTTGTAGTACTGGGGAGCCCAAAGCTGGGAGCAATGTTCTGGATGTGATCTGATTGCTGCATAGAGGGGGATAATCCCTTCCCTTGACCAACTGGCCATGCCCCTGGCCATGCCCCTGGCCCAGGAGGCTGGTGGCCCTCTGCTGCTTGGATGCTGCTGGCTCATGTTCAGCTTGCTGCCCACCAGCACCCCCACGGCCTCTTCAAAGAGCTGCTCCAGCCCAGCCGTCCCCAGGCTGTATCATTGCAAGTGGTTGTTTCTTTACAGGTGCAGGACTTTGCCCTTGTCCTTGCTGAATTTCATCAGGGTCCTGGTGGCCCATTCTTCCAGCCTGCCTGGGTCCCTCTGGATAGCAGTCCTGCACATGGGCATATCAGCTGGTGTCCCAAGGGTGGTGTCATCTGTGTGTCTTGGGTGTGCACGTAATTTTGTGTAGATGTGTACACACAAAAATAAATATGTATATATATACTTACATACATTATAGTTTGTCCACCAGTCTATCAGGCATAAAATCCTGTACATAGTATTTAAAAATAATTGTGCATGCTAGTTATAGAATTCTAATTACGTTTTAGTTATGTGTCACCTTATGCTCTCTGATTTTGCTGTGAATGCTTGTTTGACTTTGACTTCATCCAGATTTAGGTAGCCTCTGGGTTTTGTGCTTTAATAATAACTTAAATGCATTTTCAGAACTATTTGGATACCAAGTATACTAACCTTTTTTTTTTCCCCCAGGTCTGATTAAGATGCACTTAAATTTCTGTTGGAGTGTAGGGGTGCTAAATTAAATTAAACTAGAACTCAAAGTGAGTAAGAACCATACTTTCAAAATTCACGTGCAAGTTCATCTTATTAATAGTCTTTTCTAAATGTTTCCTTTTTTTCTCCACATCTTGTATGGAATTTTACTTTGAAAAATGGTGGGTTTGTCAGTGTTGGTGGAATGATAATTAGCTCATCATTAAAGAGGGGAAAATCTAAAGCTACGAAACAACAGGCACAGTCAGGTCTATCAGAGATAAGTAGGAGGTCATTTATCTGCAGGAGTCTTGATAAGTCGATTCAAATTTTTCTGAGAGTTCATATACCCCTCTAGTTTTAACCCATGAGCAATCACTAAAGTTCAGTGGGCTACCAGTGTCCCACTAGGAGCAACCTTTATAGCGCACTCCCAACTTGAACTTTTGAGGAGGATCCTGAAACATGTACTGCCTTGTAGAAGGTAAATCACAGGTGTAGGTTTTCACTCTTCTTAGAAGATCTCTAGCTGCACAGTGAACAAAGTCTCAGTATAAACAGCTGCCAGCAGAGTTGAGCTTCCCATGTTAGCTTACAAATGCATCCTGATTTAAAGAAACACTTTCTTACAATCTGTCCCCAAATGCTTTAGAAACTTCTAAGAGCCCGAGTAAGTTCCTTATATACAGGGATGTAAAGTCATCCTATAGGCTTCTTCGTGTAAATCGGTGCAATTGCACTTACCTACTTTATTTATCTTCTACAAGCATATTTTTCATATTTTATCACACTCTGAAGTCTCCTTGTTCTCTCTTATTTGCAATGATTTTAAGAAAGGAAAAGATTTCTGGTTAAATGCTGTAAAGCTGGAATCCTAGCTAACTGCTGCAAAGTTGTCTGAGGGCTTCTTATCATCAGCAGATGACCTGGATTTTCAGGGATTCTGCACAACATTTTCTTCCATCACGGAACGGCTTGTTTTCTTTCCTGGTATCCTTGAACAACCCTGAGTAGAAGATAAAATGGTATATTTAGCCTCCTCATTCTCTTTCCCTTCAGCTAAACTGTCAAATCATGGCTCATGTCCTTTACACAGTAGTTTTTGACTTTGCACAACCCAGAGGAAAAGAAAGAGTGGAAGGGGAAGGGGATTTTTCTGGAGTTTGCAGGTGGGGTCAATACAATGAAAACAGACATTCAGCCAGATACAGAGTTAAGAAGAAAGGTTATAAATATGGTCTTAAAGACCACTATGTAGAACTAATAAATAAGCAAAGCAACGTTTAGAGATTTGCCTGCTAATAGAGATAGGTCTGCCAACCTATACAAGCAAATAAGAAGTAGTCAGCTATTGACTGAAGGGATGTTCCACCAGCTGTAGAGATCACAGACAGTCTATATACTGGCAAGCTCCTAAGCATTTTAAAAATGCATATGATGAAGTCATTCATTTCAGGCTTTGAAGAGTGTGGATAGCATACAGCACATGTTATGATCATGTTATGGAGACTAGCAAATCAGTTCTGAATACAGATCAGAAGACTCTGTGTGTGGGTATGTAAACTGTATATTTTATGTTCTGACGGAAACTTATATTTAATATAAAGAGCAGCAAGGTACCACAGATTTTTATGAAAAATGCCAGTTGACTTACCAATGGCTCCTCTTTAAAGAAGACTGAAAATAATCTAAATGGTACACATAATTTTTTGCTGTTTCTTGGTATTACTTTATTATTGAGCAAAAAGAATACATGATAGTCAATCTTTGAAGAATATAAGAACCATGAGCATCAGCACGTCAAACGTAGGAATGCAAAAATTCCAGAAAACAACCAATTCTGGCTTGTATATCAGTAAAGAGTTAAACATTGCTGAAGAAGACAGAACTACAAAATTACAGTTGTTATGTTTTTAGTGTCTTCATACTGCATTTAAAATGTACATCCAGCTGCTTCATTTTTTACCACTTTCCCACATCTCTCTACTTACATTCCATGCTCTTCATTATTTAACATAATTTTGTTCTTTTAATAAGTTTTCTTCATTTTTCCATGTACTTTCTGGATTTTTCCTTAAGCTTTTTATATCAAGCTGGAGTTTCTGGAAGACTTGATTTGCTTTAGCATTTTCCAAATACTTTACTTTGTGCTTCAGTTCTTTTTTCATGACTTCACTCTTTGTGCCTTATCAGTCTATCAGACCGTCATAGGTATTTTTAGACAGCTGGTATCTAGGCACCCTATTACTATTAAAGATATTAGAAAGTGCTCTAAAATAATGCTATAAAAAGAAATATTCATCAGGAGGACTCGTGCTGCAGAGATTCAAAAAGTGCTGACAAAAGGCTGGTCATTCCAGCTCCCACGCACTGCAAACCTGCAGGACAAACAGCCTCACAATTAAATGAAGCAGGAAGCAGTGATCAGGCATAATTCCATTTTTTATGTGATGCCACTTCTGTACAAACAGCGATAACAGGCATTTTACATCAATGGGTCCACACAGGCACACATTGGTAGCAGCCTGAGCAGATATTGGGAAGGTATATGGAGAATCTAATCATCCTACAGAACAGAGTTATGAAGTTGGTCAGTGAGGATGAAACACAGTCTCATTTTCTCACCTGTGCCATGTTTGGTCTAGGAGAAATCTTTTGCCACATCTTGCTTACATGAATAACACAGTAACACCCATGCCAATATGGAGAAAGCTGAGTACAGCCTGAGAATGCCCAGTTATGTATACACAGTACCGTTGTAGCTCCAGAAGAGTAATAGATGGTATTGCACTACATGGAGAAGCTCTCATTCCCATATCATTATTACCACCAGCTTTTCCATGCATAGTGGTAAAAAGCATTTATAATTTGTTAACAAAGAAAATGACTGCCTTACACAAAATCAATCCTGATCCTTCCTTTCTTTTTGCTACCAGGACTCCATCTGCAAAACTTCCTGGTAATCCTTCCGACTTAGCAGACCTCAGGAAGGATGGGATTTCTTTCATTTTTTTGCTACTTTTAAGCACTTCACAAGAAGAGCTGTCAGAAGCTGCTGTGGTGCTGCTGGACAGATTTCTTCTATAAACCTGAGGCAACTACTGCTTCTCATCTCCACTTTTCCATCTTGTAAAAGAGATGAGATGAAAAAAGGCATCATGGGCTTGAGGTGATATCAGTGAGTAATTTTTACCTGATAAAATAGCACTCAACAGCCTGCCAGTGCTGGTTGGAAGCCAAGAAAGAGATAAACTGGCAGCCCCTTTTGGCCAGGAAAGCCCTGCTGCTGCTGCTTCCTATATGTTTTTTTTATCAGAGATGCAGCCAAAGAGTTGCCATCCAAGTGTAAAATCAGACCCACAAACCCTCAGTCACAGGGTGAGCATGAGTTCAAGAGGCCTTGAAGCACCTCAAAACACCATCGATTCATCCAGTGAAAAATCACAAAGGAGATAACGTCTGACAAGAATAGGTTCCCAACACTATGTCAAATTATATTTTGACCACAGACACACACACACACACACAACTGATTCAAACAATTTAAAGGAAATGTCACTGCCAGTTCCTTCAAGGCTTCAGAAGTCTCTGAGATCTCACTGCCACATACCTTATTATATTCTCAGATTGAAACAGAGGAAGAAAGCTTTCCCTCCTTTTTCTGCTCTTATTTGATTTTCCAGCTTTGAATAAAGTTGTTATTGAACTGAATTAGTTGGAAACTGAACCAAAGAATATATTCTTCCTGTACCTGCAGAAGAAGAAACATCTGTCAAAAGATGGATTAGTACAATAAAATAATTTCAAACATTAAGCTAATAACTTCTACTTCGTTTTCATTAACATTTAGAGCAAATACTTAATGATTGTTCTTTTTTAATTTAAAGGACAGTTAAATTAATCTAAGTTCATACTATTTAGAATTTTACCTGTCTCACATTTTTATTTTTAATATCTGTTGATTTTTACCTGCTTCTATATTCATTAAAACTTCCTTGTTCCCATTCTACATATTTGTAATTTTTGCTGTTTTTGATTGGTAGTTTGGTTTCTATTTTGTTTTGGGGTTGTACTTCCATATTGCTGTTTCCCAGTTTGTGGCACCCTGGAACAATGCTGGAGTTAATCTTAAAAATTATAAACTAAATTTGCCCTTTTAAATATAACAGGGCCATGGACCATTGTTAGCTCTAGTGTGCAAGTGGTCTTGAACGGCTGAATTAATGGTATATCAAACTTTTCTCTGTCCTTCCATAGGCTCCATCTGGTGCTCACGTGCCCCTAAGGGACACTTACTGTCTGTAGAATCTGGGGTCGGTATTTTCAGTCCAAGTGCCTGACATGAATGTGCCAGCTGTGTTGCAGCACCACAGAGTGATGTTTACCTACCCCATAGCATTTTTGGGAGGATAGTGGGAGGCTATTTGGGAGACTTGAGGCTGCAGAGTCTGCTAGGGTAGTACAGAAGACTCTCTAGTCTAAAAGGAAACAAACCTGGTTCTGCCTTGCCCATAATTTCTTTTGGAAATTATTGTCTTGAGTCAGGAGGTATGTTAAGAACTAAAAATTGTCAACAGCCAGTGGTCCCGTGCTTTGGCTTGCTCTCTGACCTTGCTTCATTTAGCATTATTAAATATAACTGTCTTGAAACAAGGGCGTGCTCTGAAATAATGCTCTTTAATAACTGTGTGTCATGCAATCATGGCAGGAAATATTCTCAGTGTCTTCCTGATTTCTGCCCTCCTTGCAAAGGTAGGTTTGAATAGGCACTGACTGGTGTGTTCCTAGTATTGACATAATCTGCTTGAGCTGGCAACCTTGGACTAGCTGATGCTGCAAGTCTGTGATGGTGCTCACTGTCAGCCCTTTGAATTCTCCCATCTTGGGCATACATCTTCCCCATTCAGCAGATAGATACTTTCTAGATCTAGGATAGGGATAGGCTATTAACTAATGTTTCACTGATGTAGAAAGCATTATTTCTCATTATGTCTCGCATACTGCATGTAATATTTCAAGTGTCTAGTACACAACTTGAGAATTGGCTGGCTGGGAGTCAGACTCAAGTGCTCAAAGTGTGCACAAAGATACAATGCTCTCTTTGTTCAGATGTGGGATTTGGGCACTCCATGCCTTGTCAAATGTCTCATAGAAATTCTGATCTACTAATGCTTGTTCTCTAGAGTTCATTTAATTAACCCAGTCACCCACTATGATTTCAGTCTAAAACAATCCACATATTGTTGCTGCTGCTCTCATCCAACAGAAGTTACACAAACTGCCCTTTTCTGCTCATATCATGGCCTACTGCTTGCAAAAATAAAAACACTCTAGTTTTTGCTTCTTGATTCTTTCTAGTTTGGATTAAATGATATAAATTTTTGAGGTCTAAATCTAAAACTATTTACATCCAAAATGGTTGATCAACTTGTTCTGCTCTCAGTGAAGAACTGCATGCATTTATTTTACTTCAATTTTAAAATCAAGTAAATCAGTCAGTGTATAGGAAGATGTAAAATAAAGTGGATAGAAAGACAAATGATGCTGGCAAGGAGAATACCTGTTTTAGAGGCGTAGAGGAGAGAAGAGAAAATTTCAGTCTGCATAAAAGCCTTGGAAGCCTACATACAAGTGAATGGTTATGAAACCCAACATGCTTCTGTAGGAAAAGGATAAATGCAACTTTACAAAATTGGGAAATCTTAATATGTCAGGGGGCAAACCACTCATTTTTCCTCGTGCATATTACATAGTAATAACCTCTATAAAATGTATACAAGATACCCTTTAGTAATTAGTACTGGAAAGAACAGGAGAGGAAGAGGTACCTGCTAGTGACAACCAGGAAAGCTCTCTGATGTGATGCAAACCCAGATACATTATTTAGGAATCTCTATTAGATATAAACAACATGATTCATAACACTGTTCTAAAAGGCTGTAGATGCAATGAAACAGATTATTTTAGCCATCCACCGGGAAAGTCTGATCAGCATATATTAGTTTCCCTTTGTGCTGTTTCAATTACACTCCATTTTGTTTCTTCTTTTCTTGGCAAACTGTACTTTCAAATTAGGGCTATATTAGCATGCTCTTCATCTAACTGGTGGTAATTAAATATGTTTTAAAAGTAGATTCCCCCCTGAAGCTTTTGTTTTCTCCTTGGTAGGTTTTTTGTGACCAGCAACTACTTTGCTCAGTCGCATCCTTTTTTGTATCTCCACCTTTCTCCCTAACAACAATTAAGAAGACTTAAACAGAAGCTACACAAGGCTGTTAGTGGATATGACTGAAATACCAAGATATCAAAGATTGTTTCCAAAATTAGGCAGGTTGGGGGAAGAAGGAGGGAGAAGAATCAGGCAAGGTCCTGAAGGCCTAACCTTAAATTCATAGGGTGTATCTCGGGGCACAGAAGCAAAAAAAAAGTGAGCTCTTCATAATACATCAGGTGGTTCTGCAGGTGGTTCAAGAAGTATGTCTCTTGTACAGCCTTATAAAAACATGTTTGCTCTAGATATCTTACCTCATGGTATGAAGGCAGAGAGAAACACTGAATTTCAAATGTGCTGAGTAAGTTTGTGACAGTTTTTCTCATTATAAAGGACATGAAGTTTGGAACTGTCAGAAGGAGTGAGTTCCCTGCTAGATCCAGATGCTTTTTAGCTGAGCTTCTGAGGCTGAAGGTTTTTATAAAGATAGTGAATGACTGCAGACTTGAATGCAATCTTAATGTTTAGAGTCTTTCAAGATACGTGCTAGGTGTTTGGTCAGTAAATTCTTTGCATCATTTTACTCTTTCACGGATAGACCTTAGCAACAATTTTAGTTTCTTATTTTGAATGTTCATTTTCATCCACTTGTATAATTCTAGTATTGCTGGAATATTTCCATCTTTGTAATGCCAAAAGCTGGATATTTAAGCAAGGCAGATATCACCCTACATTGTAATTATTTTGTCATGGCTATATATTTCTGCTTAGCCTTTTAAGAAACATATTCCTAACTTTATCTTGTATTGTTGCTAATGTAGTTCCATTAAATTTTGCATTTACATACTTCCTAGATCCTATCAGAAGCTCTCTCTTTGCTCATTTATTACATCAATGGGGCCAGCTGCTACACATTTGCATTTAAGAATAAAAGACTGCAGTTTGGTGGTGTGCATCATCCCACAGAGAATAAATCTGGACATGTGCATCCACGTGTGAAGGCATGTACATGCTTATTGCCTAGATTAAATACTGTACCCCCTAATGTCACAGGAACTTCAATTCCGAACCTGATGTGCTGAGTCATTAAATACTGGTAATGTGTATTCAGATTCACTACTACAAAACAATTCATAAAGTTGAGTCAAGAGTTCATATTCTGAGTTTAATTTAGAATAGGTTAAAATATGAATCATTACATTTCCATTTCCTCTCTGATGTACTTAATGCACCAATTTTTCAAGCAAAGAGTCACATATATTTCATTAATGCTTCTGAATATATGCTTCTTTTCAAGAACCCTATGAACTCTCAGAAATTGCTGGAAAATGAGTATAGAACATCTTTAAAAAAAAGCTCAAAATACTGAATTAATTGCTGTCTATTGTCCTGCCAGATGTGAGATGAGCTGTATTTTAAGGTTTTCCTGATCATGTCTCTCCTGGAATACACCATGATTAATGATCACGGTGATAAAGTAAATCTTTATTAAAGGTAACAGTTAAACAGTTAACAGAAACAACAACCAACAGTAATACTGAAAAGTATGAAAAAAAGGAGTCCCTATGACTGAGCATTCTTCTGAATTAACTATAAAGGAGAACAGGACATTAGAAAATAATTAGTTTTAGATTCTTGACTTATTATTCATAATCGCAAAAGTATTGTTCTGGCTGTAACAGTCCCCTACCAAGACAATGCTGCTACAGCATTATCTTCCAACACTCACCTCCCCAACTCTCCCAAAGTTTTAATAGTTTGGAAGAGAAACTAAAAACAGACAGAGCCACATGTGAATTACACTGCATACTAACAGTCTCACCATTTCAATGCATTCAGTGCATTTCAGTGTGTTGCTGTGTGTTACCAACTGCCCAATGAAATTTCTGTGTGAATCCACTATTCATAGATATACTTTATTTATGTTACAACAGTGTCTAGTTGCCCCCTCTGAGACCAGAGTGCTATAAATTCCTCTAATTAAATGAGAAATAGCTTCTGCTCTTGGAAGGTTACCATCATGCCTGACCAACCTAGTGGCCTTCTATGATGGAGTGACTACATCAGTGGACAAGGGAAGAGCTATGGATGTCATCTATCTGGACTTCTGTAAGGCCTTTCACACGGTCCCCCACAACATCCTTCTCTCTAAATTGGAGAGATATGGATTTGATGGTGGACTGTTCAGTGGATAAGGAACTGGCTGGATTGTCGCATCCAGGGGGTAATGGTCAACAGCTCAATGTCCAGATGGAGATTGGTGACAAGCGGTGTCCCTCAGGGGTCCGTATTGGGACCAGTACTGCTTAATATCTTCATCAATGACATTGACAGTGGGATCAAGTGTAATCAGCAAGTTTGCAGATGACACCAAACTGAGTGGTGCAGTTGACACGCCTGAGTGACGGGATGCCGTCCAGAGGAACCTGGACAAGCTGGAGAAGTGGGTCTGTGTGAACCTTATGAGGTTCAACAAGGACAAGAGCAAGGTCCTGCACCTGGGTTGGGACAACCCCCAATATCAATACAAGTTGGGGGATGAAGGGATTGAGAGCAGCCCCGGAGAGAAGGGCTTGGGGATACTGGTGGATGAATAGCTGGACATGAGCCAACAACTTGTCGCAGCCCAGAAAGCCAACTGTATCCTGAGCTGCATCAAAAGAAGTGTGGCCAGCAGGTCGAGGGAGGTGATTCTGCCCCTCTACTCTGCTCTGGTGAGAACCTACCTGGAGTACTCCGTCCAGCACGGGAAAGACATGGACCTTGTGGAGCGGGTCCAGAGGAGGGCCACAAAAATGATCAGAGGGATGAAACACTTCTCTTATGAGGAAAGGCTGAGAGAGTTGAGGTTGTTCAGCCTGGAGAAGAGAAGGCTGCGGGGAGACCTTATTGCAGCCTTTCAGTACTTAAAAGTGGCTTATAAGAAAGATGGGGACAAAGTTTTTAGTAGGGCCTGTTGCGATAGGACAAGGGGTAATGGCTTTAAACTTAAAGGGTAGATTTAAACTAGATCTTTAAACTTTAAAGGGTAGATTTAGACTAGATATAAGGAAGAAATTTTTTTTACTGTGAGGGTGGTGAAACACTGGAACGGGTTGCCCAGAGAGGTGGTAGATGCCCCATCCCTGGAAACATTCAAGGTCAGGTTGGATGGGGCTCTGAGCAACCTGATCTAGTTGAAGATGTCCCTGCTTACGGCAGGGGGGTTGGACTATATGACCTTTAAAGATCCCTTCCAACCCAAACTTCCTTTTGGTCAAAAATGAAAAGTATTTATTTTATATTGAGAAGTGTGTTTCATTCAACGTGAAAAAAAAACATTTCAACATGAAAAAAAATAATTTTTGAGGAAAACCATGGAAAGAAAGCACTAAATTTACAGACTGTCACTCCATTTCTAAGGAAGATGCCTTGCTCCCTTCAACCCTTCATCTTAGTTATAGAGCTCTCCTAGAACGAATTTTCTCTTTATCTTAGTTCCATCTTACCAGTCAAGTTCCTAATCACAGTACTCTTGTGTGTGTTGAAGGAGAATGAGATGAGATAATTTTCATTTTTTCTGGTGAATTCAGTTCTACTTTATATAAATATCTAAATTATAGTACTCTGCTGTTTCTAGTCATTATTAGAGGAGTTATCTCTCTTTTTCAGTGCATAGGTAAGTATTCCATGTAAGACGGAATGGCTTTGGTGTAAAGCAGCTGAAAGCAATCTACACCAAGATGTTACGTAGTATCTTAAAGGATTAAAAAAAGTGTTCAAAGTCCTCCAGGATGAGGAGAGGATTGAGGGAGGTTCCAATAATTTTCAGGAAATTCTGTTTTATATAAATGATGGAGTTTACATTCTGATGGATTAGAGAAAGTAGACTTTACTTTCTCTTATTATAATCAAAAAGTTTTCAGAATTTCCAGCATAAGCTATTTTGATGTTTCTGAAAATTTGAAACCATTCAGCCTCCTCCAAATGGCAACTTTTGGTTAAAAGCATTCAAAAGTTTTGGTGAGAAATAAGGTGATTATCTCAAGTCACATGTGAAGTTTCTGGTAGGGACAGAATATGAAGCATGTGTTTCTGTGCTCTAGCCCATGTCACTTGTCCATTGAGTATTGAATTCAAGGTACAGAAAATATAGCATATAGCTTAAAAAAAAAATTGCAATTTCATGAAGCTTCTCTTAATTCAGATTCCTCAGAGACGTCAGCTATCTTTTTCATTATCTTATTTTCTGTTCCATTTGGATTTTTCATGTCATATCAAAGAGAGTCATGTTTGACTCCAGAACCAAAATGCAGCATGACTAAGAAAAGAGTGAGAATCCTTTTTAACTTCAAAGTCATGAATGGCATGAAATTTTGTTTCCAAGGAAACTGCAGATTTTACTTTGGTAGAGGCTACACCACAAAGAAGGTGTAAAAGCCATCTTGTAAATTGTCTCTAGAGATGTAAAAGCTGTGCACAAGACTCTTTGGTTTAGAAGTCCCTGCCATGGAACAGAAGTGAAGCTAGTTTCTTTCTTCCCATATATAGGAACCAACAAAGACAATAGTTCTCTAGTGTCAAAATGTAAGAAAATCAGAATTCAAGTATTATTGCTATCCATGAAAGATAAAATTAAAACCTGAAACTGTTTCTAGAAATCACAGTGAGGTCCATTCTCCTCTATGGAAATAATGAAAATCTAGAATATCTCCATCCTTTTGACTGGAATCACATTCTTGCCTTTATTCACAGATTTTTACATGCTGAGAAGAGCCATCACCAGTAAGAACTCATGTCACTCTACTGAAGTTTAGTGTTATACTGATTCCTATCAGCTGAAAAGTTGATACCTAGATTGTGGTGTCTCCAGTATTATTCAAAATAGGCCTACTTTATAGCATATGACTAAATGTCACTAAAACCAAACGCCTAAATGTAAAGAAATATGATGTTTATATTCTCTCCCATTTTTCTTACCAAAAAGAAAGTCCCAGTAGTAGATCTTCTCTGCTGAGAACACGTTTTTTCCATACAAAAACTCTCACCATTGCTTCTATAAATTGTTGTGAATTCCTGTTTGCTTCTTCCCCAAATGATTCCCGAAACCAATTCATTTAGCATGATGCTACAGCAGTAATTAACAAAATTATGAGTCAGTGCTTTCATTTGTAGTGCAACATCATGAGATTATGCAGTACACTTTTCTCTTATTGCTATTTTTCCTTAACCTCTATTGTGTCCTTCAGTTTATTAATACCTCAGATTTGGTGAACCAAACTCTTGGACACTGGAAATGCTCCCTATCTTAAAGGAGCAGAAGTGCAGATTTACACCATTTCTGGAATCAGCTATAAAATTCCAATCAGATAAGCTTTCTTGGAATACTCAAATATTCTTTGATTCCTCTAAATTTAAAGAAAGTATCCAGTTATACACAGAAAACTAAAACTGTTGAACAAATTGTATTATTTCTGAAGTCAACCACTCTTAATATGAACTTCACATTCCCCTAGTGATTGCCCCAACACCATCAGCATGTTATACCATCTTCATTCTGTTAACTGCTTGCCACAGTTACATGTAAGCTTTATTTCAAGTGTGTATTGATGTTAACTATTACTTTGATTAACTCAGAACAGAGAATGACTGTGCATAACAGGATTTAACCTCGTACACAAGCAGTAACTAATGAGTGAAGGTCTTCAGAAACTCCTGTCCTTACAGCTAAAAGTCTGCCCTCTAAGTTGCTGACATTTTAGCGGTAGATACCAAGCCCACTTATCATTCAAGCCAAGAACCTTCATCATTAGTAGCACTGGGAATAAACATCCATCATGTAGGCTTTATTGTCTGCAAGGGCTGCTTTTATGTGCTTAGTTTTAGAGCTCTCTTTAAAACAATTTGGCTTGCATTGCAAAGTGAGAAAATGCATTACCTTTCCTATTAGATGGCAAGAGCTATATTTTGAAATCTGGCATCTGGACCATACCTCTCATAGGCTTTACTGATAAAGATATAAATATTCTTCTGAAAGAAATGGGTGCCTGAGACAGGGAGAGTAGAAGTCACCACATAGCAAAGAGCAATTACAATTTGGGTTGTTGAGTTGGTTATGTCTGGAATTCATGTAGTTCCCTGAATACCTTAAGGAATGATATAAATCTTCGACCTATGCCCTTCTCACTGGAATACACTCAGAAAATAAAACCCGATTTCTTACAAAGATTTAAAATTTTATTTTGTTCTATACCCTAAATGATTCTTTGTGATAAGGATGAAATCGCACCTTTACCCCTAAGTACCCTGATTAAATGACCCAGATTTAAATCACTATTCCAAAAATTGTTGATTGGGACCATGAGCACCAGTCTCCTATTAGCTGGTGCTTGTCTGTTCTAGGATGGTACTCTTTTTGTGAAATTCCTGGAAAACATCCCATATGAAATACCATCTTCAACAGATGAAACCACATTTGGAATGGAAATAATGACCCTAAGCAATTGCTGCCGTCTGTGCTCCATTTGGCGCTGCTGATAGGTTCCATCACATTGGACGGTTATGGGAACTTCTCCTTTTTATCTACAAAAAGTTTCCAACCCAGGCAGTTACATAACAGTGTAAACAAAGAAAGAAAACTTAGCCGCAAGGCCTTAAAAATTTAAAATCCTATTTTAAGGGGAACAGCTTCAACCTGATGCTCCATTAAGGTCCTTATGGAACAGCACATAGATAACTAGGATACACTATATACCCTAAAAAAAAGTCATTATGTGAGAGATTATTAATTCCAAATTTATTTGGTGATCTCCTTGTTCCTTTCTTGGTTAGCTCAGCGTATCTCTCAATCTTGGCACCGAAGAACAAAGACAATGTTTTAAAAAGTGTGTGCAAGGACCTGACTTCTTGGCTGAATCAGCAGCGCAGGTGGGATCTAATTTCAGGCAATACAGTGGCCTCGTATAACACAGAAGCCACAACATAATTTTATGTGAATAAAAATTCCAGTGAGGCACTCCTGTGAGCACTGTTCTTTGCTACAATTTTAAATGCTTTTAAAAAAATGTTCTGCCATTCATATTAATTTTATTGACATTTGCTGTAGCTATAAATGAAACAGTTAAAGAGCTGGAGGCGTTCTTCTGAAATTACTGTCAGCTGTGAAGAATATGGTAAAGCTTGTGAAACTGTTCCCTTTAGTGATTTCAAGACCTGCTTCTGAGAGAATGAAGTGTATCTTGTCCTATACAAAGTGGGGAATAATTTCTGCAGAAAATGCTTTGAGAAGAGATATATATCATGATGGGTAGAATATGATTCAATAATTTCATAATTGTGTGGAGGTAAAATATATGAAAGTAAACAAGAAGAACAGAGAGAAATTGTTAGCAGTCTGTGTTGCAGATTTCATTTAAAACAAAAGGCAAATCTTCACCTGAGTGAAATGTCCATTCTGCTGCAGCTAGGAGGAAGGTAGCCTATTTATAGTCATACTATTCCAAAGCTTGCTAAGGACAATCTAAGTGATAAAAATGGCTTCAGCAGCTCAGAGTTACTCTATTTTATTCTCAACTGCAAATACCTCACTTCATTTTTTTTCACCATGTAACATTGATGCCTCAAGTACATGTTAGAATGATGCAGCCCACTCCCTGGCCAGGGAGACGGTGCGTGTGCCTTGCTCATCCTGGCTGTCACATTTCTTCATTCATTCATACAGACTGTCTGTATCTGACTGTGGAGAGTGACTCTGAACTACCTGAATTTTTAAAAGTGGTTTTATGGGCCAGCTAGGTCATAGACCAATGCTGTGAGCCAACAAGCTGCAGCATTGCATACACAGCAGTGTATATAGCTCATAACTTGCAGTCACGATGAAGAGGAGTTCTCTGATCACAACAATAAGATCCACCAATAATGTAGGTCAAAGATGTCAAAATGTATGAGGCTTTAATATATTATTTTTCATATATTAATATTATAGGGCTGTAGACTTCTGTTCAGGCCCTTTTAAAATTTTTAATTGCGCTATAATAGTTATCCCTTCTATCTCCTCCTTAACAAATGAACCTTACTGAGAAATCGAATCCCTAGTGTTTTATGGGAAAGTTTCCACCTTTCATTTAAGAAGTCAGAAACCAAATGGCACAATGTTTGTAAGCCAAGGGGAAGAAGCATGTGTTAATCTTATCCCTCCAACTTTCTACCTTACTGCTGCAACAGATTCAGAGAACAAAGCACCTAAAGTATGCATAGAAGCGATCCCTAAAAAAAAAAAAAAAAAAAGGATTGCAGTTCGCTCTCTGGAAATTTCAACAGTTAACATTTCACCTGTTTGGCAACGCCATTATTGAACTGGCATCATGTCCTCACAGAAAGCATCTTCAAAAGTTCATGAGCAGAAGAATAACTAGGAGAATGAATTATATATATATATGTATATGGATTTTATTCTGGTGAATATTGGCAAGATGTTAAGTGTAGAAATATTTTAAGAGTTTGTTTGCGGGTGTTTTGGTTGTTTTTTGCTACATAGGGAGGATTTACTCTAATGTTACTTTTGTGGATTTGTATAAGAGTTCCATCATTTAAAGCAGAATTCTATATGAATGTAATCAACATACATCCTTTTTCATAAAACATAACTTATATTTTTTGCGGAGGGAATTGAAGGGTTTTTTTTGTTTGATAGTGTATACTCACATATAGAGAGACTGAAAAGCAGACCAAACGTTTAGTTATGTCTGCATGTCCCTCTTTAGTTAATAGCAGAATGGGAATGATATAGCTAATTGCTACCTATCTATCTTCTCTGCAACAAATGTAATTAACATTAAAATACATCTTTATCAGAGGAGAGACCAAGTTGATCAAACAGTATGAAAAATAGAATTTATGAATGTTTGTTATGAAGCTGTTTTTCCCTGATATTGTTCATCATATAGCTTGGTGAAAATCAGGGTAAATTGTCTACAAAAGTATGAACACGCATTTGAAACAGAAGCAATCGTAGCATTGTTCTGAACGTAAGTTTGTAATGAAGGTTTGTTTTGGTTTTTTTTTCTGAGGATCTTTCAAGAGTTTTCAGCAAGAACTATTCACACAATCATTCTCTGACATCTGTAGGTTTAGGACCAAGGACCAAATGAAAAGATGCTTGCTTTAAATGAGTATTACTAAGCAACAGGGCTTGAATAAAAAAAGTAAATATTTTCTTTATGAAAACAACCATATGTATGCACAGGTTACAGCTCATGGAGTAAGAAGATTGGAAGATAGCAAACTATTGAGATAGAGGAAATTGACTCATAGAGGTTCCAGCAAATCTCTGCGTGCCTTTGCCAAAGGTTGGTTATGACAAAATTAATCAAATGAGATAAAAAAAAAAAAGTCTACACCCTGTATAACTAAAAGGACAATATTTGCATGACATCCAAGTTTCTCATAATGGTAACAACAAGGATGCTAAGAGTTTATGCTACAGGAATTCTAAAAAGATAATACAGGAGACATAATTTAATCATTTCAGAAGCCCAGACAGATGGTTCTCTCCTTCAGATATAAGACTTCATACATATAAGTACAATTATAGAATGAAACAACACAAACACACTCTTTGTGGGTACATACATACAGGACCTGTACCTGAGGTAATATAACCTCATTCCTGATTACCCCTTTCCTATCTCCACTAAAGTACTTTGATATTTTCTAATGAAGAAACATAAGTAGAATATTAAATCTCTGTAGCTGTGGTGCTGTATCTGACTGGATTTAAGGCATCTTCTCTGCCCCATTATCTTTCCAATGTGGTATGGTCCAGAGTATCATATTCTTTCACATAGATACAGAAACCTGTATTTACAGTACCGAAGATCCATATCCCCCAATTCTTTCTATATGTGTATTTTTTGACAGTTCTTTACACTGAATCTCTGATTTTCATAGCTGGTGCTGAGTTTATCTTCCAGGGCCTATACACTGAAAAATTAAATGTCATTCAGTTTAGCTCATTACATCATCTGCTAATGGTCTGGTTTCATTGTACATTCATTGATGCTGCTGATTTCATGCAGCATCAGCTTTCCCGTAGAAGATTTTCCTATTGTGTAGTTTGTTTCACAGTTATTCCTATTTTTTTTCTGTATGAAAAACCCATGTAAAAACAATGCATAAAGGAGGAGAGAGAGATGACTTACTGAAAGATTTATAGTTGTACCTGTCTGAGATCTATATTCAACAGAACAGTGCCCTTACTATAAGGTACATCTGCATTGCCCTTGAGTAAATCACCTGCTGTGTATTGGTAGACTTGGAATGCTTACTATGTTGTTATTTATTTAATTAATGAAAGAGCCAAGCACATTTTTGGATCAAGCCTTGGGGTATTTCTGAGTTTTCAGTGTGAAATAGACCTTCTGTGTGATCTGTGATCATTATTCTTACCCCTTGCCCTCAGTGTAGCCTCTCCCCTTGGTGACCAAGCAATCTTGTGGCAGATGTAAAGAGTTTTCAGAGCAGTAATTGTTTGTATGCCCTTATAGATATTACATTGAATTATACGTCAGTCTCTAACTTAAACTTAGCCCACTGATATTTTTCCCTCTTGTAATCTCTGTAAACATTTGGTCTGTACCTGGCTGAGCTGTTGTAGCTAAAATTGTTGTTGCTGCTGAGCTAGCATTGGTGTTTGCTTCCACAGAATTATGTTCTCTACTGAAGCTTCTCATTGAGACTATGTATTTTTTTGTGGCTTTCATATCTCCTTTCAAATATTTTGACTTTTTAAAATATGGTGGATCTTCATCTACTTTATCCTTTTTCCCCACACTTTCAAACACCACTTCCTTTTCCATTCCCTTTCAGACATGCAAACTGGCTGTTGTTTTATATTGTTGCTTTTGTATGTATGTAATTATAAGTAGTGTAACTATGCATGTAATTTTTGTTCCTATTTATTTATAAACAGAACTCAAGGACTGTTTCAACTGTTTTAGAAATATTTACTAGTCCCAGTGAATAAAACTGAGCAATAATTCTTTGACTTCGGAGACTCTACTTCAAATATTATCCTGGCTCAAGTAATTTTATACATACCACAAATACAGGTGTCAATTTTTTACTTTATCATTAAACTCAGGAGTTCTGACATCTTCCATTTAGTTACAAAAAGCATGTCACATGCACTTTTATCTTTCTTGCTGACACTGATTTTTATCTCTTCATCTGGCACATCATACTAAATGTCTTTAACTTTTTCTCCAATAACATTAGGCCAGTAACAAAAGCCATCTTTGTATGCTTGGATTTCATGAGTCAACCTATATGCAAAAGGAGTAATTTCTACTTCCTTAGAAGATATGTGCCCCCATGGTTCATTCCTAGCAGTCAAGTTTTAGTAGACTTGGGTTACTTTGGCATTTTTAAAAGACTGTGTCATGCTTTGGTATTTTTATTTGGATACTGCAGTGATTTAGGTACTGTGTCAATTAATCTGGAGATTATGAACTCATTTTTCATTATAAGAAAAAAGCCATATATTGATATTTCCTTTCCCCCTGCTTTTCATTAAAATTATTAAGAAGTTCTGACAGAGAATAACAGCAGGTCAATGACTTAAATGTTAAGGTAAGCTAAATGGTAACTCCTATTAATAGTGCAGGGAGAAAGCTGGGAAAATCACCTTTGAAAAGAAGTTTCCTAGTAAATGCCTGTCGTTCCCTGCAGCAGACTTGTTAATGAACTACACCGCAGCTGGAATACAAAGTATAAGGCTAACCTATGGCATTAGCTATTTTCGGCTACTTAAATCTGCAGAAGATCTATCTGATTAAAATGCGGTAAATTTTCCCCTTCTGAAAATAGGTTTTGCAAAAGAACCCTGCAAAGGAAAAACACCTGATTATGTCTGTATTTTCCTCTGCTTTATCTTTTAAGCAAAGCTAACAGATTAAGTGGCCACAGAAGTCTACTTGCCTCAGTGTTTTGTCTGTGCACAACAGAACAGACAAACTTACTTATACTAAAGGTGGGAGGTTTTGGTAAGACGTAAAATGCACTGGGACAGGACTTGCGAAACATTGCTGGAGTTCAGGCTGAAATTCTTAAGAAGGATTCTGCTGAGAAAAAAGATCTCCGTACTCCCCGCTGGCCTGAGCGTTGCCTCACCCCCCATCAGAGCTCCAAACCAAACAGCTGGCAACTGAGCCCTCCACTGGGTCTTCTGACAATAATTTCATGCAAAGAAATGTAATCTTAAGCAAGATCCCTTTTCAGGTTTTTTGCTATGTTATCTGTCTATGGAATGTGCTGTTGCCTTATCTCTTAACTTTGTAGTGACAAATATGAAAATTTGTTTGTATTTTCATTACAAGAACAGAAATAATGAATATTTATAACAGATTGGGTCTACAGGGCATAAATTACCATTTGGTTAAACTGTACATAAATGCATTTTGGTTCTTTTTTTAATTACTGCTTGCTTAAAATAATCAATTTAAAATAATTACATGCATTACTTTTATTCCCTTAGTCTTGATACTTATGCTATGCACTTGCTTTATTATATAAAGTATTTCTAGATACTCATGGTTTTAATGTTATTAGCGAGTTGCTTGGAGATCACTCTTGATATTAAGCATAACTCTATTAAAATTTAATAAGAATCAAATTCTAAACATCTCAGGAACAAAAATCTCTCACAAGTCTGTTTACGGGCAAAATTTTGCACACTGCATGCTTTCCCTGAGCACTGGCTACAGCCAGGAAATTTTTCTCTTCTGATATGTAATAAATTAACATGCAGCTTTTTTTAAAAGAAGAGAGTATAGGGGTCCTGCAGAGTACAGATTACTCTATTATAAATACTCAGTATTAATAACTTTACAGAGGAACTTAGAGTATGTGTAAAGGAATTGAGAATTTTTAAAGAGAACTATTAAAATGATATTTAGTTATAACAAAGGAATTTTGAAGGTGCACATGCTATTTTGGCTTTATATACCCGTCTTGTGTATGGCATATGGCCGTACTTTATACATTGATTCTTCAGAAGTGGAAATGGAAAATTTTAAACAATACAGGCAAATATGACAACACATCCAGGTGATGTAGAGAACAAGGTAATTGCTGTTGCATTTTCACACTACAGAGAATCAGTTATGACAAAGTAAAACAGTTGACTCAAAATCAGAAGTAACTTTTTTATGTTGTTTGTTGATGTCTGCTAAAGAACAGAAACCTTGACTAGAAGATAATGAAAATGGATGATTGAATGTGTTGCAAAGAGTAAACGCATAATCAGCTATAGTATTCAATATTTTTATAGTCTGATTAGAACTCAAGTAAGAACATCCATTATAATGACATCAAATGAGAACTTTTGACCTTTGATATTTAACAATATGAATCTGGTAAACATATTTTCAGGAAGCTTGAAAAACATATCTTTATTTGGAAAGTAGAATAAAAATTATCTTCTGCTTTTTTGCTTAGTGGAAATAATGTTAACAGTTCAAACAAAAATGCCTTTTTAAGGATGATTTGTGAAGTAATGCATAGTAGTTGTTCAAATCCT
Organism: Platalea leucorodia; assembly: GCF_965183815.1. Taxonomy (NCBI): domain Eukaryota; kingdom Metazoa; phylum Chordata; class Aves; order Pelecaniformes; family Threskiornithidae; genus Platalea; species Platalea leucorodia. The sequence continues at coordinate 54,343,585 of NC_138828.1, read as the reverse complement.
CACTGGTCTACACAAAGAAATGCTCACGGAATTAAGAGGTTGATCCTTTTGAATCTGATAAATTACTGTTCACATTTTAAAAGTGTCAGCTTGCAGTTCTTCCCCATGCAAAATATAACTTTGAAAATGCAGAGTAGCCTAAGTTGAAAGCATAGGCTGAAAGCAAATCATTACCTTTCCATAAAATTAACAAGATTTTCCTGCTCTCCCACTAATAGCCTTATCCTTCAGGGATGACATTTAAGAGCTATGAAGCCCCTATTTATGTTTTTGTATTCAAAATCTTATTTCAACTCTCTTTAGTTCCATGAAGGCATAGTAACTTCACAGAAATGAAAACTGAATCTGCCAAACCTTTATTAGCGGCTTTTTAAATTCTTTTTTCTTTTCTTTCCTTCCTGGAGGATAGAGTCTTGTAAGGAGACCTAGTAGAGTGTTGTGAGATGCTTCACTCTTCCAGGAAAAAAGAGCTAAGGGGTAGCTGATGCTAATACCTTAGTATCACAAATTCCAACCATCTTAAAGCTTCTCTGAGAGATTTAGCTTCTGGGATCATATAAAATTAAATTAGAATTTTACATTACATAACCAGTTTCTATGGTGAATAAAGAGGTGAACTAAAAGATGTGATCCTACTTGCTCTAAAAAAGACAAAACAAATCAGTCTTTCTCACAAATCCACTATTCAAATCTATTCATTTTCAGTACTTGGCTTAATATTTATACATGACGGAGATATACAATGCTATTTTAATTTTTTCCTTGGCTTCTCACAGCTTAGTTTGATATAAAGAGAAGTATTCAGGACACAGAGTGGTTAACTGTTAAATTGGGGCATTAGGTATATAACTCCGTATTCAAGATTATTATAATGTCAGGAATTGCTTCCTGTTTGAAGATGAATGCAAAAGTGACAGTTTGATGTTTTGCAAGTTTCACTACTATAGTTGCATTGCTGAGATGGAAAAGACATCTTAGTTGACCTAGAAACTGAGTGGTATAGTGAGTGACAGTGGACAGCTCATAGCAGTCTTCATGGTGGTCTAGCTTTCACCTGCATTCTGCTGGTCTTTAGGATTTTGGCTAAAATTTTTATTTCCTTTTAATAGGATAACATGGGGAAAAGACGGAGAGTAAAGATTGGATGTCTTCTTAAACTCAGTAGTCACAAAATGAGTATTTTCTCAAGAAGACAAACAGAAGAAAGACTGGAGAAGTAGAAGTTCATGTCAAAAAAGTGAAACAGAAAGGCCGAAAAAAAAATTAAGAAGAGATAGAAAGAAAGCAAAATGGTTATCATCTGATGAAAAGGAGTAAAAGCTGATTATATAGAAAATATTATGTGATCAGTCTTATGGAAGAGAAGATCTCATGACCAGGGATTCAACTAGAGATATCAGTAAGTTTCAGACATGTCAATAGACAAGAACAAGGGAGGGATGCAATTCAGATTCTACGTTACAAGATCTGTAGGCATCTACTGAACATAGCCAATGCAATATATTTCAAGATCCTTTCTACTGAACATAGCCAATGCAATATATTTCAAGATCCTTTATTCATAACAACTGATAATCTAAAAAGGATACAGAGGACAGAAAGATGTAGGAGTAAGTAGTTAGGTGTAGCAGAGCTGAGAAGGAACCTTGATTGGAGCATGGGAGAATTCACTGAGCACCCTTTATGCTGGGGTAAATTAAATTACAGGAACAAAATGCATATGCCCAGTGATTGCAGACATTCAAAAAGTGACAACTTAGGTGATATTCAGTCCCATTTTTCCAAGTCCTGTCAAAGTTGATTACAAAGTGACAAGCTCAAGAATTAGTATGGTAAGGAATATATGACTACTGGGACTGCTGGTGGAACAAACGAAACTGTTTTGATGGATTGATTCAACCTGAGGTACTAGTCATTTAGGATCGAAGCTGTCATGAAAGAACACCTTTTACTAAAGAATATAGAGAATGGGATGAGATAAATTAATGATTTCCACTTTTGGCTGTAATGATCAAGATAAGGGAAATAAGGAAAATGAGGGTACACGGGGGAATTCAAGAAAGAAAATGGAAGTGATGTGCAAAGACAGGATGAAAAGACGTTGCAAATAAGATTAAAAAAACCCCAGGAATTTCATATATATATATATATATATATATGTATAAAAAGGTAAAGTTGGTGGTATCCTATTGCATAGTAACAATATAAAAGATTCTAGAAGGTAAACATAGAATCATAGAACAGCTCAGGTTGGAAGAGACCTTGAAAAATCATCTGGTCCAACTTTTCATGGGAAAGAGAGGCTAGATGAGATTATCTAGCATCCTACCCAATCACACCTTGAAAATCTCCAGTGATGGGGATTCCACCACATCCCTGGGGAGGTTGTTCCAGTGATGAATTGTTCTCACCGTAAAAAATTTCTTTCTTACATCAAGATGAAACCTCTCCCAGTGCAACTTGTACCTGTTGCCCCTTGTCCTCTCCACGTGGCTCCTTGCGAACAGAGAGCCTCTGTCTGCTTTGTAGCTGCCATTTAAGTACTGGAATACTGTGATGAGGTCCTCCCGAGCCTTCTCTGAACATGGACAGTTTAATATCTGTTTGGGCTAAAGTCACTTTGGAGATGAATAACAAAAGATTCTATGATGATATTGGTAGGAATTGCAGGAGATTTTGTGACCACTGTTTATACGTAGATGAAAGTTTCTTTATCAAGTAGCTACTGGTGGCAATTGTCGATATGAATGAAAGGCAACAGTGTCAGGTTTGGACAAAAAAACCTCACAGCTTTATTGCTCAAATTAACAAGAATAGACTGCTGATTACAGGAAACTTAACTATTTAGCATTAAAAACAAAAGTTTGAAAATAAATATTTTTAATTATTCATGAGACTGCCTGACTGAAAATTAGCAAATATAGTCCTTACATGTAGTGGAAGGTGTGGAAAAGAAAATAACACGGAAGATCATAGTTTTAACAGTCAGATCATGCATGCAGTGGTACTGAACAAGATTTCAACATGGAAGTAAAAATAAAGTAAAAAAGACTATAATGTAGGTTTATCAAAGATAGTTCATACTAGAGATAGTAATCTTTGGCTTTGAGAGAACAATTAATTTTTCAAAACAATGAGAGACTTTTCTCTCACTTTTAATAACCACTTAGTAAAGGTTTTGATAAGGTACCACACAGAAGACTACTAGTTCAAAGGGGGGAAACAGGATTAATAAAGTAACTGCAGGGGAGAAAAGCACGTAAGTAAAGGTGAGATGAGGGACTGTATTGAAAAGACAGTTACTGGGCTATAAAGGTCTACTTTTCACTGAGAATCTTGAAGAAAGACTGAGTGTAAATCTGATTACATGAAGCCACTTGGCCATTGTGTAGATGAATTCTAAGATGTTGGACAGAAAATAACAGATGATCCTGAGATTTGGCAAAATATAAATCAGACAAAATTTTAACATGCTAAACACTTAGGGACTAATATGAATTTACTCCATGAGCTTCATTTCATCAGTTGGAGAGTTCATAGTGTATTTTTCATTTCAGTGTATATATGTGTGTATTATATACATGTATACACGTACACACAAATATGTGAACTTCCATTATGCAGCTATGAAAGGCCTGAAAAATATTAAAAACAGTTGCAGATGTGCAACTGATTATATGCTAAAGAGCAGGATGTCTGTGGTGCATTGAAGGACTCATGAAGATCTATGCAAGACAGGCATAATATCATTCAGGGAGGATGAGCAGATCAGGAAATGGCCCAATATAGCATGCAAAGATTTAAGCATTTGGCATCTGACCTTGAAAATATGCTTAGTGTTTGGCTAATCTAAATATCTATTAAAATTCATGACAGATGCATGACAGAAGACAGTATCAAATAGAAAAAACATATGGATATAAAGGATAGCCATCACTTGCAATCCCTGGTTGCCAGCTGCTGAAACCTCCTGTGTGCTGTTTAATCACTGCTACACAATGCTCATTATTTGCCAGACTGTGGGATAAAGGACACTGAGTGACAGCTTTGGTATTTGACCAAGCTTTGTGGCTGAACAAGGTTAAATGAGTGTCGTCTCTGACCTGATGTTAGAACTAGTTTCTAAGCAGTCAATTGTGTGAAGAAGGAGTCTCTGCAGTGCCAGTAATGGCCAGTGAGCCAAAATTGCCAGTGACCACTGGAAGACAGATCCTGAAAGAAGCCACCAGCAAAAATATCTGTTTTTACTAGTGATGGGGAAGTATTAATATGATTGTTTAACAACATTTGTCATCTAAACTTCTCTATACAGTTCCAAGACATTCATGTGCAAGAGCGAATTCCAGCTGACTGTGGTACAAAGATGGGGTAACAGAGAACCAGTGGTCTTCTGAGAGAGTAAACAGAAAGGCTGGTTTATTTAATTTAGCAAAATGAAAGTTTGAAGGTGAAGACTGAATGTCCCGAGGACTACACACCAGCTATGGGGAAGACCCTTCGTCGTGCTTTAACCCCAGCCACCAGCTAAGCACCACACAGCTGCTTGCTCACTCCCCGCCAGTGGGATGGTGGAGAGAATCAGAAAAGTAAAAGTGAGAAAACTCGTGGGTTGAGATAAAGACAGTTTATAAGTAAAGCAAAAGCTACACACACAAGCAAAGCAAAACAAGGAATTCATTCACTACTTCCCATCAGCAGGCAGGTGTTCAGCCATCTCCAGGAAAGCAGGGCTCCATCAAGCATAATGGTTACTTGGGAAGACAAATGCCATAACTCCAAACGTCCATAACTCCAAATGTCCCTCCCTTCCTTCTTCTTTCCCCACCTTTATATGCTGAGCATGACGTCATGTGGTATGATGGAATAGCCCTTTGGTCAGTCGGGGTCAGCTGTCCCAGCTGTGTCCCCTCCCAACTTCTTCTGCACCCCCAGCCCACTCGCTGGTGGAGTGGTGTGAGAAGCAAAAAAAGGCCTTGACTCTGTGTAAGCACTGCTCAGCAATAATGAAAACATCCCTGTGTTATCAACACTGTTTCCAGCACAAATCCAAAACATAGCCCCATACTGGCTACTATGAAGAAAATTAACTCTATCCCAGCCAAAACCAGCACAGTCTTTAAAATTCAAAGGAGCAAATTCAAAACAAGAAAAAGTAGATGTAGGTGTTGCAAAAAATAACTTTGGTTGGAAATTAAGGGGGGAAAAAAACTTCTTACTTTCAGTGCAGTGACCTTCCAAAACAGGTTTAAATAAGAGTGGCGTGGAGATAAGCCACTTAACAAGCTTTGAGGTAGACCTCAATAAACACAAGAATAAGATCATGTGTTATGGTGATAGCAAGATAATGCAGAAAATTCTTTTTACTGTTGTGCTCTCTGTTTCTGTGCCAGGATCATTTTATATTCTTTTTCTTATAACCTTATTCTTTACAAATAATTTACTTCATTCATACCATACCCAAAACATTTACCTTTTGTTTAAAATATAACCAAATCCTAGCCCTTTTGCCTTTATTTCTGTGATACACCTGTTGTCTCTTTCCAGGTGGTATAAATCAAAATCCACCATTCGGTGAAGTCAGTGGTAAAAGAAAAGAGGCAGCAAAGAAAAATAGAGCAAGCTCTAGGAAATCTTCAGCTTAAATCTTCTTATTACTACCTGGAAAACCTGGAGCTACTAACACATTCTTCTGTACTCTACCATAACACCCAAGGATAACAGAAACCAAGAGGCCTAGTGCAAATTTTATCTTAAGACTATGTAGAAAACATTGGAGGCTATATACAAAACTACTATGATTTCTGTGATTTTGCCGGATGAGTTTTCCTATGCTATATTTATTGCAGTCTTTCACTGCATGTGGAAAGGACTAATGCACATTTATTGGCATACCTATGTAAAAAGTTCCCTATCATATTGCTTACCTACTGGAACTGCCTAGCAACAACACATGATGATATTAACAACCTCCTGATTAATAACAGAGAGCACATTTGCAATCAAATGGCCTATATCAATGAGGCATGTGGAGAACATTTTGTACATGAGTTCAGGAGTTCACGGAGTGGTGCCATTACTGACATAAAACTACCCATTATTCACCTCATGAGCTCTGTTGTAGTGTTTCAGAAAGCTTAATCTTATATAAAACAGTATTTCTCATGTCTTAAAATAGATGTTTGTCATATGGTTTAGAATTTTCACATTGGCAGCCAACATTGACCACCCTGTGAAACAGACTGCAATACAATGCGATCTGCGCCCCATGACTGCAGGCGGAGAACTACAGAAAAAGGTCAGTGGACATTTTCCCCATTATTCAGATGAAGACGCAGATGTAGAAATGAACAACTGCTGTGTTGCTTTGGAAAATGAAAATCACCATTAACACAGTACAATACAGTAGAGGTTTTGCTACTTCTGCCATTTCTGACTTTATCTTTGGAGACAAGTATTTCTTACTGCCTTTAGGCACAATTTGTGAAACATGTTGCTTTGAATAGCAACCTAATTGATGTTTTTCGTAAAACAAATTTATTCAATTTTTTTGAAATATGCACTATTTCTTTATTAATTTATCCTCATAAGCAAGGTTTTGAAACAATTAATGATTGCTTTTTCATTATTAATTGGATAATTAGTTCAGCTTTAACCTTACACTGCGCTCCTGGAACACTAAGAAAAATGTTTTTGAGTCATGAAGGTATACAGCTTTGTAATATTTCATAGAAGACTGTGGCAGATTTTAGGACAACAATTATTTAACAACAAGAAATAACTTTAAGAGTAAAGAGTGCAGATATTGTGCAATCTGTTCTAGCTGCATTCATGATCTCAGTTCCTGCAACTGGTCCTTTTCTATATGTGTGTGAGAAACAGAGTTATTATGAGGCTTGTTAATAAAAAAAAATGTCTGTATGTACATAAACAAGTAGGTACTAGATCAAAGTACAAGTATATAGCAGTGAAGAATATAGGTCATTGTTGCTGAGGTTTCCAAAACCTGCAGCTTCCATGCCAGCTCTGTGCCTGCAGATCTTCTCAAATATCTCCGATGAAACTCTTTCCCTGAAATCCCTGCCACGAGCTCCCCCACTCCCAGGGGTTTAGTAGTGTGGGTACGAAGGACTCAGGGTCCAGCCCTGACATGGCTTAGCTGCATTATGTTGACTCAGACTGCAGAGAAGGAGCCTGTAGAGACAGAAAAAGGTAATAGTTATAGAAGTAGGATTGCTGAGACAGGATCATTAATAAATCAAGAGGAAAAACAACAGCAAGGAATGGTACAAAGCCCAAAAGGAAGACAGGGAAGCTAGTTAGTTTTGCTGGTGGTCATTGGATTGAGTCGTCAGTACCGTCAGCTGATGAGAGAGAGCAGCTCAGCAACATCCAGGACCAGTCCCATATAGCTACAGAGGCTAACCCTTCTCCCCTGGAGGCCGCCTTTCTGGCACCTGTATGCTGTGCTGTATGGACTTGGTGTGCTGTATCAGGGGAGGTGAGCATGACAATGCTTGGCCAAACAGCTCCCTAAAACTCCTTTATACTTTAAAGTTGTGTATACCCCACTTGCAGAGTCTCTTTGGACCTGGCTAAAGATGCCCGGACAAAGAGTCCCAAATGAGGTGCTGTAACATTAGGACAAATCCCTTGTGCTTCATCGTGGAGCCTAGGTGGCAACACCTGGTGAGGCTCAACTCCTTAGAGCATATGGCTTTCTATTCGTCAGGCAGGATCATAGTCAAAGAAAATTGATAGACCTTTTCTCACTGTGCCTTACTGAAGTGCAGACTCAAAGGGCAACAGGTACTTTTATATTGATCACCCAGTTGGTGCCACTCTGCAGCTTTTCTGTTAACCACCCACGCTCTAAGGACTTTTCTGCCTGAGCTCAGCTATAAGAGCACTGCAAACCTTGTTTCAAATGTCATGAACAATGGCTTTCAGCACTGAGCAAGTAGAACTGTTTCTCATCTAGAAGTAGAGGATGACTGTAGAAAAATGTGATTTCAGTTAGCACATTGACAAAAAATTCCGGGACTGTCTATGGAAGCTTTAAATGAAGCAAAAGGAAAGACGTATATAGTTTTTCAAGCAATGACAGTTGAGCACTGGATATATTTCTGAACGATAAAGAAATGGGGAGAGGTAAAGCAATTATTGTAGCAGGATAAACTGGTAACTGAATGTTGGCATTACACTGAAGGTTTGGGAGCCTGGACTAAAACGTGGCTGAAACTTTGCCTTGTTTATTACAGACAAACTGCTGTAGCCTGCTCTAAAGCAGTATAGACATGACATAGTTTAATGTATAATGCACTTCTGTGAATTGATGCTGACCTTACCCTTGACATTTGGCTTTAGCATTCTATTTCTTTCCCTTGTTTCATTAATGATGAAGCTTCTCTCCCTTTGTAATTATCATTGGTAATTGATTGCTCACCCAGAAGAAGAATACTTTTTTTTTTTTTTTTTTTTGGACGCTGCATGGGGCTGGAGGCTTTATTTTTTGCCTATTTGATTCATGTAATTATAACATATATATATCTGCCTCCTTAACATAACAGATGATCTACTTCATTGTCACATTTGAAAATGTCAATTTCCAATTCAATCTTAAGATCCGTCTAGTATAACAATTTATCTTTGTGAACAGATATAATTAATCTGAAGTGTCATAGTAAGTAATACCCTCTTCCACTGGTGTGTGTTCTCTTTGGTGGCATGATATATTCTCTTCTGCCTTGTTTACCCATGTAATATAGATTCTGTTAAAGAAAAAGAATAAAAATATGTATCAGTCAACACTGTTAGCTAATTTCAATACTTATTTTTTGGAAAGGACCTTTGTCTATTCTTTCTCATGCATCCAAAGACAAACATGTCCCATTCAAAAATTGTAATGACACATATATCACATTGGGCTAACCTGGATTTGGAAAGTGCAGACAATAGTAGACCATGGTTGAAAGTGTCATCATCCAGCCAGAATAATTTTTGGCTTAAAAATAAAGTATGTATGTCCCATGATATTCAATACTCAGTTACGTGCTTGAAAAGATGTTTGTTTATTCCTTAGCTTTCATACAGACCAAATAAATAGAGTATTGGAGCTCTTTATCTACAGTGTATCAGTGTTAACAAATTTTTGGTCAATGATGAATAATTAGTAATTTTGTGATAGAACTTGTCACTTAGAAACCAAATATGGATTTGTCCAGATAATGTGACTCAGACAAAGTGATGACATGATGTAAAATACTTGTGATTATAACTGCTTACTCCAGATACCACCAAAAAATTCCAGATTATGGCATACAACCAGGTTAATGATTAGGATTTGGCCATAGCACAACTTTTTGTGTCTTGCTTGAGACGCCATGTTTCATCCATAGCCACACTTTATGCCGCTGACATACCATAGTCCATAAGGAAGAAAGGACATGGGAAAGCCGTTCCCAGCCAGAACCTTGTCCTTGCTGTTGGGGAAAAACACATGGAAACGGGTTGACTGCCAGCAGAGAGCCATTTCGTACGCCATCTGCCTCCTCCTTCCTCTTTCGAGAGCCCTGAAGAGGATTTTAGTGTTTTGGTGAGGGCTTTCCCTCATGGAGTGCCAGAGTAGCATTCTCAAGAGTCTGAGCTGATCTGTCCTTCTCTACAGCATACTGACCTGGTCTCTTCCCCGTAGCAAGGAACAAATTTAATTCTTTCAGCATAGAAATCTGAATACAGGTGCAGCACAAGAAGTCCATGTTCTGTTCCCATTAAAGAAAAGAATACACTTTTTTTCTTGACGTGGTTGCCCTCAAGGACCAGAGCATCATATCTTTGGGATCACAAGGCAAACACTTTTTTTTCTATTTCATTGTCCTGTGGGATATTAGCAATCACAATGCTAAATATATATATATAGTCTGGTATATTGTTTTGCTGAGTTAAAGATTTTTCTTCAGAATTATAGATATAATAAATATGCATGAAAATATAAAAATACATTAGTGGTTTCCTTATTCTTTTGAATATGTTATTGATTTTGAAGTATTTTTCCTCACTTATAAGGCCTTTGGCAATATTGGGCCCTAGTTCTTAGATTTTTCTTTTCTTCCTTTTGGTATTTGTTATAATTTTTAGGTCAGAATATCCCTATTCATGATTATGTCCTAAATATAATTTAAAGACTGTGGGTGTCTGAGCTTTTAGTGTATGTTTTCACAATGAAATGAAATTCCTATTTATATTTGGAAAGCTGGTTGTGGATTTTGCTTTATAAAGCAGAATTTGAAAGATCTACTTTCTGTATTGCTTTTACTTGCTTGGGATGCAAAACTCCCTGGGACTCTGAGAATAGCACTGTATAAATGAAATTTACTATTATTGCCGTTTTCTCCACAGTAAAAGCTATTGTAGTGACAACTGAGTTGCAGCCTTACAGCTCCCTGTCCACTATTCTAATGTTCCAAACTTCTCCTTTTGGGCTCAAACATCTTATGCTTAGGTTAAGCTGAAAAATTGTGGTTGACTGATTGACTGAAGTTCAGCTTTTTTTAGTTAGCAAACCATGTTTCATAAGAAGAATCTGTATAAAAACAGAACAGCATCTATTTAAAGAACAGGATGTATTTTAAAAAGCTCATTTTTCTTAGAATACAAATAACTTGAAGAAGTTGAAATATGAAGGTCAGATGTTTAGCTGCTGTAAATGCTGTAGTTTCATTCATTTAAACGAAGCTTTGCCTGTTCATAAGTGTTAGTCCTCAAATGCCTGTCTCGTACCTGGTATGTCTCAATGAGGAATTATCATTCATAATGGGTTGATCGTAAGTGGTGAGTGGGAGTCAGTGTGTATATGTGATTGTGAGTGCTAGAAGTTACTTGGAAATGTAAGTCATAGAGAATATTAAACTTTTGAGAAGTTTGCTAAAAGTCTAATTGCAGTTAAAGTACAACTTCAAATTAGAAGTTTTAAAATGGTGTTTTGTTTTTATTTAACACTAGACAGCAAGAAATTAAAAGGTTCCAGTGTAATATAAATTCTATACAAAACCATTTAGTGCATTAATACATAACCTTTAGGTTTATGGATTACTTCTTAATGAAGTAGCATTATTTGTTATGGCTGAGATTATCTGGGAGACTGTGTTAACTTTGTGAATCTTATACGGTTTACTGTGTTCCAACTGTATATTGCTGTAGGCTGCCTGAGTAGTTAAAAGGAGTTTATTGTGTTAAGAAAACTGAAAGCAGCTGACACAAGTCAGCCTTATGTGCCCTATTTCATACAACTTAAGAACGGATGAAACAACTTTTCAGGGAGAAATTGGTTAACTGCCAATATTCAGCCTTGGTCTAATATAGGAAATGTTTTCCTTCTGGATAAAATAATTCTTTAAAAATAGTCCAGTTGACCTAAAATTACTCAATAGTTCCTTCTGCAAAAACAGTAGGAAAGAGTCGATTAAAAAAACTTGGAAGAAAGTGATTCAGATTCTGTTTCTTTCTCTTCCCACCTAGTGGTTACGGCATTCATCTCAGGTGATGGAGGCACAAAATCAATTTTCTCCCCTGCTTGAAAGGGATTAATCCCATATTGTAACAAGGGCTCCTTTCCACAATACTGTGATGTATTCTCAGGTGGGTTACACTCAGTATCTCCCCTTGACTGTGACCCTGTAAGTATTGGATATGTAACAAGAAGACTGGCTCTAGAAGCTGATGGCTTTAAGGGTGTTTCAGTCATTCCCCAAGGCTTGACAGACTTTGTCTTCTGAGCCTAGTGGCCTGCATTAACCGTGGGTACTGAGCGAATGCTGCCTTTTGAATATGTTCCAGCCTGGTGATTAGATCTGAGACATGAAAATCTTATTCAGAACAAGAATTTCAATTAAATATGCCCACAATTAAGATATTGTGCTGCTGTCTTTCTCAACCATTGAATATTTAAGTAGAAAATCATCACTGGGTGAAACTGAAACTGGTTTACCCCAGAGTATTTTATTATATGGTACTTAGCACACTCTGAGGTAGATGAAAACCGACGAGTCAGAGGAGAACTCTGAATTTGGGTCAGGCATTATGGGGGGTAGGTATGGGGAGGATATACAAATCACAGGGTCTGGAGTATGAGAGAGAAGGGTTGTCATCAGCACCACCACATATGTACTTCAGTTCTGTGAATGGTATTTAATCAGGTTCTTTTTTTAATTTATTTTTTTCAGTAAATATTTTCAAAATAGAAATAAAATCATTGTGTTTCATATCACAAAAATATTTCATCCCATCTACAGTTATCTTTTGCTTCTCATTTCTGAATTTGTATGTATATAAATATATCTAGTTTTGTGTGTGTGTGAGATATATGTATATATGCATATATATGTACATAAACATCTACATGTATAAGCTCAAATCATTTTTTTCTGTTATTTAGGACCATGATAGATGGCATTTGCTTTTCCTGTTTGTTGTGTTTTGCTGTGCCAGATTCCTTTAAGTAAAGAATGCTTGGATTATGTGTAAGTCTCTGAAATGAAAAGGATTTTACATGTTGTTATTCACTTGTCCCGTTCCCCACCCTGGCATGCAGCGGGTGCTAGCTGAGTGTGCCGGGAAGGGAAGCTTCCCTGGGGCAGGATGTGTCTCACAGGGGAGACTGGGCATTGCAAAAACTGGGAAAGCCATGAGAGGTGTAAAGGGTGACACAAAGGCAACTCCAGGACACAATGGGGGAAAAAAAGTGATGTTCCAGGAAGCAGACAATATGGTGTGGAGCCACATGTGGATTGTGTGGCCACAGCACAGGAAGTCCCTGAAGGACTGCTGGGCTGAGGGAAAGCCTGGAAGAAAGGCGCTGCCCTTCGGGGAGCATGTTTGTGATTGATACCTTTCATTCTGTCTCACTTAACTCCTCACAAGATTTTCTGTTTTAAAAGATGTTTTTAACACTATTTCAGTTTTTGCTCAAGTAAAACCAGGATTCTGAGCTTAAAAATCCTGGCAGCTCTTTGGAGGTGGCAGGCTGCCTGAGCAGATCCTGTGAAAGCAGTGGCAAGTTAATGTGTCATCATAAGGGCAAGACAAGAAAGTACTTACTATCTGCTGCATCCCAATTTTATTAGTCTCAAGGCTATATTAAAGGACACACAAGGAACCAAGCACAATCCAAACCCCTTTACTTTTTCTAAAGAGGAAGAAGATGGTGGGCTTAAAGGCCCTGAGAAGAGTGAAGTCTATAAGCACTTTGGGATGGGTCTGTCAGAGTGAGAGCTGGCTAGGCTGACAGCAGCATAAAAAGGCATAAATAATACAGGTGCATCAGCAATCAGCCCTCTTTATTCTAAATGTTTTGTACCTTTGAGGAATGAACAGAACGTGCTGTATTTGGAAAAAGCTCTATTAGTTGCTTTGATCAACTTTCGCCACAGGCTCCCAGAAGGAAGCCCTTGAAGGGAAACTTTAAACCTCCTATATTAATTCAAATTTGTACCTAAAGGTAACTCAGGCCTTGGGCTGAGTGATATTACTGCAGCGTATTCTACTGAAGGTCACATACCTGAGTGGGTGCACTCAGTGAGACCCTGCAAATAAGGGGTCCTGAAAGGTGTCTCTTAGCTTGGTAACCATGACAATAGCTTTCCCAAATACTTTCTGCTAATGAAGAGTCCAAAATGTCACATCTGCTTGGTATTTTTTTCCAGTGTATTCTGTGGATATCACCACTACTGTCAGAAATGGAGAAACTGAGGAGGAGCCTGGTCCTGATCACAAATCCAGGTGCTTGTACACTGGGCAGGTGACATGGGGCCAAGGGGGAGAGAAAGAGAGGGCTATGTAGTGGGAAAGAGGGGAAGGGTAGTCTAACTCTTCACCTAAACAAAATCACAAAAGACAGATCACAAGCAGTCAGACTGAACATAATCAGATCTCACGGACCTACAAAGACATGTAAGCTTGTGGGAAGAAGGGTCTCTTGAATTATTACTTTAAACAGCAATCAGTGGTGCATTCAGAACCTGTGAGCAAAGTCAGTCTCCAAGGGTTGGTTAGCATCTGTCTAACACAGCATCCAAAGTGGTTTACTTACCAACCAGAAAGCTTGTTCCTCCTGAGGGATAATGGGGGAGAACAGATGCAAGCTGCATGTGAAAATAGGTCTGAAAAGTCAAGAGTGACCCTAGGAGATGGGTAATTGCATCCTGGTCCTTGGCCTCAGGAGGAAAGGCTGGCAAAAGTTCAGGGGCCTCCCAACACCCTTCAGGTTGTGCTTAGACCACAGGGATCCCCTGACACCCCCCTCCCTTCCCTCCCAGGAGATGCTGCCTCAGCAGGGCTGAAGCTTATAACCCTGTAGCTGCACAGGATGAGCAAGGAGCCGGAGCTGTGCAGCACCATACGGCGTGCGATGGAAAGCCTTCTCCAGTCGTGTGCCCCAGCGTAACATCTCAGCATCACACTGGGGTTTCCTGCTCCCAGCCTGCAGTGCCAAAACACTGCCTGCAGCTGTGGATGTGGTAGTGGCTG